>NC_140022.1:1689026-1827312 GCF_964263955.1 Coregonus lavaretus
CACCTGCTTGACCCAGTGGTTGACCCGTGGTCAGACAGAGAAAGACAGACCAAGTATGAACAGATCACCGTTCCTGAGTCCTACAGCGGTCCTCACCTCACCTTCCCCCTCACCGTCTCTCACACCAACGCCCTGCTCTCTGCATTCAAAGAACAACAGGTACCATACGATTCAATTCAAACTTTATTGTTCCCACTGTGTGCTACAGGACCTGTATTCTTAAAGCATTTCAGAGTAGTCGTGCTGATCTAGGATCAGGTCCTCCCTGTTCATGTAATCTTACTCATTATGATCTAAAAGGCTAAACGGATCCTAGATCAGCACTCCTACTCTGAGACTTTATGAATATGGGCCCAGGGAGTACAGGAGCTGCTCTGGACAGTAAGGCAGCTTAATGAATAATAACAAATCAATAACCCATTGTCATACCTGATGGTTACCTCTCATCATTTCAGCCTCTCCATGGCAGATACATGCTGCAGTTGTTACACGAGACTAAGAAGCTCCTGAAACAGATGCCAAACGTCATTCACCTGTCCACAACCTACGCCAAGGAGATCACAATATGTGGTAGGTTGTTGATAGTGCATATTAAATACTTTTTTATTGATTGGATTGATATAGCGCTTTTCCAGATGATCACAGCACTTTACACTGTATAAGGGAAACTAATCCACCACTCCAATATTGTTTTCAGTACTGCTAACTATGTTGTCCAATATTTGACCATGTATTGTCTTGTACTTGTTGGTTAATTTCATTTAAAGGCCTTTAGTTTTTTGGGGGGAACGTGAGTATCCAGATGGCAAGTTGACACACCACTGACTATCTAGTACACACCACTGACTATCTAGTACACAACACTGACTATCTAGTACACAACACTGACTATCTAGTACACACCACTGACTATCTAGTACACACCACTGACTATCTAGTACACACCACTGACTATCTAGTACACACCACTGACTATCTAGTACACACCACTGACTATCTAGTACACAACACTGACTATCTAGTACACACCACTGACTATCTAGTACACACCACTGACTATCTAGTACACAACACTAACTATCTAGTACACAACACTAACTATCTAGTACACACCACTGACTATCTAGTACACACCACTGACTATCTAGTACACAACACTAACTATCTAGTACACACCACTGACTATCTAGTACACAACACTAACTATCTAGTACACAACACTAACTATCTAGTACACACCACTGACTATCTAGTACACACCACTGACTATCTAGTACACACCACTGACTATCTAGTACACAACACTGCTCCCGGTTGTTTATTTGCATAATGAAAATACTTCATTTCACCTCAATGGCCTCCTTCCCTGTAGTCAGAGACGCATCTCATCAAACTCAAGAATGCTTGAGACAAATGTTAAACACACACAGAACATGAATGATTAATTCAATATAGGAGAGCATGTTAATTAACTCTTGATTAACTCAGTTAACCAATTAACCCAGTCATTTTGGTTTCATATGCCATAGATGGTCTAATCACGTTTCTAGGAGAAAATGTCTACTACCTAATCTTCTAATGCTTCTAATTTCCTTCAGGAGATTTACATGGCCGACTAGATGACTTGCTGCTCATATTCTACAAGGTAAGGCTCTTGACATGATACTGTCCATGTCATAGTGTATGTGTGACACTACATGAAGAGAAACAATGGCCTACTTTTTCCATAATAACTGTTCATTATTCCATCTCTTCCAGAACGGCCTCCCCTCGGCAGAGACGCCGTACGTGTTCAACGGAGACTTTGTGGACCGAGGGAAGAAGTCTGTGGAGGTCATCATCCTGTTGTTTGCCTACCTGCTTCTGTACCCAGACCACATGACCCTGAACAGAGGCAACCACGAGGACCACATCATGAACCTCCGGTAGGAACACACACACAGACCACATGACCCTGAACAGAGGCAACCACGAGGACCACATCAGGAACCTCGGGTGCAGATAGAATTAAAATGCTAACGTGTTTCTCTAATATCACATCTATTCAATTCTAGTACAAGCAGACCTGTACGATGCTACAGACACAAAATCCGAAAACTTTATTTCAGTTTTTCTTATATGCAAGACTCAACAAATGTTGCTTGGAATTGTCCTTTGTTACACACAAGAACATGCCTGACAAGCACAACATTGCAGTATATTAATGCTGCTCTGTTTTCTGTTTTTCAGATATGGATTCACTAAAGAAGTTATGCAGAAGTACAAGGTAAAGTCCCCTTCACGGTTCACACAGGACCTATGTAGTTGTACTTACTGCCATCTAGTGGCGGCTTCTTGTCATGACCACTCGGCAGACATGTAACCTCTATCTCTCTCTCTGCAGACATGTAACCTCTCTCTCCTCTGCAGACATGTAACCTCTCTCTCTCTCTCTCTCTCTCTCTCTCTCTCTCTCCCCTCTGCAGACATGTAACCTCTCTCTCTCTCTCCTCTGCAGACATGTAACCTCTCTCTCTCTCTCCACTGCAGACATGTAACCTCTCTCTCTCTCCTCTGCAGACATGTAACCTCTCTCTCTCTCTCTCCTCTGCAGACATGTAACCTCTCTCTCTCTCCTCTGCAGACATGTAACCTCTCTCTCTCTCTCTCCTCTGCAGACATGTAACCTCTCTCTCTCTCTCTCCTCTGCAGACATGTAACCTCTCTCTCTCGCTCTCCTCTGCAGACATGTAACCTCTCTCTCTCTCCTCTGCAGACATGTAACCTCTCTCTCTCTCTCTCTCCTCTGCAGACATGTAACCTCTCTCTCTCTCCTCTGCAGACATGTAACCTCTCTCGCTCTCCTTTACAGACATGTAACCTCTCTCTCCTCTGCAGACATGTAACCCCCTTCTCTTTATTCTGCAGACACATGGTAGGGACATCCTACTGCTGATCCAGGATGTGTTTAGCCTCCTCCCCATAGCAACAATCATCGACAACAAAGTGCTCATCGTCCATGGAGGAATATCAGACATGACGGACCTGGATTTCCTCAGCTCTATAGAGAGACACAAGGTGAGAACAGACTGTAAACCTACAGGTACTGTAGTGTCCTGTACTGTAGGGTACTGTACTGTAGTGTCCTGTACTGTAGTGTCCTGTACTGTAGGGTCCTGTACTGTAGTGTCCTGTACTGTAGTGTCCTGTACTGTAGGGTCCTGTACTGTAGTGTCCTGTACTGTAGGGTCCTGAACTGTAGTGTCCTGTACTGTAGTGTCCTGTACTGTAGTGTCCTGTACTGTAGGGTCCTGTACTGTAGTGTACTGTAGTGTCCTGTACTGTAGTGTCCTGTACTGTAGGGTCCTGTACTGTAGTGTCCTGTACTGTAGGGTCCTGTACTGTAGTGTCCTGTACTGTAGTGTCCTGTACTGTAGGGTCCTGTACTGTAGTGTACTGTAGTGTCCTGTACTGTAGTGTCCTGTACTGTAGGGTCCTGTACTGTAGTGTCCTGTACTGTAGGGTCCTGTACTGTAGTGTCCTGTACTGTAGGGTCCTGTACTGTAGTGTCCTGTACTGTAGTGTCCTGTACTGTAGTGTACTGTACTGTAGTGTCCTGTACTGTAGTGTCCTGTACTGTAGGGTCCTGTACTGTAGGGTCCTGTACTGTAGTGTACTGTACTGTAGTGTCCTGTACTGTAGTGTCCTGTACTGTAGTGTCCTGTACTGTAGGGTCCTGTACTGTAGGGTCCTGTACTGTAGTGTCCTGTACTGTAGGTGCCGGGCACATCTTCTACTGGCCCGGTCTGAAAAGTACTAACCAACAGGCTAGCAGGCTGGCTTAATTTCCAAACCTGACTGTAGTGAAAAAGAGTGACATTCAGTCAGTGGGGATTCAAGCTAACTGTACTCTCTTCTCTCTTCCAGGTGAAATCTGCCCTGAGGCTTCCTAGGAGGAGTCTGAACTATCTGGAGGTGACTGGGAGCAGTAGGCAGGTCAGTTCCTGATACAGTAGGATGGAGGTGACTGGGAGCAGTAGGCAGGTCAGTTCCTGATACAGTAGGATGACTAGGAGCAGTAGGCAGGTCAGTTCCTGATACAGTAGGATGGAGGTGACTAGGAGCAGTAGACAGGTCAGTTCCTGATACAGTAGGATGACTAGGAGCAGTAGGCAGGTCAGTTCCTGATACAGTAGGATGGAGGTGACTGGGAGCAGTAGACAGGTCAGTTCCTGATACAGTAGGATGGAGGTGACTGGGAGCAGTAGACAGGTCAGTTCCTGATACAGTAGGATGGAGGTGACTAGGAGCAGTAGACAGGTCAGTTCCTGATACAGTAGGATGACTAGGAGCAGTAGACAGGTCAGTTCCTGATACAGTAGGATGACTAGGAGCAGTAGGCAGGTCAGTTCCTGATACAGTAGGATGACTAGGAGCAGTAGACAGGTCAGTTCCTGATACAGTAGGATGGAGGTGATTAGGAGCAGTAGACAGGTCAGTTCCTGATACAGTAGGATGACTAGGAGCAGTAGACAGGTCAGTTCCTGATACAGTAGGATGACTAGGAGCAGTAGACAGGTCAGTTCCTGATACAGTAGGATGACTAGGAGCAGTAGACAGGTCAGTTCCTGATACAGTAGGATGACTAGGAGCAGTAGACAGGTCAGTTCCTGATACAGTAGGATGGAGGTGACTAGGAGCAGTAGACAGGTCAGTTCCTGATACAGTAGGATGACTAGGAGCAGTAGACAGGTCAGTTCCTGATACAGTAGGATGGAGGTGACTAGGAGCAGTAGACAGGTCTGTTCCTGATACAGTAGGATGGAAGTGACTAGGAGCAGTAGACAGGTCAGTTCCTGATACAGTAGGATGACTAGGAGCAGTAGACGGGTCAGTTCCTGATACAGTAGGATGGAGGTGACTAGGAGCAGTAGACAGGTCAGTTCCTGATACAGTAGGATGACTAGGAGCAGTAGACAGGTCAGTTCCTGATACAGTAGGATGGAGGTGATTAGGAGCAGTAGACAGGTCAGTTCCTGATACAGTAGGATGGAGGTGACTAGGAGCAGTAGAAGGGTCAGTACCTGATACAGAGGATGTTCAGTATTACATTATGTTCTTGTTTTATTTTATATATGTGTGTTTTATTGACTATCAGCGGTAAAACAAATTAACCCTCAGGGATAATAAAGATTCTCTACTCTACTCTACTCAGGGCCAATCAGAGAGCCCCGGATGTAGGTGCAGGGGTCAGGGCCAGCCAGAGAGCCCCCGGTGTAGGAGCAGGGGTCAGGACCATGGCAAGACCCCCAAGAAGAGATGTCACCTCACCAGACAGGGCAGCAACCAGTTGACCAGACAGGGCAGCTGCTCCTCCTCGTCCTCGCTGTGCTCCCCCCGGAGGTCGTCCCGCCTCAGTCCGCGCCCCTGCCTTTCTCCCAGCATGCCGAGCCCCACCGACGCCCTCCAGGTGCTCTTCCTAACGATAATAATAACAACAACAATAATAATAACAATATTAATAATATTATTATTGTTAGGTGCCCTTCCTGGACTCCTTCACCGCCCTCCCCGTCCCTCAGCCGCCCAGGGAGGAGTTGGAGTGGAAACAGGTGAGAGCAGAGCGCCACCTTCAGGCTGGAGGCCAACGGTGGTGGTTGGGTGGTAGATCTGTTGAGTGGATCAAGAAGATAAAAAAATGACTAAATAGACTTGTACAATTTGGCTCCCAGCTCTTTTCTCTTCCTAGTAAAGTTGATACATAGTTTAAACATTGTCTAACAGGAAGTTCTCCTATGCACCAATCCTACGTTACGGTAGTAGTGACCATTCTTACTGTCTCATGCTGAAGGTAGTAGATTTGCTGTGGAGCGACCCGAAGAGCCAGCCAGGCTGCAGTCCCAACACCTTCAGAGGAGGAGGCAGGTACTTCGGGCCAGACGTAACCCACCGCCTGCTGGAGAGACACGGCATGAGTCTACTGATCAGATCACATGAGTGTAAACAGGAGGGCTACGAACTCTGCCACGACGGACAGGTAATCTGTTAGGCCTGGTTCAAATCTCCATTGAACATGGTTTTTAGTGTGTCTGGGAAACCAACCCCTGGCTAGTAGACAATAAGGCTATCTCTATAAGAGCTAAGTGTATTTAGTTTTTCTTTCAGGTGATCACCATTTTCTCTGCGTCTAACTACTATGAGGAGGGTAGTAACCGTGGAGCCTACATTAAGCTGGGCAGAGAGCTGCTCCCTCGCTTCTTCCAGTACCAGGTCAGCAGGATCACCAGGAAACTCACCCTAACTCAGAGGTAGGGGCTGGGGCTGGGGGTGGAGCTGGGTCTCACGGTTGCTACTGGTTTCTACACACAGAGGGTGACAATGAGTTGATTATCGTGTGTGGGTGTGTGTCTCTCCACAGGGTGAATGTGGCAGAGGGTTCGGCTTTAAGGGCTCTACAGGAGAAGCTGTTTGCCCACCGCTCAGAACTCATGGCTGCCTTTCAGCACTATGACACAAGTAACAGTGGTAAGATATTTCTGCAATAACTTATACAATAACGTTACGTTATGGTAGTCCATCGTATCCCATGATGACTTCCACTTCTGATTTAACTGTGAATTCTTTGGTGGCTGTAGAGTCCAATCCGAGATCCAAAAACGTTATTGCAGGTGGGGTATGTGCAGTCTGTGTTGGCGGGGGCAGACATGGTTGTATGTCTCAGTCTGTGTTGGCGGGGGCAGGCATGGTTGTATGTCTCAGTCTGTGTTGGCGGGGGCAGGCATGGTTGTATGTCTCAGTCTGTGTTGGCGGGGGCAGCATTGTTGTATGTCTCCTGAGCTGTTTTTGCTGTTTCTTTGCGCTCCTCTCCTCCTCCTCTGTACACCGCTCTGGCAGAGCTGCCGCCAGGTGGAACGGTCGCCAGCAGCGTCCTCCAGGTCTGTGGGTTTGATGTTGCACTTCTTCAGCAACGTTTTCAGCTGGTCCTTGTAGCACTTCATCTGCCCCCCTGCAGACCGCCTCGCCAAGCTGGCCATACAGGATCTTCCGCAGCAAGCGCTCCTGAGACATTCTAATGACATGCCCAAGCCAGCGCAGTTGGTGTTGGGTGACTATGGCCTCCATACTCTTACAGTTGGTCTTAGAAAGTATTTCTGTATGGGGCACACGGTCGCACCAGGTGATTCCCAGGATGCACTGCAGACATCTTATGTGGAATCGCCCAGGCTTCACAGCTGTAAAGCAGTGTGGTGATGCAGACGGCTTGATACACGGCGACTTCAGTGTGGAGGTGGAGATCCCTGTTTTGGAAGACCCTGCGTCTGAGTTTCCTGAAGGCAGCTGATGCTTGCTTGATCCTGTTTTGAATTTTGAGGTTGATGCTGCAGTCCTCCGAGAGGATGCTGCCCAGGTATTTGAATGAAGGGAATATCTCCAGTGATTTGTGTTCAATGGTGAAGACAGGCATGGTGGGTGGAGGGCTGGATCTCCATTGGCAGACCACCTCTGTCTTGGTGGTGTTGATAGACAGTTCCATCCTGCTATAGACCCTCACAGCTGCTACAAGGACAGACTGAAGGTCTTCTGGACTGTGGGCCACAAGAACACAGTCATCAGCATACTGCAGCTCAAGAACCCACTCCGTCGAAACCTCGGTGGTTGCTTGGAGCCTCCTGATGTTGAATAGGTTTCCATCCAGCCTGAAGTCCACCGCAACCCCGCTACTGTCCTCAAACTCCTTGTGGAGAAGCTGGGTGACACATAGGAAGAAGATGTTAAAGAGCACAGGTGCCAGCTAACACCCCTGCCTCACACCGATGCTTACTCCAAAGGGCACTGACTCCTGCCCTCCTATGGCCACCCGAGCCATCATCCCATTATGGAACTGGAAAAGGATGTTGACAGATGTGTCTGGACAGCCACATTTTAGTAGATTGGTCCATAGTAGTTCCCTGCTCACAGTGTCGAAGGCCTCACACACACACACACACACACACACACTGCCTGCCTGCTGTTAAAGAACACCCCAAACTCCTATGATATAGTAATGTTCTGAGATGTGTAGCCACCTGCCATAAAGACCACCTGGAACGCGCCCATCATTGTGTATCATTATGTGACTCTGTGCTGTGTGTCTGTTCCAGGCCGTGCCTCTGTTAGTGAGTTAGGCTGTCTGTTCCAGGCTGTACCTCTGTCAGTGAGTTTGTGTCTGTGGTGTGTGTGTCTCTTCCCACTATGTCCAGGCTGTATCTCTGTCAGTGAGTGGGCCCTGGTGGTGGAGTCAGTCCTGAGACTGGACCTGCCCTGGAGGACACTGCGCCCACGCCTGGCACGGCTCGCACCAGATGGCAGCGTCGACTACCAGTCTTGCTTCGAGGACATGGGCCCGGGACAACCCATACCCCAGGTCAGAACCAGGAAGAGACTGATTGATCCATCTTATAGATTTTTATTTTGCAACCAATAAAGCTGTTCAATAAAGCTGCTCCATTCACTCAAACTCTCTCTTTATGTCTTTTGTTCAGGTCACTCCAAACTTGGCTGAAACTCTTTACAGATATCGAACAGACCTTGAGATCATCTTCAACATCATGGACAAAGACCACTCCGGTACATGTTCCTCTGATGATGACTATTGCAACTCATAAGCCTGCTAGCTCACATCATGCTACATGAACCATTAGCTCATTAGAAAGAAAACCTTTAGTATTTCTTAGTTTCTCTCACTGTCTCTCCCCATCCAGGTCAGATCTCGGTCGAGGAGTTCCGTCAGACCTGGCGTCTGTTTAGCGCTCACCTGGGAGTGGATGTGGATGACCGGGCCATAGATGACCTGGCTAAGAGTATGGACTTCAACAAGGATGGCAGCATCGACTTCAACGAGTTCCTAGAGGCCTTCAGGGTGGTGCACAAACTGGATGTCAAGGACCATCAGCAGGGCTGAGAGAAACCTTGTTGTAGACCTGAAGACTCACATTAGCCACCCGTGCTAATGCCTTGGCTTTAGCTCAGTGAGCCAACACTGACAGCAGGGCTGAGAGAACTACAAAGACCAGCAGCTAGGCTGAGAGAACTACAAAGACCAGCAGCTAGGCTGAGAGAACTACAAAGACCATCAGCAGGGCTGAGACAACTACAAAGACCAGCAGCTATGCTGAGAGAGAACTACAAAGACCAGCAGCTATGCTGAGAGAGAACTACAAAGACCAGCAGCTATGCTGAGAGAGAACTACAAAGACCAGCAGCTAGGCTGAGCGAGAACTACAAAGACCAGCAGCAGGGCTGAGCGAGAACTACAAAGACCAGCAACCATGCTGAGAGAGAACTACAAAGACCAGCAGCTAGGCAGCGAGAACTACAAAGACCAGCAGCTATGCTGAGAGAGAACTACAAAGACCAGCAGCAGACTTGAGGGGAGCCATGCTCGCCTTGGCTTTAGCTCTGCAGGCTAAAACATTATTGTGGCATTCCAGAGACCCGGATGCAAACCCAGTCGGTCAACCATGCACTCAAAGTGTAGCACATGCAGTTGCATGAGTCAGGAATATTCTACATCTAGGAGATGTAGTCAGCCTGCTCCCTCTAGTGTAGAACATGTCACAGAGGAGAACACACTACTCTCACCATCAACACAAATGTAAGGTTTCTACAGACAAAGCATACAAGGGCTTCCTGGGGCATGTCCTAACTCTGCTCTGCAGACAAACAGCATTTTACCCCATCTTTTCTAGGTCTGAGACCTGGCTGTAACTCTGAGACCAGACTGCTACATCCTCTCTTCAGGGTTAAAGGTCCAATGCAGCCGTTTTTTTTATCCCACTGTTTAATCATTTCTAGGTAACAATTAAGTACATTACTGTGATTGTTTTCCTTAAAATGGTCAGAAAGAAACTAAAATAGCTTCTTAGCAAAGAGCTATTTCTCAAGCAAGAATTTAGCTATGACTGTCTGGGACAGGTATGGCATATCAAGAAGCTGATTAAACAGCATGATCATTACACAGGTGCACCTTGTGCTGGGGACAATAAAAGGCCACTCTAAAATGTACAGTTCTGTCACACAACATAATGCCACAGATGTCTCAAGTTTTGAGGGAGCGTGCAATTGGCATGCTGACTGCAGGAATGTCCACCAGAGCTGTTTCCAGAGAATTGAATGTTCATTTCTCTACTATAACCTCCCTCCAACGTCGTTTTAGGGAATTTGGCAGTACGTCCAATCGGCCTCACAACCGCAGACCCTGTGTAACCACGCCAGCTCAGGACATCCACATCCGGCTTTTTCACCTGTGGGAGTGTCGGGGGGGGGGTGTCGAGCAGTATTTCTGTCTGTAATAAAGCTGAAAAAAATAATATCTGATTGGCTGGGCCTGGCTCCCCAGTGGGTGGGCCTGGCTGCCAAGTGGGTGGGTCTATGCCCTCCAAGGCCCACCCATGGCTGCACCCCTGCCCAGTCATGTGAAATCCATAGATTAGGGCCTAATTAATTTATTTCAATGGACTGATTTCCTTATATGAACTGTAACTCAGTAAAATCAGTTGCATTTATATTTTTGTTCAGTGTGTGTGTGTATATATATATATATATATATATATATATATATATATATATATATATATATATATATATATATATATATACACACACATATACAGTCATGTGAAAAAGTAATAACCCTCCATTTATTATTTTTTTGCCATTCTGTTGTAGCTTTGCTTTTGAGTTTTGGATTAATGTCCTGTTGTAAGATCCATGTTCGGTTCAGCTTCAGCTTTTTGACAGATGGCCTCACATTCTCCTCAAGAATTCTCTGGTACAATATAGAATTCAAGGTTGACTCAATGATGGCAAGTTGGCCAGGCCCTGAGGCAGCAAAGCAGCCCCAAACCATAATGCCACCGCCTCAATGCTTTACGGTTGGTAGGAGGTACTTCTGTTCAAAGGCAGTGTTTCCTTTTCGCCAAACAACTCCACATTTGACTCATCTTTCCAGAGCACATTGTTCCAGTAGTTTTGGTCTTTACCCAGGTGTTGTCTGGCAAACGTCAGTCGTGTCTTGATATTCTTTGAGAGCAGAGGCTTCTTCCTTCCTGACCTCCCATGTAGGCCAAGTTTGTGCAGTCTCTTTCTGACAGTTGACTCATGCACTTCCACATTGATTGTGGCAACAGAGGCCTGTAGATCCCTTAATGTTACCCTGGGGTTCTTAGAGACTTCTATGGGCATCTTTCAGTCTGCTCTTGGGCTGAATTTGGTGGGACGACCTGTCCTAGGTAGATTGCCAGTGGTCTGGAATTTTCTCCATTTGTAGATGAGCCATCGGACAGTGGAATGATGTACTTCGAATTGCTTGGAAATGGATTTATAACCCCTCCCAGACTCATGGGCATCAATTTGGTTAAGACCAAACCAGACCAAGTTTATAATCTTTATGGAAGGCTGGACCCTCCTAAGTTTCTCTCTAACTGTAAGTCGCTCTGGATAAGAGCGTCTGCTAAATGACTAAAACGTAAATGTAAATGTAATGATTTTCTGTTATGATGCACCTGATTCTAATTTGAGCCATTTTACATGATGGTAAAGGTAGGGGTGTACTAACTTTTTCCACATAAGGAAAAGGCATTTCTGTTTATTTTAATCGCATAACATTTTCTACGTTGAATTGTTTTTGTGTGATTTGTTAAATTGAGTTTCCTTTATCAATGAATGTGGTGGGAATTTAGCTCGAATATCCATGTGTCCAAAGACCACTTTCCAGGGGGTGTACTTACTTTTTCACATGAATATAGATATATATATATATGAAAATCTCATTTGAATGCACTGGGCCTTTAAAATATATCTGTTTCTATAAAGCAGTGTGGAAACTCCAACCAACAGGTGAACCAGCAGGGTGAAGAAAGCATTGAGGGGAGTTCAGTGGAGTCTTTATTTTCTAGCTTCAGAGACTGTTACAGTATATAACCCTATGGTGAATACAGAACTAAGCTTTACCCATCTGACAATGTGTTTGTAATATAATGATTTTCAGCTGGACAGTTTTTAATTTGTTATACTTATTCTACGAAAAGAATTACTGGAAAAAATGCAATGAAATGTTTTATTTGAGTAAATACTTTTAAATCATATCTGGTATGTACCGCATGTGTTTCCATTTCAAAACCACACTTTATTAAAGGTCAAAGGTAGAATCATAAAACAAAAACAGAGAGAAGCCATACATTCTAAATGCATGCAGCAAAAACAATAGTAAATCTTGTTTTATTTTTATAAACGGGGAACAAGTGTGTCAAGTGAAAGACAAACAGTGCAGATAAAGACAAGGTAAAACATTGTGCAGGTGAAGTTGGAAACTCTGCGAGGGCTTATATGAAAACCACATCAAAATATGATCTATGGCAAGACCTGAAAATGGTTGTCTAGCAATGATCAACAACAAATTTGACAGAGCTTGAAGAATTTTGAAAATAATGGGCAAATGTTGCACAATCCAGGTGTGGAAAGCTCTTCGAGACTTACCCAGAAAGACTCACAGCTGGGACCCAGTAGTTCCGAAAGTGCCTAGCAACAAAACTCAATGTCCTTAAAAAATGTGTTTCATTTTTACTTTCATATTATCTGAAGTCGTCTTAACATTTGGAGTCATTAACTACCTGGTTGTCTCCGTAGCAGGAGCTTCATGATCCTCGGTGTTCCAGAGGACTCTGCAAGGGAAGGAAACCACAAGAACCAACGTGGAAGAAACTGTTCCAAGTGAATCATATAGGACCTCTGGAATGCCCTGGTCCGGCACCTCACTCTCAGTCATCATATCTACTGTTAGAATATGAATAAAGCCTCTAGTCTGAGCTCAACCTTGTCTGACCGTGTCGATCAGTAGTGGGTGGAAAATCTATTCTCTCTTTTATACCCATGAAAACACAGCTCCACTTTCACTCCATGTTGTAGTGATTGAGAAGTTTAAAGACACTGGAAATAGACTAGTGTCCTGTCCAGGGGCTGTACTGTACATCAAGCTGCCTCATGATAAAGGAACAGGAGATAGACTAGTGTCCTGTCCAGGGGGTGTACTGTACATCAAGCTGCCTCATGATACAGAAACAGGAGATAGACTAGTGTCCTGTCCAGGGGGTGTACTGTACATCAAGCTGCCTCATGATACAGAAACAGGAGATAGACTAGTGTCCTGTCCAGGGGGTGTACTGTACATCAAGCTGCCTCACTACAGAAACAGGAGATAGACTAGTGTCCTGTCCAGGGGGTGTACTGTACATCAAGCTGCCTCATGATACAGGAACAGGAGATAGACTAGTGTCCTGTCCAGGGGGTGTACTGTACATCAAGCTGCCTCATGATACAGGAACAGGAGATAGACTAGTGTCCTGTCCAGGGGGTGTACTGTACATCAAGCTGCCTCATGATACAGGAACAGGAGATAGACTAGTGTCCTGTCCAGGGGGTGTACTGTACATCAAGCTGCCTCATGATACAGAAACAGGAGATAGACTAGTGTCCTGTCCAGGGGGTGTACTGTACATCAAGCTGCCTCACTACAGAAACAGGAAATAGGCTCCTGCTCCAGTGGGGTTGCTGTTATACTGTATCATGTGATGTGTAGCTTTAAATGTTCTTTACCGGCTGTTTCCTTGACCGTTTCCTTACATGGTTACATTTGTATTCTGTGTGTGTGTGTGCATGTTTGTGCATGCATATAGACGTGTGTGGGTGTGTATTGGAAGCCCCATAATTACAAAGCAATGTGTGAGCACTGTTAAACACACCTCGTACTTCTGACAGGCAGGCAGGCCAAATGGCAGGACCAACCCCTCTCGGGAGGGTGGGAGGCATTCCACAGGTCTGGTGTTCAGGATCACACACACACACACACAGGACAACACACACACAGGACAACGCACACACACATTTACATTTGACATTTGAGTCATTTAGCAGACGCTCTTATCCAGAGCGACTTACAGTTAGTGAGTGCATACATTTTTCATACTGGCCCCCCGTGGGAATCGAACCCACAACCCTGGCATTGCAAGCGCCATGCTCTACCAACTGAGCTACAGGAGGCCTAGACAACACACACACAGGATCACAAACACACACAGGACAACACACTCACGCAAACACACACACTAGAACTACAAGGTGCCAGAGGATCCCAGATACGCAGAAAGAGAGGGAGGATGAGAGAGAGAGGGAGAGGAAGGGAGAGGGAGAGAGAGGGAGAGGGAGGATGAGAGAGAGAGGGAGAGGAAGGGAGAGGGAGAGGGAGGATGAGAGAGAGAGGGAGAGGAAGGGAGAGGGAGAGAAGAGTAGAGCACCTCAGTCGACTGCAGGGAAGACCATGGGGGCTCTGACGGGGCTTCTCTCTGCGCTAGTGGCTCTACTGTGGACCCTCCCTCCAGGTCAGTCAGTCTGTCTACCATGTCAATCTATTGGAGCTCTTGTTTCTGCTTGGTAAAAGTACTTTTGAGATCAAGGGGAACTCCTTGCATCAGGCTTGCTTTCTTTTGATCTGCATTCCAGGGTCTTTGGGTGAGGAGGAATGCAGTGGTTTCAGACACCTGGAGAACGGTAGAACATTCTTCCGCTACAGGGGGCTGTATGTGACGTTCACCTGTAACCCTGGCTACAAGATCCATGGTTATAGAACCAACAGCTGTGTGTCTGGACAATGGTCCAGGGAACCTCCTGTGTGTGTTGGTAAGTGACTTTGATTCATTTATTTCAAGTTACGCTATTCAATCTACATTTTATGGCCTTCTCCCTTTCTCTCCTTCTCTCTCTCTCCTTCTCCTTGGTTCTCTCTCTCTCCTTCTCATTGTCTCTCTCCTTCTCATTGTCTCTCTCCTTCTCTCTCTCCTTCTCCTTCTCTCTCTCTCCTTCTCCTTCTCTCTCTCCTTCTCTCTCTCTCCTTCTCCTTGTCTCTCTCTCCTTCTCCTCTCTCTCCTTCTCCTTGTCTCTCTCTCCTTCTCCTTGTCTCTCTCTCCTTCTCCTTCTCTCTCTCTCTCTCCTTGTCTCTCTCTCCTTCTCCTTGTCTCTCTCTCCTTCTCCTCTCTCTCTCTCCTTCTCCTTGTCTCTCTCCTTGTCTCTCTCTCCTTCTCCTTGTCTCTCTCTCCTTCTCCTCTCTCTCCTTCTCCTTGTCTCTCTCTCCTTCTCCTTGTCTCTCTCTCCTTCTCCTTCTCTCTCTCTCCTTCTCCTTGTCTCTCTCTCCTTCTCCTTGTCTCTCTCTCCTTCTCCTCTCTCTCTCTCCTTCTCCTTGTCTCTCTCTCCTTCTTCTCTCTCTCTCTCCTTCTCCTTGTCTCTCTCTCCTATTTCTCTCCTTCTCCTTCTCTCTCTCTCCTTCTCTCTCTCTCTCCTTCTCTCTCTCTCCTTGTCTATCTTCTCTTTCCAGCTTTTTCTCCTCTAATCTGTGTTGAATCTCCTGTTTGTGTATTCCAGGCTCTGGGTGTCCCAGCCCTGGGAATCTCACGCATGGGGTTACAAGTGTGACAGATGATGGGTCCTGGGTTCTCTTCAGCTGTGATGCCGGCTACAGGCTCTATGGACACTCACTGCTCTACTGCAAGGGCCAGAACTGGAACGGCACCAAGCCTGTCTGCAAGGGTGAGAGATTTAACTTACTGACTTAGTCCTCTTTGCCCCCTTGGGGTGTCCACCGTGGCCCTCCACCTCACTCTTTTCAGTGTGAGGCCTGAGGGTGAGACTGCTGTAGATTACTATCAACATCGTATTATACAGTAGGCTACCCTCCTTCATGTGGACCAATTATAAACATACCCTGTAATCTGATTTTTAACCTGCCTTAAACGAAGGCATGGATGGATGATGTCTCCTGATCTTGATCCTCCTCTCTGCCTCTCCCTCCTAGAGTCTGACATGATGAGTTCAGGGAAGCAGAAGGAGCCAACGGTCCCGATGCCCGGGGTCCAGAACCAGAACCTTGACGCTCCGTTCGCTCTGAAGAACCACCTACGGCTTCACTACAATACCATCGCTAACACTGCCTCCAAGGATGCCTTCCTCAAGCCCATCTTTCTGGCCAACGCACCACCCAAAGACCCCCACACCCACCTAAAAGACCCACACTCCATAGACTTCAGCCCCAAAGCTCACCTTGTGGAGGAGATTCTGAAAGACACCAGGGGTCTAACAGACAGAGAAGGGGCCCCTGAGAAGCCCACTAGACCACAGGCCTCCACATCATCCTCTACTACTACAGAGACCATTACTTCCACATCTGGCCTGCCGGTCTCTCCTGCTGAAGGGTATGGGCACCAAGGGACCTCCATAGCCCAGGCTGAGCAGGACGATTCATTACCCAGGAAGGAGGTGCCGACAGGGGCCACCCAGGTGGAGCCTGGCCAGGGCGTTACGGAGCCAGCAGATGTGAACAGCACAGAAACACAGGAGCCTGGTCCTCAGAGACCCACTGAGACGAGCTCCACAAGCTTCATCAACTCTAGCAACACCACCAGCCACTGGGTCAATGGAACAGACATGGATGGTCATCACATCCAGGTGAAGGAGACCGCATCATTATCTCTTGATGATGATGATGATGGTGAAACTCTTCAACACGTGACCTCTCCGGATCTGGCATCAAACGAGTCCTCACAGTACAATGAAACTGACACAAGTGACAGTCATCACAGTCAGGCCAATGAGACATCATCATCACCACTGTCCGGTGATGATCGTGAAACGTCCCTACACAATGGGACTTCATCATATCTGGCTTCAAACAGGTCAGACCATCATCTTGTTAAGGGTGCCACAGGCACAGTGGACCTGCTCGGGCCTGTGACCATAACCAGGCGTCTGGTGTGCCCTTACCCTCCCCTGCCCGCTCATGGCACCTTCTACTTCCGTACGGTAGACAACCCCGGTCCGCAGGACTACAAACACTACATCCAGTACGCCTGCTATGCAGGGCACACACTGGCCCACGGGGATATCCACAGCTACTGTCTGCAGGGCGGACGGTGGAGTGGTGTCACACCTGTCTGCTTGGGTAAGTCACTGCACTATCATTCCCCAATGTATTGCCTCTACAGATTCTGTAGTACCGAATGGAAGGCCTACAGAAGGCCCTAGAAGCATTGTTCACAACCTATGTTGCCATGTTCACCTCATGGACTGAGTCCTCTGTGTTTGGGAAGGTGAGAAGTAAAGGGTCCCTGTACTTATCCCTGTTAGTTGCTGTGTAGAGATGATGTGTAGAGATGATGTGTGGAGATGATGTGTGGAGATGATGTGTAGAGATGATGTGTAGAGATGATGTGTAGAGATGATGTGTGGAGATGATGTGTAGAGATGATGTGTGGAGATGATGTGTAGAGATGATGTGTGGAGATGATGTGTGGAGATGATGTGTAGAGATGATGTGTGGAGATGATGTGTAGAGATGATGTGTAGAGATGATGTGTGGAGATGATGTGTGGAGATGATGTGTAGAGATGATGTGTGGAGATGATGTGTGGAGATGATGTGTAGAGATGATGTGTAGAGATGATGTGTGGAGATGATGTGTGGAGATGTATGTGTAGAGATGATGTGTGGAGATGATGTGTAGAGATGATGTGTGGAGATGATGTGTGGAGATGATGTGTGGAGATGATGTGTGGAGATGATGTGTGGAGATGATGTGTAGAGATGATGTGTGGAGATGATGTGTGGGGATGATGTGTAGAGATGATGTGTAGAGATGATGTGTAGAGATGTGTGTGTAGATGATGTGTGGAGATGATGTGTGGAGATGATGTGTGGAGATTATGTGTGGAGATGTTTGTAGAGATTATGTGTAGAGATGATGTGTGGAGATGATGTGTAGAGATGATGTGTGGAGATGATGTGTGGAGATGTATGTGGAGATGATGTGTAGAGATGATGTGTGGAGATGTATGTGGAGATGATGTGTGTAGATGATGTGTGTAGAGATGTGTGTGGAGATGATGTGTAGAGATGATGTGTAGAGATGATGTGTGGAGATGATGTGTGGAGATGATGTGTGGAGATGTATGTGGAGATGATGTGTGGAGATGATGTGTGTGGAGATGTGTGTGGAGATGTGTGTTAGGAGAGAAACAGGTAACAAAAGGAGACGTGTGCAGCTTTCTCTGTTTTCTACATTATTACCTCAGTGACATCAGAAGAACTGTTACATGCGTTATCTCTCAGTAACTGACTAACTGAGTGACTGACTGGCAGACTGAGTGGAATCACCAGGAAGTCAGTGCTGTGCTTGGTAGACTCTGGCAGCCGGTCCCAATTCACTTATTTCCCCTTCCCTTCCCCTTGGAACTAACCCTTTGATGGGTAGGGAGTGAATTGGGACCAGCTGTGGTTGTTGGAAGACAGTCCTATTTTAAATTGATGGGGCTCAGTGAAGGTATAGTCATAATTCATAGGTGGCCAACCCTACTCCTGGAGAGCTACCCTCCTGCAGGGTCTTTATTCCAGCCCTACTATAACACACAAAGCCTGCACACCTGTTATAGTACTATACAGAATCACCTTCATTCACCAAGCACATTTACATGTACCAAAATTTTGACCTGGTGAAATGGTATCAGACAATAAACAGAATATACAGACAGGATATACAGACAGGATATACAGACAGGATATACAGACAGGATATACAGACAGGATATACAGACAGGATATACAGACAGGATATCCAATACAGACATGAGACACTGACTCCTCCATCTCTGACCTCTAACCTTAGAGGTGACCCCCTGCTCCCTGAACAACGGAGGCTGTTCCCAGCTGTGTAGTGTGAACCAGGAACAGGCTCAGTGTCACTGCAGACCAGGCTTCACCCTGCTAGAGGACCACCGTACCTGTAGAGGTCAGTAAAACAATCAATCAATCAATCAAGGTGAGAGACGAAGTGACTCGGTTTGAACCCAGGGTCTCCTGTGCGCCCCAAGACAGTGTTCACCCACTGAGATAAAGCCGTAGCAAGTAACGCAAGTCCTCAAGGGACATGTTTCACTGAAACAACTGGTACAAGAGCTACTACACATTCACCAAGCTTTGTGGTAGAAATAGGTATTTCACTTTATGAGCCCAAAACCACTAGTCAGTGTTGTGTTTGTGCTCCTTGTTGGGGTGAGAGGTCAAATGTCTTGTTTGTGTTGCCTTGACTACCCAAGATGTCTTCCTCCACAGTGTCCGACTAGCCAAGATGTCTTCCTCCACAGCCTCTGACTAGCCAAGATGTCTTCCTCCACAGCCTCTGACTAGCCAAGATGTCTTCCTCCACAGCCTCTGACTAGCCAAGATGTCTTCCTCCACAGCCTCTGACTAGCCAAGATGTCTTCCTCCACAGCCTCTGACTAGCCAAGATGTCTTCCTCCACAGCCTCTGACTAGCCAAGATGTCTTCCTCCACAGCCTCTGACTAGCCAAGATGTCTTCCTCCACAGCCTCTGACTAGCCAAGATGTCTTCCTCCACAGCCTCTGACTAGCCAAGATGTCTTCCTCCACAGCCTCTGACTAACCAAGATGTCTTCCTCCACAGCCTCTGTATAAAGAACAGCTGTAGTGTCTAAAACAACAGGGCCGGCGATGTGATCATGATGCCCCCTAAATTCAATTATGTTTTTACAGCCTGAGAAGCTCCCATTTAGAGCTTGACATTCTTGACCCATAACATCTTTAACACTCTGATCACACGGCAGCACTGCAGAGGGACAACACACGGCAGCACTGCAGAGGGACCAAGCTACAGCGTGGGGAAAGACCATGTTAATATGTTTCATGAGCTCTATTCCACGGTTCACCTACAAAGTAGTCTCTTGTGACAGCTGGACATTTGGTTCTGGGTGTCCAGTAAATAACCTGGGTCAAATTATCTACCTTAAAAAGCTTGAAATTGGCTTCTGTTAAAAAGTGTTTCTCTGTTGAGAAATACTTTCTCACAATTTCTATTTTCCCTCAACAGGTTATATACATGTGCCGCTGGCAGTAACCCATCATTTGAGTCTTAGAATAAAGTACTACTATTATTCACTGTCTATAGACAGGTGGTTGAATAAACAGGTGGTTTTCTCCTGTAGTCAGACCTGACTATCATAATATCAATACATGCTATAATCAGTCTGACTCAGACAGGCATACCATCCCATACCATACCATACCATACCATCCCATACCATACCACACCATACCACACCAGACCATACCATACCATACCATACCATACCATACCACACCACACCACACCACACCACACCACACCACACCACCCCATACCATCCCACACCACACCACACCACACCACACCATACCATACCACACCACACCACACCACCCCATACCATACCATACCATACCATACCACACCACACCACACCACCCCATACCATCCCACACCACACCACACCATACCATACCACACCACACCACCCCATACCATCCCACACCACACCACACCACACCACACCATACCATACCATACCACACCACACCACACCACCCCATACCATCCCACACCACACCACACCACACCACACCATACCATACCATACCACACCACACCACCCCATACCATACCACACCACACCACACCACACCATACCATACCATACCATACCACAGAGATTAATTTACACATTCCAATATCACAGCAGTGGTGTAAACACACACATCTATACACACAGCTACACACACACACATCTACACACACACAGCTACACACACAGCTACAGTTGAAGTCGGAAGTTTACATACACTTATGTTGGAGTCATTAAAACTCGTTTTTCAACCTCTCCACACATTTCTTGTTAACAAACTATAGTTTTGGCAAGTCGGTTAGGACATCTACTTTGTGTATGACACAAGTCATTTTTCCAACAATTGTTTACAGACAGATTATTTCACTTATAATTCACTGTATCACAATTCCAGTGGGTCAGAAGTTTACATACACTGTGCCTTTCAACAGCTTGGAAAATTCCAGAAAATGATGTCATGGCTTTAGAAGCTTCTGATAGGCTAATTGACATCATGTGAGTCAATTGGAGGTGTACCTGTGGATATATTTCAAGGCCTACCTTCAAACTCAGTGCCTCTTTGCTTGACATCTGTCACGATCGTCACATGATGAAGCGGACCAAGGCGCAGCGTGATAGGCGTACATACTTTATTAGTGTACACACACGAACCAAAACAATAAACAAACGATACGTGAAGTCCTAGGTTAATAACACAAACCTTAACGGAACAAGATCCCACAATAAACATGTGCCAACAGGCTGCCTAAGTATGGTCCCCAATCAGAGACAACAAGCTACAGCTGCCTCTGATTGGGAACCACCCTGGCCAACATAGATATACACAAACTAGAACACAAACCTAGAAAACTAAACAATGAAACCTACACACCCTGGCTCAACATATAATAGTCCCCAGAGCCAGGGCGTGACAACATCATGGAAAATCAAAAGAAATCAGCCAAGACCTCAGAAATAAAATTGTAGACCTCCACAAGTCTGGTTCATCCTTGGGAGCAATTTCCAAACGTCTGAAGGTACCACGTTCATCTGTACAAACAATAGTGCGCAAGTATAAACACCATGGGACCACACAGCCGTCATACCGCTCAGGAAGGAGACACGTTCTGTCTCTTAGAGATGAACGTACTTTGGTGCGAAAAGTGCAAATCAATCCCAGAACAACAGCAAAGGACCTTGTGAAGATGCTGGAGGAAACAGGTACAAAAGTATCTATATCCACAGTAAAACGAGTCCTATCTCGACATAACCTGAAAGGCCGCTCAGCAAGGAAGAAGCCACTGCTCCAAAACCGCCATAAAAAAGCCAGACTATGGTTTGCAACTGCACATGCGGACAAAGATCGTACTTTTTGGAGAAATGTCCTCTGGTCTGATGAAACAAAAATAGAACTATTTGGCTATAATGACCATCGTTATGTTTGGAGGAAAAAGGGGGGACTTGCAAGCCGAAGAACACCATCCCAACCGTGAAGAACGGGGGTGGCAGCATCATGCTGTGGGGGTGCTTTGCTGCAGGAGGGACTGGTGCACTTCACAAAATAGATGGCATCATGAGGAAGGAAAATTGTGGATATATTGAAGCAACATCTCAAGACATCAGTCAGGAAGTTAAAACTTGGTCGCAAATGGGTCTTCCAAATGGACAATTACCCCAAGCATACTTCCAAAGTTGTGGCAAAATGGCTTAAGGACAACAAAGTCAAGGTATTGGAGTGGCCACAAAGCCCTGACCTCAATCCTATAGAACATGTGTGGGCAGAACTGAAAAAGCATGTGCGAGCAAGGAGGCCTACAAACCTGCCTCAGTTTTACTAGCTCTGTTAGGAGGAATGGGCCAAAATTCACCCAACTTATTGTGGGAAGCTTGTGGAAGGCTACCCGAAACGTCTGACCCAAGTTAAACAATTTAAAGGCAATGCTACCAAATACTAATTGAGTGTATGTAAACTTCTGACCCATTGGGAATGTGATGAAAGAAATAAAAGCTGAAATAAATAATTCTCTCTACTATTATTCTGACATTTCACATTCTTAAAATAAAGTGGTGATCCTAACTGACCTAAGACAGGGAATTTTTACTAGGATTAAATGTCAGGAATTGTGAAGAACTGAGTTTAAATGTATTTGGCTAAGGTGTATGTAAACTTCCGACTTCAACTGTACACACACATCTACACACACAGCTACACACAAAGCTATACACACATCTACGCACACAGCTACACACAAAGCTATACACACATCTACACACACAGCTACACGAGCTCTCCTGGGTAAGAGCAGGAGCTCAACTAGCAGGTACAGTAGTTGATATATCTCCCTGAGTCGTTTTCCACACACTGCAGCTTCCTCTATAAATCAGATGTTTTTCTCTGAGTCTGTATTTCCTGTATTCAAACAGGGCCAGACCACTGAGGCCAGGGCTGCAGATCACATCAGTGGAACAGAACAGGTGGATGTTAGCTAATACACACTGTTGTCGTAACATAAGACTGAACACTGACACGATCAAAACAGCATCACACATCGCCTTTGTCAGACATGAAAGCCAACGGTGCATGGGTGGTCTCCATGGCAATGAGGTGTGCCAGAGCGAGAGAACATTAGAGAGAGACAGAGAGAAACAAAGAGAGAGAGAGAGAGCTGCTATACTCTTTCATCTCAGGGCCTTTGTGACATCAGCATCAGACAGGCCACTTTCCTAATTGTGTGTGTGTGTGTGTACGCACGTGTGTTTAAACAATACCTGTGTGTGTCCTCGGTGCAGATGTGGATGAGTGTGTGGAGGGCCAGCCGCAGCAGCGCTGCCAGCAGACCTGCGTCAACACCTTCGGCTCGTTCCGCTGCTCTTGCCCCAACGGACACATCCTGGCCGGGGACGGAAGGGCCTGTGTGGCTGAGTGTCCAGCAGGGTACAGGAAACAACCCTCAACCCCAAAACCTGGAGGAAACTCGTCCAGAAAGGCGTGTGTGGGTAGGAGACACTGGGGATGCATTAGGTTCAGTAGAAATGAAGAGAGAATGCCGCAACCTTTAGTGAGACTAGTGGAATATCTCTCTCTTAATTACCCTCGTGGAAATCTAATTAGCATAATCCAAAAAATCCCTGTAAAAAATATGTCAGTTTAAACGAGATATCTCAATCCACCGCATCAGCCGATGTCGCACTTCCGCATCTGCAGTGAAAGAGCTAGAGCAGTGTTCGTCAGACCATGAGACATCCCGAAAATCGGTCTCTACAATATAGGCTGTAGTGTCCCAATCCCTCTATGGAAGGACATGATGGTGTCCTCCCTTTTGCTCTATGACCGCCACAAGCGTCTTGGGACTCGTCTTAAGTCGGTACAGCCGATCAGCCAACTTCTGTCTGTAGCATCCTAACGGTTTGGGCAACACACTAATATGACCCCTCTGTGGAAAGGTGAGACTCTCACGAACATGTACATTGCTCTAAGTACATTGCTCTAGGATGCCCACAGGCCTCAAAAGACTCGTCTGAAGGGTCCCCAGTACCAGTTGAAAAAAAGGAATGGAAGTATATATGGAGACTGTTCAGTGCCAAAAATAAGGGGTTAAATACATGTTTAAAAGAACTACAAAAAACAAGTCAAATAACAAATGTTTCCCGAACCTACTTATATCGCTCAGATATAGGGCAGACACTTCACAACAAACTAACTTTATATCGCTCAGATATAGGGCAGACACTTCACAACAAACTAACTTTATATCGCTCAGATATAGGGCAGACACTTCAGAACAAACTAACTTTATATCGCTCAGATATAGGGCAGACACTTCACAACAAACTAACTTTATATCGCTCAGATATAGGGCAGACACTTCAGAACAAACTAACTTTATATCGCTCAGATATAGGGCAGACACTTCAGAACAAACTAACTTTATATCGCTCAAATATAGGGCAGACACTTCAGAACAAACTAACTTTATATCGCTCAGATATAGGGCAGACACTTCACAACAAACTAACTTTATATCGCTCAGATATAGGGCAGACACTTCACAACAAACTAACTTTATATCGCTCAGATATAGGGCAGACACTTCACAACAAACTAACTTTATATCGCTCAGATATAGGGCAGACACTTCACAACAAACTAACTTTATATCGCTCAGATATAGGGCAGACACTTCACAACAAACTAACTTTATATCGCTCAGATATAGGGCAGACACTTCAGAACAAACTAACTTTATATCGCTCAGATATAGGGCAGACACTTCACAACAAACTAACTTTATATCGCTCAGATATAGGGCAGACACTTCAGAACAAACTAACTTTATATCGCTCAGATATAGGGCAGACACTTCAGAACAAACTAACTTTATATCGCTCAGATATAGGGCAGACACTTCAGAACAAACTAACTTTATATCGCTCAGATATAGGGCAGACACTTCAGAACAAACTAACTTTATATCGCTCAGATATAGGGCAGACACTTCAGAACAAACTAACTTTATATCGCTCAGATATAGGGCAGACACTTCACAACAAACTAACTTTATATCGCTCAGATATAGGGCAGACACTTCACAACAAACTAACTTTATATCGCTCAGATATAGGGCAGACACTTCACAACAAACTAACTTTATATCGCTCAGATATAGGGCAGACACTTCAGAACAAACTAACTTTATATCGCTCAGATATAGGGCAGACACTTCACAACAAACTAACTTTATATCGCTCAGATATAGGGCAGACACTTCAGAACAAACTAACTTTATATCGCTCAGATATAGGGCAGACACTTCACAACAAACTAACTTTATATCGCTCAGATATAGGGCAGACACTTCACAACAAACTAACTTTATATCGCTCAGATATAGGGCAGACACTTCACAACAAACTAACTTTATATCGCTCAGATATAGGGCAGACACTTCACAACAAACTAACTATCTGTTTTTCCATTTAGTGAATCTGTTATTCAATGCGTTTGTATGGGCTAATTGTAGTAAGGCCAAATTAAAATGTATTTTTTTTATATATATCTTTGGTACTTCAAGGAGTCTTAAAATTCAAATTCACAAATAGCTAAAGGATCCTTGGTATGACCTTCTTAAAACAATTCCTCCCTCCGGCTTAGTCTGTAGAGGGTCTCTTTACCCACATGAACTATTCTCTCCTACATGAAACAATGTGTATGGCAATTAGGTGGTCTTCAACTTCTGGAATGACACTGATCCTTTACAGACATCAATGAATGTGAGGAGCCAGAGGTCGGTGTACCTGCACACAGGTGTCAGTGGAAGTGTGTCAACCTGCCTGGCTCCCACCGCTGTATCTGCCCCAGAGGTTACAAACTGTACTCAGACGGACACCACTGCAGAGGTGAGAGGAACACGCCCACTAATGCACACACATCCATACACACACACACACACACACACACACACACACACAGCAGACATAAATAGATCAAACTGAAGTCTTTGACAAATCTACGATCACAATCACTTCCAATGATATCTTTCTGACCAGCCCTTGCCCTCTGTTTTATCAACAGATATCAATGAATGTAGCCGTAAGAACGGTGGCTGCTCTCACCTCTGCCGGAACCATAAAGGAAGTTACCAGTGTTTCTGTCCTGCCTCTCAGCGCCTCTCCCCCTACAGTAGGAAGAAGTGTCAGCCAAGGAAAGAAATGCAGAGTAATGTGTAGCAGAGATAGGGTGGTAATAATTGTAATTTAAATCTAAATATAATGTATTCTATTGCTTCTACCGTCACTCTGTTCGGCCCTTGAACAATGATTTCTACAATTTCATCTACATTTAGTCACTTCATTTTGCAGATTTTTTTGTCAAATCATTATTGAGAACAGTATTTTTAAAAAAGCATTCAAATATTATTGTCATATTCAGAACATATCGGAAACATTGATTGAGGCTTCCACTGCGTTATACAGACATATTCAGTGAAGGAAAAAGTATTTGATCCCCTGCTGATTTTGTACGTTTGCCCACTGACAAAGACATGATCATTCTATAATTTTAATGGTAGGTTTATTTGAACAGTGAGAGACAGAATAACAACAAAGAAATCCAGAAAAACGCATGTCAAAAATATTATAAATTGATTTGCATTTTAATGAGGGAAATAAGTATTTGACCCCTCTGCAAAACATGACTTAGTACTTGGTGGCAAAACCCTTGTTGGCAATCACAGAGATCAGACGTTTCTTGTAGTTGGCCACCAGGTTTGCACACATCTCAGGAGGGATTTTGTCCCACTCCTCTTTGCAGATCTTCTCCAAGTCATTAAGGTTTCGAGGCTGATGTTTGGCAACTCGAACCTTCAGCTCCCACCACAGATTTTCTATGGGATTAAGGTCTGGAGACTGGCTAGGCCACTCCAGGACCTTAATGTGCCTCTTCTTGAGCCACTCCTTTGTTGCCTTGGCCGTGTGTTTTGGGTCATTGTCATGCTGGAATACCCCATCCACGACCCATTTTCAATTCCCTGGCTGAGGGAAGGAGGTTCTCACCCAAGATTTGACGGTACATGGCCCCGTCCATCGTCTCTTTGATGCGGTGAAGTTGTCCTGTCCTCTTAGCAGAAAAACACCCCCAAAGCATAATGTTTCCACCTCCATGTTTGACGGTGGGGATGGTGTTCTTGGGGTCATAGGCAGCATTCCTCCTCCTCCAAACACGGCGAGTTGAGTTGATGCCAAAGAGTTCGATTTTGGTCTCAACTGACCACAACAG
This sequence comes from Coregonus lavaretus, assembly GCF_964263955.1. Lineage (NCBI taxonomy): Eukaryota > Metazoa > Chordata > Actinopteri > Salmoniformes > Salmonidae > Coregonus > Coregonus lavaretus. The sequence continues at coordinate 1,716,294 of NC_140022.1, forward strand.
TTTCACCCAGTTCTCCTATGAATCATTCAGAAGTTCATTGGCAAACTTCAGATGGCCGTGTATATGTGCTTTCTTGAGCAGGGGGACCTTGCGTGCGCTGCAGGATTTCAGTCCTTCACGGCGTAGCGTGTTACCAATTGTTTTCTTGGTGACTATGGTCCCAGCTGCCTTGAGATCATTGACAAGATCCTCCCGCATAGTTCTGGGCTGATTCCTCACCGTTCTCATGATCATTGCAACTCCACGAGGTGAGATCTTGCATGGAGCCCCGGGCCGAGGGAGATTGACAGTTCTTTTGTGTTTCTTCCATTTGCGAATAATCGCACCAACTGTTGTCACCTTCTCCCCAAGCTGCTTGGCGATGGTCTTGTAGCCCATTCCAGCCTTGTGTAGGTCTACAATCTTGTCCCTGACATCCTTGGAGAGCTCTTTGGTCTTGGCCATGGTGGAGAGTTTGGAATCTGATTGATTGATTGCTTCCGTGGACAAGTATCTTTTATACAGGTAACAAGCTGACATTAGGAGCACTCCCTTTAACAGTGTGCTCCTAATCTCAGCTCATTACCTGTATAAAAGACACCTGGTAGCCAGAAATCTTTCTGATTGAGAGGGGGTCAAATACTTATTTCCCTCATTAAAATGCAAATCAATTTATAACATTTTTGACATGCGTTTTTCTGGATATTTTCTTATTTATTCTGTCTCTCACTGTTCAAATAAACCTACCATTAAAATTATAGACTGATCATTTCTTTGTCAGTGGGCAAACATACAAAATCAGCAGGGGATCAAATACTTTTTTTCCCTCACTGTAGCTGAAGAGAAACCAGAAGAACACATTATTAGTTTATGGATTTAATTGATGTTATTAGATTAACACAGCATTTCAATATATTATATTTCCCTCAAATGATTACATCTTGTTTTACAAGGTAATGCAAATTAATTAATAAAAACATAATGAAAACGTGGTGTCAGACTTTTATAATAGATTAGTAGAATTGATCCCCTCAAAATGTTCTCAACTTGGTCCACATGTTCTCAACTTGGTCCAAATGTAAAAATGTTCTCAACTGCAGACTTATAACATGGTCATTTCATGGCCATGTCCATAGGAATATCAAATATATATTTTTTATTAAAGTGACAGTATTAATTGTACTGTAGTACAATATAAACGGTCATACTACTGCTTTTATATATTATTCTATGTATCCACTATATTTATAGTCTCTATGGAAATGTACTCTTTAAAAAAAATAAAGTTAGACACAAAAACAGAACTGTTTCAGCCTCAGTTGTCCTTGTAGGAATATAAACCAATGGCAGAACAGATCCTCCCTTTGTTTATGGTCTATAAGCCTATCAGACCATCCGCCTGCTGTGATGCTAATGTCTAACACTAACACACAGTGTTGTACATAATGTATACTGCGAAAAGGCTGAAATATGGCCGCCTCAAAATGGGATGAACCGTTGTTGGACTGATTCCACCGTGTTATATAGAATCACAATGTCATTATTTTACTTCACAGATAACCACACATTCACATTAGCAGCTATAAAAGGCATTGCTGACATGCTCCAGGTACATATGGATAAATGTATTTATGACACGTACAGTCGTGATGATGATGAGCAACACGTCAGATAACATGCGAGGTACATGGGACTTTACAGTGGGATTAAAGGTACAGTCAGCTGCTGTACTTCAACACTGGATAGCATAGTGACTTCTGGATATGTTCATTTACCAATGTTCTCACAAGACAGGGTGAGACACTGATACAATAGAGGGTTAGGAAAAATACAGTCATTATATTAGATGATGTTCTAAACAACTAGATCTGATTTGCACATATATATTAAATGTTAAAATTAAAATAATAAATAATTTTAGTACAGTGTGTAGTCCAACACTCAAAATAAAAAAAACGAATACTTAATTTCAAACCTGCTATATTATTGATTATATTAAATCAATTAGCTGCAATAAAATTCCTTTGAGTAGAGTGTGTGTGGTGAATACCTTAGTCATAGGTCATAGGTCAATCCCCATCCAACTTCCTACCTAAGTCTAGTTCTCCCCCTTCTCTCTGAAGTGTGCACTCATTCACTCCCCTTCAATAATTAAATACAATGATTTTAAATCCTTGAATGGGAGTGAACAAGTGTACACTTGGGGAGAATCGGAATTAGGCAGTAGTGATTTTTCCCACACTATAATACATTACTCGACTAGTCTCTCTTGATAGCTGCCTGTGTGGCCACAGAGTGCTCTACAACAAGCCCAGTCTAATACTTCATTGCGTGAGACAGGTAGACTGTGGCAGGAAGTCATGTAGGTATGTAACCACAGCCCTGGAGAGGTACGTCATGGTACCGTAGCTGCCACTAGGGGCACTGTCATAGAACACGTTACATATCCCCGTGGCTGGATCCTTCTCCAGGAAGTACTCATTGGCTCCATGGGACCTCTGGAACATAGAGTACATGCGTGATATATATATATATATATATATATTGATCATTTTGTCTAGTTATAGAATAGGTCTTACTCCAAACTGAGCAGTGGGTTACGTTATGATAGTCATATGGACGAGTCAGGCAGAGACACGTGACTATAGTTAACATGTTTACTCAAACGATAATATGGCAACAATACAGGTCATACATCCAGGTCCTTGAACTGGACCATTACAGAATTAACCCTTTATAGGACATTACTTTCTTGTGACCATCTCTGTGGCCTTGAAGTTAAGAGTTTCCACCCTGAGATTGGAAGCTTGGGGGTTCGATCCCCGGTCGAGTCATACCAAACACTTAACAAATGGGACTCAATGCATCGCTGCTTACAGATTCTCTAAGGCTCAGCGAAAGACTAGTGTCCTGTCCAAGGGGTGTACTTGTACATCAAGCTACAGAAACAGTAAATAGGCTCCTGGCTCAGACTTACCTGGTCCTGTAAGAAGAGGTCATTGGCCATGTGTACAATGCGGTCTATCAGGATGATTCCTCCGATGTTGTCCACATCCACGTCAGCCACCAGGGTTAGCACCATCACAGCCTCCACCAGCAGCTGTCTGTACTCTGGCTGGGGGACGTGGTTCAGAACAGACTCCACGTGCACTGCAAACTTGATCTCACCCTCTGTCATCTGCAGGCAGGGACACATTTACATTTGAGTCATTTAGCAGACGCTCTTATCCAGAGCGACTTACAGTTAGTGAGTGCATACATTTTTTCATACTGCCCCCCCGTAGGAATCGAACCCACAACCCTAACCAACTGAGCTACACAACACAACGTCAGAGTCGGAACGGTACATTTATAGTGCCAGTGTCCCGGACACTAAATTTAAAAACATTAAATCTAGAGAATCTCCATCAGTGGATTTATCTGTGCAAATCATAGGCAGAGTCTGAAAGGGCATCTTATTTCCTATTACTACAGGAAGCAACATTTGTTCTTAAGGTGAAACACAGTGGCCTTCTGGCCTGTAGGCAGAGAGATGGTCCTTGCCACCATGCTGCTCTTTGGGGGCCTAGGGGGGTTACTGCAAATTATAAATGTTTGTTGTAAAAAGGGCTATATAAATACAATTTCATTGATCGAGATCGATCAATCTATTGATTTGACTACATCCCTCTCTGGTAGTGGAGGAAGGCAGCACGTATCCATCTATTGACAGACCATGACACTACATACCTCTCTGGTAGTGGAGGAAGGCAGCACGTATCCATCTATTGACAGGCCGTGGCACTTCTGCAGGATCTTCCACACCTTCTGGTAGAAGCCCATAGGGACCCTGTTGATGGCCCCATCCAGCCGTCTCCTCCTCAGCCACTGGCCCTGCTGCTCCTCCCACTGCAGGTGGCTGTCTGACTCCCAGGGGCCTACAGGAGACAGGATACCACTGGGGGTGGAGGGGCTGCTGCAACGCTACGGGGGGGGGGGGGGGGGGGGGGAGATGTGTTCATATTTGTACACAGAACGCACACAGAGGTACAAACACACACACACACGACATAGACATGTGCACATACAGACACTGACTTCTACCAGACACAGTCTTATGTTTTCCTGTTTCTTTGAATCAAATACAGTACATGTTACCATGACGACACCAGCATGCTACAGGCCAGTACATGTTACTATGACGGCACCGGCATGCTACAGGGCAGTACATGTTACCATGATGGCACCAGCATGCTACAGGGCAGTACATGTTACCATGACGGCACCGGCATGCTACAGGCCAGTACATGTTACCATGACGACACCAGCATGCTACAGGCCAGTACATGTTACCATGACGACACCAGCATGCTACAGGCCAGTACATGTTACCATGACGACACCAGCATGCTACAGGCCAGTACATGTTACCATGACGACACCAGCATGCTACAGGCCAGTACCGGTACATGTTACCATGACGACACCAGCATGCTACAGGCCAGTACATGTTACCATGACGGCACCAGCATGCTACAGGCCAGTACCGGTACATGTTACCATGACAGCACCAGCATGCTACAGGCCAGTACATGTTAGTGCAGCAAGCATAAGGCGATGTAACAAAGAAAGACAACCATTCAGAGTGAACCTCATCTGCATGGTTTAGTGAACATGGGATAATGAGGGAGACATGGTTGATGGTTTACCGTGGAACGGGGAGAGGTGACATTGCTGCTGATGGAATAACCACTGTTACAGATCTATAAAGGAACAACACGGAGAAGACGTCATATTTTCATCTATGGAGAGACCCAGGAGAGGATGATGACGTAAAATAAAGTCAAACTCACACCTTGTAAATACAGTTTAGATGATGATAAAACATTAGACACAGTTGAAGATGTGGGCTAGGAAACAGGCAAACACGATCAGCAGCACAGCATGACGTAAGGCACTACTGACTGTATTCTAGTACAGCTGGTACGAATGGGCTTTCAGCTGGTGCTTTCATGTTATGTTATAATGGTTGCTTCCATATGGTCTAGATGTGGAGATTAGAGATGATGAGACAACATGCCTATTAACTCTAACAAACTCAACCCACGCTGATCGGACGAGACGAGCCATCCAACTGCAATCAGAACCAAGTCATACAACATTATTACTACTATAGACAAAGAGCATTAGGTCGTCATATCGTCTAACTAATATCAAACATACAGAAAGAACATTAGGTCTTTACTAACATTTAGATTAAATTATAGAGCATTAGGTCTTTACTAACCTTTAGATTAAATTATAGAGCATTAGGTCTTTCCTAACCTTTAGATTAAATTATAGAGCATTAGGTCTTTACTAACCTTTAGATTAAATTATAGAGAATTAGGTCTTTACTAACCTTTAGATTAAATTATAGAGCATTAGGTCTTTACTAACCTTTAGATTAAATTATAGAGCATTAGGTCTTTACTAACATTTAGAATAAATTATAGAGCATTAGGTCTTTACTAACCTTTAGATTAAATTATAGAGCATTAGGTCTTTAACATTTAGATTAAATTATAGCGTATTAGGTCTTTACTAACCTTTAGATTAAATTATACAGCATTAGTTCTTTACTAACCTTTAGATTAAATTATAGAGCATTAGGTCTTTACTAACCTTTAGATTAAATTATAGAGCATTAGGTCTTTACTAACCTTTAGATTAAATTATAGCGCATTAGGTCTTTACTAACCTTTAGATTAAATTATAGAGCATTAGGTCTTTACTAACCTTTAGATTAAATTATAGAGCATTAGGTCTTTACTAACCTTTAGATTAAATTATAGAGCATTAGGTCTTTACTAACCTTTAGATTAAATTATAGAGCATTACAGTGAGGGAAAAATGTATTTGATCCCCTGCTTATTTTGTACGTTTGCCCACTGACAAAGACATGATCAGTCTATAATTTTAATGGTAGGTTAATTTGAACAGTGAGAGACAGAATAACAACAAAGAAATCCAGAAAAACGCATGTCAAAAATGTTATAAATTGATTTGCATTTTAATGAGGGAAATAAGTATTTGACCCCTCTGCAAAACATGACTTAGTACTTGGTGGCAAAACCCTTGTTGGCAATCACAGAGGTCAGACGTTTCTTGTAGTTGGCCACCAGGTTTGCACACATCTCAGGAGGGATTTTGTTCCACTCCTCTTTGCAGATCTTCTCCAAGTCATTAAGGTTTCGAGCCTGACGTTTGGCAACTCGAACCTTCAGCTCCCTCCGCAGATTTTCTATGGGATTAAGGTCTGGAGACTGGCTAGGCCACTCCAGGACCTTAATGTGCTTCTTCTTGAGCCACTGCTTTGTTCCCTTGGCCATGTGTTTTGGGTCATTGTCATGCTGGAATACCCCATCCACGACCCATTTTCAATGCCCTGGCTGAGGGAAGGAGGTTCTCACCCAAGATTTGACGGTACATGGCCCCGTCCATTGTCCCTTTGATGCGGTGAAGTTGTCCTGTCCCCTTAGCAGAAAAACACCCTCAAAGCATAATGTTTCCACCTCCATGTTTGACGGTGGGGATGGTGTTCTTGGGGTCATAGGCAGCATTCCTCCTCCTCCAAACACGGCGAGTTGAGTTGATGGCAAAGAGCTCGATTTTGGTCTCATCTGACCACAACACTTTCACCCAGTTCTCCTCTGAATCATTCAGATGTTCATTGGCAAACTTCAGACGGGCCTGTATACAGTGGGGAAAAAAAGTATTTAGTCAGCCACCAATTGTGCAAGTTCTCCCACTTAAAAAGATGAGAGAGGCCTGTAATTTTCATCATAGGTACACGTCAACTATGACAGACAAATTGAGGAAAAAAAATCCAGAAAATCCCATTGTAGGATTTTTAATGAATTTATTTGCAAATTATGGTGGAAAATAAGTATTTGGTCACCTACAAACAAGCAAGATTTCTGGCTCTCACAGACCTGTAACTTCTTCTTTCAGAGGCTCCTCTGTCCTCCACTCGTTACCTGTATTAATGGCACCTGTTTGAACTTGTTATCAGTATAAAATACACCTGTCCACAAACTCAAACAGTCACACTCCAAACTTCACAATGGCCAAGACCAAAGAGCTGTCAAAGGACACCAAAAACAAAATTGTAGACCTGCACCAGGCTGGGAAGACTGAATCTGCAATAGGTAAGCAGCTTGGTTTGAAGAAATCAACTGTGGGAGCAATTATTAGGAAATGGAAGACATACAAGACCACTGATAATCTCCCTCGATCTGGGGCTCCACGCAAGATCTCACCCCGTGGGGTCAAAATGATCACAAGAACGGTGAGCAAAAATCCCAGAACCACACGGGGGGACCTAGTGAATGACCTGCAGAGAGCTGGGACCAAAGTAACAAAGCCAACCATCAGTAACACACTACGCCGCCAGGGACTCAAATCCTGCAGTGCGAGACGTGTCCCCCTGCTTAAGCCAGTACATGTCCAGGCCCGTCTGAAGTGCATTTGGATGATCCAGAAGAGGATTGGGAGAATGTCATATGGTCAGATGAAACCAAAATATAACTTTTTGGTAAAAACTCAACTCGTCATGTTTGGAGGACAAAGAATGCTGAGTTGCATCCAAAGAACACCATACCTACTGTGAAGCATGGGGTTGGAAACATCATGCTTTGGGGCTGTTTTTCTGCAAAGGGACCAGGACGACTGATCCGTGTAAAGGAAAGATGAATGGGGCCATGTATCGTGAGATTTTGAGTGAAACCCTCCTTCCATCAGCAAGGGCATTGAAGATGAAACGTGGCTGGGTCTTTCAGCATGACAATGATCCCAAACACACCGCCCGGGCAACGAAGGAGTGGCTTCGTAAGAAGCATTTCAAGGTCCTGGAGTGGCCTAGCCAGTCTCCAGATCTCAACCCCATAGAAAATCTTTGGAGGGAGTTGAAAGTCTGTGTTGCCCAGCGACAGCCCCAAAACATCACTGCTCTAGAGGAGATCTGCATGGAGGAATGGGCCAAAATACCAGCAACAGTGTGTGAAAACCTTGTGAAGACTTACAGAAAACGTTTGACCTGTGTCATTGCCAACAAAGGGTATATAACAAAGTATTGAGAAACTTTTGTTATTGATCAAATACTTATTTTCCACCATCATATGCCAATAAATTCATTAAAAATCCTACAATGTGATTTTCTGGAATTTTTTTCCTCATTTTGTCTGTCATAGTTGACGTGTACCTATGATGAAAATTACAGGCCTCTCTCATCTTTTTAAGTGGGAGAACTTGCACAATTGGTGGCTGACTAAATACTTTTTTTCCCCACTGTATGTGCTTTCTTGAGCAGGGGGACCTTGCGGGTGCTGCATGATTTCAGTCCTTCACGGCGTAGCGTGTTACCAATTGTTTTCTTGGTGACTATGGTCCCAGCTGCCTTGAGATCATTGACAAGATCCTCCCGTGTAGTTCTGGTCTGATTCCTCACCGTTCTCATGATCATTGCAACTCCACGAGGTGAGATCTTGCATGGAGCCCCAGGCCGAGGGAGATTGACAGTTCTTTTGTGTTTCTTCCATTTGCGAATAATCACACCAACTGTTGTCACCTTCTCACCAAGCTGCTTGGCGATGGTCTTGTAGCCCATTCCAGCCTTGTGTAGGTCTACAATCTTGTCCCTGACATCCTTGGAGAGCTCTTTGGTCTTGGCCATGGTGGAGAGTTTGGAATCTGATTGATTGCTTCTGTGGACGGTGTCTTTTATACAGGTAACAAGCTGAGATTAGGAGCACTCCCTTTAAGAGTGTACTCCTAATCTCAGCTCGTTACCTGTATAAAATACACCTGGTAGCCAGAAATCTTTCTGATTGAAATACTAATTTCCCTCATTAAAATGCTAATCAAGTTATACAATTTTTGACATGCGTTTTTCTGGATGTTTTTGTTGTTATTCTGTCTCTCACTGTTCAAATAAACCTACCATTAAAATTATAGACTGATCATTTCTTTGTCAGTGGGCAAACGTACAAAATCAGCAGGGGATCAAATACTTTTTTCCCTCACTGTAGGTCTTTACTAACCTTTAGATTAAATTATAGAGCATTAGGTCATTACTAACCTTTACATTAAATTATAGAGCATTAGGTCTTTACTAACATTTAGATGAAATTATAGAGCATTAGGTCTTTACTAACCTTTAGATTAAATTATAGAGCATTAGGTCTTTACTAACCATTAGATTAAATTATAGCGCATTAGGTCTTTACTAACCTTTAGATTAAATTATAGAGCATTAGGTCATTACTAACCTTTAGATTAAATTATACAGCATTAGGTCTTTACTGACCTTTAGATTAAATTATAGAGCATTAGGTCATTACTAACCTTTAGATTAAATTAGAGCATTAGGTCTTTACTAACATTTAGATTAAATTATAGAGCATTAGGTCTTTCCTAACCTTTAGATTAAATTATAGAGCATTAGGTCTTTACTAACCTTTAGATTAAATTATAGAGCATTAGGTCTACTAACATTTAGATTAAATTATAGAGCATTAGGTCTTTACTAACCTTTAGATTAAATTAGAGCATTAGGTCTTTACTAACCTTTAGATTAAATTCTAGAGCATTAGGTCTTTACTAACCTTTAGATTAAATGATAGAGCATTAGGTCTTTACTAACTTTTAGATGAAATTATAGAGCATTAGGTCTTTACTAACATTTAGATTAAATTATAGAGCATTAGGTCTTTACTAACCTTTAGATGAAATGATAGAGCATTAGGTCTTTACTAACATTTAGATTAAATTATAGAGCATTATGTCTTTACTAACCTTTAGATTAAATTATAGAGCATTATGTCTTTACTAACCTTTATATTAAATTATAGAGCATTAGGTCTTTACTAACCTTTATATTAAATTATAGAGCATTAGGTCTTTACTAACCTTTAGATTAAACTATAGAGCATTAGGTCTTTACTAACCTTTAAATTAAATTATAGAGCATTAGGTCTTTACTAACATTTAGATTAAATTATAGGTCAAAGGAAATCAGGGGTCTCCAACCTTTTCTAGCATGAGAGCTACTTTTAAATTATGAAACATGTTGCGAGCTACTCATACATATTTTCCTAGCTTTCAAATAGGCACTCTTTTTGTTTTTTTTCCCAAATTCTGTTTTCTTGATTTTCTTGGGGGAATGTCTTTCTGTGTCTACCCAGAAGACAATTAACACGATCCGTAACTGGCTACACGAAGTGAATGACAAACCCGCACGCCACACAGACATACAGGGGCAATTTAGCTGGAAATGAATTGCCAGATCTTGTGTTCCGTTTGGCTTTAAGACAGTTGTGGCTAACCAGGGGTGGTAGAATGTCAATGTGGATTTGATTGGATAGTAGCCGGAAGCTTGAGTTGTCTAATACTTGTGAGTTTTGCTTATGACAGAACAGGTGAAAAATACAAGCTACTCATTGTTGGGCTGGCAGCTACTGGTAGCTTGTGATCGACCTGTTGGAGACCCCTGATGTAGATATTCTCCATGACATGCAATAGTCAGCTGACGTAACCCATACCCGTTTGATCTCAGTCTTCAGCTTGCGGATGCCGGTGCGCTCTGTCTTAGTGGCTCCAGTGTGACCCAGCTCATGGATGGAGACAGCCGGGCTGGTGGCTGAAGACTGCATGGGACGCACTGACAAAGGAGAGAGGAAGACCGAGACAGCACAACAATCCATTTGATTCAATAAAACAGTACAATACCAGTAACACCTGCAAAGAGGAATCATAAAATGTATTAATACTGTAGAAACTACAAATGTTGGCTATGTAGGGGTAGGGGCTAGGGGTTGATTTGGGATTGGGAAAGACTCACTGCTCCTCTCCACCCCGAACTCCTTCCCACTGAGGATGTGGTGTAGCAGGTTCTTCATGTCTGACGGACTCAAGTTCATCAGGCTCTCAGAGGCCTCCTCCCCTGCAGAGGACAGAAAGAGAGACGCCTGCAACACTGAGTAAAGACTCTGGAAGGCCTGTAAAACTCCCCAGGCACTTCCACACTAAAGACCATACAGCTCAACACCCAAATACAGTGTAGTGTTACTACCAACCAGGTCTACCAACCAGGTCTACTAACCAGGTCTACCAACCAGGTCTACCAACCAGGTCTACCAACCAGGTCTACCAACCAGATCTACCAACCAGGTCTACTAACCAGATCTACCAACCAGGTCTACTAACCAGGTCTACTAACCAGGTCTACCTACCAGGTCTACCAACCAGGTCTACCAACCAGGTCTACCTGAAAGAACTGCCAGAGCCCTATTCAGATGGTGAGTCTACTGAGGCCTTCAGAACACAGCTGATATATTCTAACCATTCTAAGAAGAGTTGTGTTGAGTACTGAACCCTACCTGAGCAGTGCAGACTGAACCCTACCTGAGCAGTGCAGACTGATCCCTACCTGAGCAGTGCAGACTGCGGGCCAACTCTGTAGCCATCACCTGCATGATGAGTCCGATTCGGAGACGCAGCATGTCCCCAAACAGAGCCGGCTGGGAGCGCACGTACATGGCAAGGTACACCATGATCTCCTGCAGCATCACAATACAGCAGTCACTACTTTCCCTTCATCAGAGACTTATTACAAAACTGAGGAAAGTTTGCTTTTACATCTCAAGCTAGACTTGCTTCAGGCAGAGAATTTTGACGGAAATGGGCATCTTATATAATCACAGTTATAATTAGTTGTACCTGAGTGAGCACAGCGATGCTGATGTCCTGCCCACTGGCCTCATAGATCAGAGAGTTGAGCTCTTCTGGAGGAAGAGGAGCCGAGATGACCTTCTCCCTGGGTTCAGGTGGTAGCCCCACTGTCAGCTGCTTGTGGTGGGAGATGAGATCTGTACAGGCCTCAGCCAGCACCTCCACTCTCTTTCTCAGGATACCAGAAATGTATCTGATCAGACCCCACTCCTTGTTGGCCCCAGCCTGGACATACAGCTCCTCCAGGAGGCACCTCACACTGACCCCGCCCTGACCCCCCACGTCCACCATCCAGTCAGCACCTTTCAGGATGGAGAGGATTACATTTTCATTCAGTTTAATTCAACCTGAGGAGTCAATTCAATTCAACTTGAGGAGTCAATTCAGTGTAATTCAAACCTAAGCATGTAGAGAATTAAATTAAATTTGATTCAATTCAAAGATTCAATTCAATTCAACCCAACACGTCCATCACCTAATCCAGAGGTGGAAAAAATATGGCCCATTCGATCCGGCCCGCGGGAGGTTTGGGTAAAACAAAAAATGGGGTAAATTATTATTATTAATTATTTGTGTTTAAACACTACAGGCCACACGTGAACGCCTACAACTAGATAGAGAGTATGTAGAAATTATAATCGACCTATACGTTTTCAAATAACTGCCCTTTTTCTGGCCCGCAAATTGATTTTGACAAACAAATCGGTCCCCCAAAAAGATGTGCTGCCCGAATGGGCCCTGGAGCCAAAAGGTTTGTCCAACCCTGATCTAAATCAGAACCTTTCATGACACAGAGGATGTAGAGGATGTCTGCCTGGTCCTGCAGTGTGGGACACTCCTTCAACTGTCTCACCAGAGACCCAAAGTCTGTGTTACCCTGGGAGTCCCGCGGCAGGTGGAGGTCTGCAATACTGGGGGCCTGAGAGCAAGGATACAGAGACACACAGACACACACAAATACACACATGTATGCATGCACACACACTCATTAGATGATCCAAACACACAGATGCAGCAGAAAGACAGTGTTGGCGTTTGTTGTTGGCGTAGACCAACTGACCTTGGGCTGTTGTTGATGTGGTGTGTGGTGGTGTGGTTGGAGTGGTGTGTGCTGAGGCATGTGCAGTAGGTTGAGGGATTTACGGTGCTTGTTCATGATGGGAGTCATAGGAAGATACATGGAGGCCTCTGTAAGAAACAACACAACACTCACCATACAGTAGAAACCAACAGAGTACCATACAGTAGAAACCAACAGAGTACAATACAGTAGAAACCAACAGAGTACCATACAGTAGAAACCAACAGAGTACCATACAGTAGAAACCAACAGAGTACAATACAGTAGAAACCAACAGAGTACCATACAGTAGAAACCAACAGAGTACCTTACAGTAGAAACCAACAGAGTACCATACAGTAGAAACCAACAGAGTACCAGACAGTAGAAACCAACAGAGTACCAGACAGTAGAAACCAACAGAGTACCATACAGTGGAAACCAACAGAGTACCATACAGTAGAAACCAACAGAGTACCATACAGTGGAAACCAACAGAGTACCATACAGTAGAAACCAACAGAGTATCATACAGTAGAAACCAACAGAGTACCATACAGTAGAAACCAACAGAGTACCATACAGTAGAAACCAACAGAGTACCATACAGTGGAAACCAACAGAGTACCATACAGTAGAAACCAACAGAGTACCATACAGTGGAAACCAACAGAGTACCATACAGTAGAAACCAACAGAGTACCAACCATCCTCTGGATTTTATATACTGGACTTGACTTATTCCTTCCTCCTTCCTTTAAACTCTTATAGGAGCAAAGGGCTTCCTTAAGCCTAAACCTAACCCTAAACCTAACCCTAAGCCTAAACCTAAGCCTAAACCTAACCATAACCCTAAACCTAACCCTAAGCCTAAACCTAAGCATAACCCTAAACCTAAGCCTAAACCTAACCCTAACCCTAAACCTAACCCTAAACCTAACCCTAAACCTAACCCTAAACCTAACCCTAACCCTAAGCCTAAACCTAACACTTCATGAACAAAATAAACAGTACATGTGGATGGTGAGAACTTACTAGGCATGTTGAGGCCTTGGACCTGGGCCATGAAGGAGAGGATGTCTCTGGTGGTGTGTTCAGCACTAAACACGTGGTGCTGCCCCCTCTGGATGGGAGGCAGATGACATTTGGTGGCTGTGCTCTGCATTAGCTGGCTGAGGTAGTGGTCAAACATGCCCTTAGAGCTGCCTGAAAGGGGGGGGGGGGGGGGGATTAAGGTAGACTCAGCAATATGATATTACATACATGCCGCAAGCACAAACATGCAAGCACAAATACAAACGCACACACACACACCAATGACCTATACAGACACACACACACACACACACACACACACACACACACACACACACACACACACACACACACACCATGGCTGACGTACCTGAGGGGACATAACCTTCCTCTTCATCTTCCCCATCTTCTTCCTCCTCCAGCAGGTCGTCATCAGTGTCTCCGTCGAGGAAGCTGAGCTCTGTGTGGAACGAGGTAGTCTGGAAGCTGGAGATGTTGGCCATCTGAACCCTGCAGAACACACAAGATGGAATGGAACCAAATAGGACATCACTGGAGCTTTTACAACCAGGGATGTAGTGACATAAAAAGAGGAGCCTGGCATTTCCTTCTCTAAACATCCAGAGAGCTCTCTTAAGATGAGTGCATTTAAAAATGGAAGAGAGTCAGTCTGACCTTGCCCCTCCAAAGTATCCATCCTGCAGCTTCCTCAGAGTGGACAGGATACACGGGTCGATGATCTCGCCATCATCCACTGGGGACAACAAGGGAACATGATTCAATCAATTAATCAACCAACCAATCAATCAATCAACTTTGTTTGTCCCATACAGAATTGAGTTGCCCAGCAAGGGCCAGTTTCCCAGACACAGATTAAGCCTTGAATCTCCATTTAAATAAATGTTTAGTCCAGGGATAGACTTAATCAAAAGTCACACAAACAACACAGAGTGTTGCATGCTGTGTATGATGGGGAAGGGGAGGGTATTTACCCAGCATGCTGTGTGTGATGGGAAGGTGAGGGTATTTACCCAGCATGCTGTGTGTGATGGGAAGGTGAAGGTATTTACCCAGCATGCTGTGTGTGATGGGGAAGGTGAGGGTAGGGCGTCCGGTCATCCTCCAGGAGGAGGAGAGATAGGAAAGCTCCGTCCTCAGCATCTCCACTATCATCTGGTTGTCCAGAGCCAGGTAGAAGTGATGCTGGTCCAGGAACTAAAGGAGAGGAGAGACAGAGAGATGGTTGTCCAGAGCCAGGTAGAAGTGATGCTGGTCCAGGAACTAAATGAGAGGAGAGACAGAGAGATGGTTGTCCAGAGCCAGGTAGAAGTGATGCTGGTCCAGGAACTAAATGAGAGGAGAGACAGAGAGATGGTTGTCCAGAGCCAGGTAGAAGTGATGCTGGTCCAGGAACTAAATGAGAGGAGAGACAGAGAGATGGTTGTCCAGAGCCAGGTAGAAGTGATGCTGGTCCAGGAACTAAATGAGAGGAGAGACAGAGAGATGGTTGTCCAGAGCCAGGTAGAAGTGATGCTGGTCCAGGAACTAAATGAGAGGAGAGACAGAGAGATGGTTGTCCAGAGCCAGGTAGAAGTGATGCTGGTCCAGGAACTAAAGGAGAGGAGAGACAGAGAGAGATGGCCAACACTACTGCTCCAGCCCAACAGCTGGCGATGCCTCATCGCGATTGGTTATTCCCAATCATTTGCAACAATGTAAATGAGCGTCATCACTTCCTTTCCTTTGCGGTACCTCAAACTGTCGTGATTACCAGCTGAGATAAACTTTCATGAGTTGATTTTACTCCTGGCTCAGAGTTTGTCTGGGCATTGTCTTAACATCATCCTAAAACCTACTCTGAGCTGGGAGATTTCTAGTCTTAAAACAGGTTTTAACAGGATTCCTGCTTTGTGGATCCAGTCCTAGGTGTGCTAGATTAGGATATAACAAGAGCATTTCGGGAGATAGGACCTCTACTGTCATAAGGTGAGAACAAGGTATGTCACCTGAGGGGTGAACGTGTAGGTGCGGTTCCGGATCTGGTAGAATTTCGAGGTTCCCAGAACTCCAATGTGCCTATATGGTCTCCCGCTCAGATTCAACTTCTTGCAGCTTCCTGTGAAACAAGTCATTAGCTATGTAGTGCTTATGAAGGCTTTATGAATGCTCTATGAAGCCTTTCTAAGTAGTTGTAACTGTACCCAGTTTGACGTAGACGTGGCTGAGGATGCGAGCAGGCATGACCCTGATGGGATGGACCTCAGAGATGGTCTGGACCTCTATTCCATCATCCCTCAGCAACTCCTGGATCTCCTTCGACTCCGCTAACACACACACTGATAATACACACACACACACACACACACACACACACACACACACACACACACGCACACACACACGCACATACACACACACGCACATACACACACACTCAAAAGAGAATGGAAAATATCATATACGCAACCCTGACCACAGAGCAAATGATCCTAACAAAGCAAGTTAATGAAATAAGGAGTCTATAACTTTATAATATTTCTACAGTTAAAGGATGTCAAATGTCTTCCCGCCTGCAAGAGAGGAAATTAGACATGCTGCAAACCTTGTACAACTACGTCCGGCTTGAACTGGGTGGAGAATCGCCTGTTGAGAGGGTCGATCTCTCCAGGGGCGAGGAATCCCTTGGAGGAACAGACAGAAAGAACAGTGAGGTCGGGAAGACTAAGGCACCAACCAACACCTCACTGTGGTAGATAGAGATAGGATCAATCTATTATAAGACGACAGCAGAATATTTTTACCTCAGCCAGCAGAGAGCTAACAATGTAGAGGGACTGTCCCCACATGTGAGGGCACTGGCCCACAGCCACTCTGTCCACAGAGTGAGGGTTCCCGTACTCTTCCTCCATCTGAGGGAAACACCACACATTTACTGTATTCCTCACTTAGTTGTATGGATGTTGTTCCTTATCAAGATTGAAAAGGTAGCAAGTGTAAACTGTTACTTCTTCGCAGCCCATATTGGCAGGAGTAAAGAGTCAAGTTGACGTGCCCCGAAGAAAGACGGATTTACAATTTACACATAAAGTTTTCAAAGGACCATGGAGATACCTTTTCAGGTGGGACGGCGTAGAGCTCAGGCATCAGGCGGATCCCGGGCTTCCCTCTGATCAGGACTTCTTCCAGAGCATCTCTGTACTCCTGCACCTGGAGACAGGAACCAGGAAGGAACATGTTATACATACAGACACGTGGCCTGGGGTGGTCTAGCGGTCTGACAGATAGCTTGGTGACGTCACCCGCTCTGAGACCTAGAAGTAGTTGTTTCCTTTGCTCTGAATCGGCCACAGCTTTTGTGGAGTGACAGGTAACGATGCTTCATGGGTGACACATGTGGATGTGTTCAGAGGGTCCCAGGTTGGAGCCTAGGTTGGGGCAAGGAGAGAGACGGAACCAACACTGCTACACACACCTGTACTAGGTCTCCACTGAAGATGCCGTCCAGAATGAGGTAGGTCCAGAACACTGGCCATTCACATTCTATATTCTCAAACAGCTTGAGCTCAGCTGGGTCATAGTGGAGACGGGACGGGTCCTGAGACAGACAGACAGACAGACAGACAGACATGGAAATATTTATTATCTAAAAGAACAAGGCTAAACGCATCATCATGATGATGTGGAAAGTGATACTTTGTGGACAAATGAAAAAAATACCAAAAGATTTTAAGTGGATTTTTCCTTTAAGTTATACTGTTTTATCTGTAACCACGTTTCCATCACGACAGCGGTGATGGAAACAGGACGTTTCGGTGTAATTTTATTAATGCAGAGAGATCATTTGTTTGTTTGACATGGTGGGATCTTTTTGTGTCAGTAAAATTAATTATGCAGGAAATGGCAGTGGAAACGCTTTTATGCGCAAATATTGATATAATAACCATCATATCGAAGTAAACTTGGAGTCACGCGATGATATGATGTGTGGTCCTCCCACTACGACTCGGGAAAGCATGCAGTTTATTCGGCTACAGATGAAATAAGTTATGATGAACTTCACAGGGTGGTGAAAGATGCTCCTTTCCAATAAATATCGAGGGTCTTATTCTGGTGACATGATGATCGGTGCTTGGCTGCCATTTGACAAATAACAATATTTTCACTCTTATCCATAATAATCTCATCATGTAGACTAGCCTACCCACACTCTATCTGCCAGCTGTTGGCTAGAGCGCAGATACAAGACCATTGGATGAAAATCTAGCTTATTTCACACAATAAGGAGAAAAACATAAAAACCTTTACAGTACCTCTCTTGGGCATCTGTATCCATCTCTGATGAAACGGCAGCAGCCATAGCGTCCCTGGGGGAGAGAATGTAGTCATTTAGAAACATCATTCTAGAGCACCATTAAGCCTAGCCCTGGACAAAAAGCACTTTTAAATGGAGGTTTCCCATGTACATCCTTTATAGTCCAGGACTAGGCTTCATCTGAGTCTGGGAATCAACTAGCCCCTAAAGTGTGTCTGTGGTCAAACCTAGACAGGCTCCTATCTACCTGTATCTTAGAGATGATCTCACTGTGTCTGTGGTCAAACCTAGACAGGCTCCTATCTACCTGTAGCTTGGAGATGATCTCACTGTGTCTGTGGTCAAACCTAGACAGGCTCCTATCTACCTGTAGCTTGGAGATGATCTCACTGTGTCTGTGGTCAAACCTAGACAGGCTCCTATCTACCTGTAGCTTGGAGATGATCTCACTGTGTCTGTGGTCAAACCTAGACAGGCTCCTATCTACCTGTAGCTTGGAGATGATCTCACTGTGTCTGTGGTCAAACCTAGACAGGCTCCTATCTACCTGTATCTTTGAGATGATCTCACTGTGTCTGTGGTCAAACCTAGACAGGCTCCTATCTACCTGTATCTTGGAGATGATCTCACTGTGTCTGTGGTCCAGCCGTGACAGGCTCCTATCTACCTGTATCTTAGAGATGATCTCACTGTGTCTGTGGTCAAACCTAGACAGGCTCCTATCTACCTGTAGCTTGGAGATGATCTCAGTCTTAGTGATGGTGACCAGGTCTGTGTCCTCCACAGCGAAGGCAGGGAAGGAGATGATAGACAGGAGACCAGCATCGATCTCTTTAGAGGTGGAGGCTCGGGGCAGCATGGAGCACAGGATAGCCTGGGGAGGTCAAATAGAAAGTGGTCAGTTTCTGACAGTTTCTGACAGTTTCTGACACCACCGCGTTGCCAGGAACCATCAGTCGTGCTATCTGACGTAAGACAATGGTCAGTTTCATACATATAATTTTAAGGTTGATATGATAACCTGCTTAAACCAGTCTGGACACTGCCCTCACCAGGCTTGAGAAGATTAAACCAGACTGGACACTGCCCTCACCAGGCTTGAGAAGATTAAACCAGACTGGACACTGCCCTCACCAGGCTTGAGAATATTAAACCAGTCTGGACACTGCCCTCACCAGGCTTGAGAAGATTAAACCAGACTGGACACTGCCCTCACCAGGCTTGAGAATATTAAACCAGACTGGACACTGCCCTCACCAGGCTTGAGAATATTAAACCAGACTGGACACTGCCCTCACCAGGCTTGAGAAGATTAAACCAGTCTGGACACTGCCCTCACCAGGCTTGAGAATATTAAACCAGACTGGACACTGCCCTCACCAGGCTTGAGAATATTAAACCAGACTGGACACTGCCCTCACCAGGCTTGAGAAGATTAAACCAGACTGGACACTGCCCTCACCAGGCTTGAGAAGATTAAACCAGACTGGACACTGCCCTCACCAGGCTAGATAAGACAGGACATGTTTATCCCAGTACCTGGCAGTGCTCCACCTCGTCCGGCAAAACGTGAATGACAGATTTCGGTCCTCCGTGAGCCCCAAAGAGGTCCAGCTCATCAATGGCCTCCAACGCGGCCTGAACATAAAACACAACCACAATATGTTGTTGTTTTATGAGTTTAGATATTGCAGCTGTGTTGCGATAAGAGGAACGTAATGAGTCTAGATATGGTAGTTAAGATAGGATTGGAGGCATGAAAGGGAACCATGTTATTATCATTGCTACATATAGGACAAGTATTACATCTAAAGCTTCATTACCTTGGCCATTCCCACAGAGCTGGCGTTCAGTTCTGGGATCCCCTGGTTGGTCTTGTCCCCTCGTTCCCACATCCCATAATCCTGCACAGAGAGAGACACACAGAGTTACCATGACAACCAGGTTGAAAATCGTACTATTGAAGACCTTAAATTTTGAACCTAAATATAATTTTATTTGACCTAATCCGATTAATATTGTATATTCTATACATTATATTTACACAAATAGTAATCAGTAGTACGTATGCAGTGTGTTTTAACTCCTCACATCTGTTCAGAAACGGTGCTATTCTCAGAAACGCTGAGAGGGAGATTCCTCTGGACTATCTGCTTATTCTGGTTAGTGAAGTCACTAACCAAGACACATTCTCCTGGATGGGAAACTTCAGTTGTTGACCAGTTGAACCATTTATTTTTAAGTACCATGTCAGCTCTCTGTTGACATCATGTTAATGCCATATTTGGCTAAGTAGTTTTCACCTGTTAGTTTATAATTATCTGTTGTAGCTGACTACACAGACCTTTGACCTGTTGGCGCTTTTAAGCTAAAAATATGTTGATGCTTTTAGGGTTAAGTGCTGATGTTCCCATGTTGACCAATGAAATGTATTGGTAGTTCTTGTACCGACCAATCAGAAAGTTAATGGTGTGGGAGTTTACAATATACAGTATAATCCATGTAAAACGTCTGTTTGGTAAGGTATTCATTGAAGCACGACCCTTCTGTAGTCTCCACTACCTCTACAGATATTCATTTTTGATCTTCAGTATAGTATTGCTTCTCACTCCATTATGTTCAGACTTAGCTTATACTACTTGATGCTAAGTCGTATGCTAGTGAGGTTAGAAGAATAGAGCCTTGCTCAAACAGACCTTGAACACTACCTACCGCAACTTTATAAGCAGCCTCAATGTAGAAGACCAGGTTCTGGATAAAAGCCACTTCATCCAGGTTTGATACGAGACGAAGACCTGGAGACGACCAGACAGGGATAAAGAACGACGCCGGTTATACAGTCAAATGATTTCACAATGAGATGATCTGCCAGCCGCACACCACCCCCCTCCACACACACACACACCCTACCCCCCCCACCACACACACACCCTACATTTGACATTTTAGTCATTTAGCAGACGCTCTTATCCAGAGCGACTTACAGTTAGTGAGTGCATACATTTTTTCATACTACCCCCCCACCACACACACCCTCACAGTACGGTACCTGAGGCAGTCATCTGAGCCAAGATCAGTAGGTACAGAGAGGTGGCATCAACCTGCAGGTGTCCCCACTGATCGTCCCCCACCACGGTAGCGCAGGTGGGGGTGTGGTACTTGGCGTGCAGGCAGTCCTTGGGGCTCTGGGTGTGTTTAAATTTCTCCACCTTGGTCACCTGTAGTCAGACACACACTGACATGTTCAGAGAGGCTATTACACAGCCAGACCAAGGCAGAAACACATGCAGAGATGCTCCCCCAGTATAGTGCATTGCTGCCCTTATGACATGCACTAGTGATTGTGTTGTTACATGTAATTACACCAATAAATGAATCCATAGAGAGGTGAAGGTAGAAGGAAGTTGGCAGTAACCACGGTAACCTACCTGTCGCATCATACACTGGAGCAGCCCTTGCATCAGCTTGACAACACTCTGTAGAATAATAACAATATAGATATTTACCACACCTTACATGGATCAGTAACTCCTGCTTTCCCAAGTCTATCTATTCAGGACTCCAGGGAATGAAATTTGCCGATCTCTGCCTGTGGCCTACAACATAGATCATAGGACAACATGCATGGAAAACACTAACATATTTCTGTAAAGGAATGTCTTGTTTTGACAAAGCGTGCCATGAGGTCGGGGCCATGCAGTCAAGGAATATTTAGACACCCTTTCCAGCACAGATCATCCAGTACAGCATGCTGTGAGGTGGGAGCCAGCTAGTCACCTGCTCCAGTTCGTAGGCCTTGGCCTTGTCCTCATCCCGGTCAGCGTTCTTCCTGTAGGCCATCCCCAGACCCCACACCGCCAGGATGCTGTAGACATTGTCACGCACCCAGGCATCTGGCAGCTGGACACTGCAGGGCAACAGGCCTGTCACTGGGTTCTGGAGATACACACACACAGGTTAGACAGGCAGACAGAGACACACAAACACAGATATATATATACAGCACCAGTCAAAGGTTTGGACACACCTACTCATTCCAGGGTTTTTCTTTATTTTTACTATTTTCTACATTATAGAATAATAGTGAAGACATCAGAACTATGAAATAACACATATAGAATAATTTAGTAACCAAAAAAGTGTTAAACAAAGCACCCCCACACCATAACACCTCCTCCGCCATGCTTTACAGTGGGAAATACACATGCATGATCATCTGTTCATCCACACCGCATCTCACAAAGACACGGCAGTTGGAACCAAACATCTCCAATTTGGACTCCAGACCAAAGGACAAATTACCACCGGTCTAATGTCCATTGCTCGTGTTTCTTGGCCCAAGCAAGTCTCTTCTTCTTATTGGTGTCCTTTAGTAGTGGTTTCTTTGCAGCAATTCGACCATGAAGGCCTGATTCACGCAGTTTCCTCTGAACAGTTGATGTTGAGATATGTCTGTTACTTGAACTCTGTGAAGCATTTATTTGACCTGCAATTTCTGAGGCTGGTAACTGTAATGAACTTATCCTCTGCAGCAGAGGTAATTCTGGGTCTTCCATTCCTGTGGCGGTCCTCATGAGAGCCAGTTTCATCATAGCGCTTGATGGTTTTTGCGACTGCACTTGAAGAAACGTTCAAAGTTCTTGAAATGTTCCATATTGACTGACCTTCATGTCTTAAAGTAATGATGGACTGTCGTTTCTCTTTGCTTATTTGAGCTGTTCTTGCCATAATATGGACTTGGTCTTTTACCAAATATGGCTATCTTCTGTATACCCCCCTACCTTGTCACAACCCAACTGATTGGCTCAAACGCATTAAGAAGGAAAGAAATTCCACAAATTAACTTTTAAGAAGGCACACCTGTTAATTGAAATGCATTCCAGGTGACTACCTCATGAAGCTGGTTGAGAGAATGCCAAGAGTGTGCAAAGATGTCATCAAGGCAAAGAGTGGCTATTTGAAGAATCTCAAATATAAAATATATTTTGATTTGTTTAACACTTTTTTGGTTACTACATGATTCCATATGTGTTATTTCATAGTTTTGATGTCTTCACTATTATTCTACAACATAAAAAATAGTAAAAATAAAGAAAAACCCTTGAAGGAGTAGGTGTGTCCAAACTTTTGACTGGTAGTATATATATATATATACAGTGGGGGAAAAAGTATTTAGTCAGCCACCAATTGTGCAAGTTCTCCCACTTAAAAAGATGAGAGAGGCCTGTAATTTTCATCATAGGTACACGTCAACTATGACAGACAAAATGAGAAAAAAAATCCAGAAAATCACATTGTAGGATTTTTTATGAATTTATTTGCAAATTATGGTGGAAAATAAGTATTTGGTCAATAACAAAAGTTTCTCAATACTTTGTTATATACCCTTTGTTGGCAATGACACAGGTCAAACGTTTTCTGTAAGTCTTCACAAGGTTTTCACACACTGTTGCTGGTATTTTGGCCCATTCCTCCATGCAGATCTCCTCTAGAGCGGTGATGATTTGGGGCTGTCGCTGGGCAACACGGACTTTCAACTCCCTCCAAAGATTTTCTATGGGGTTGAGATCTGGAGACTGGCTAGGCCACTCCAGGACCTTGAAATGCTTCGTAAATGCCACTCCTTTGTTGCCCGGGCGGTGTGTTTGGGATCATTGTCATGCTGAAAGACTCAGCCACGTTTCATCTTCAATGCCCTTGCTGATAGAAGGAGGTTTTCACTCAAAATCGCACGATACATGGCCCCATTCATTCTTTCCTTTACACGGATCAGTCGTCCTGGTCCCTTTGCAGAAAAACAGCCCCAAAGCATGATGTTTCCACCCCCATGCTTCACAGTAGGTATGGTGTTCTTTGGATGCAACTCAGCATTCTTTGTCCTCCAAACACGACGAGTTGAGTTTTTACCAAAAAGTTCTATTTTGGTTTCATCTGACCATATGACATTCTCCCAATCCTCTTCTGGATCATCCAAATGCACTCTAGCAAACTTCAGACGGGCCTGGACATGTACTGGCTTAAACAGGGGGACACGTCTGGCACTGCAGGATTTGAGTCCCTGGTGGCGTAGTGTGTTACTGATGGTAGGCTTTGTTACTTTGGTCCCAGCTCTCTGCAGGTCATTCACTAGGTCCCCCCGTGTGGTTCTGGGATTTTTGCTCACCGTTCTTGTGATCATTTTGACCCCACGGGGTGAGATCTTGCGTGGAGCCCCAGATCGAGGGAGATTATCAGTGGTCTTGTATGTCTTCCATTTCCTAATAATTGCTCCCACAGTTGATTTCTTCAAACCAAGCTGCTTACCTATTGCAGATTCAGTCTTCCCAGCCTGGTGCAGGTCTACAATTGTGTTTCTGGTGTCCTTTGACAGCTCTTTGGTCTTGGCCATAGTGGAGTTTGGAGTGTGACTGTTTGAGGTTGTGGACAGGTGTCTTTTATACTGGTAACAAGTTCAAACAGGTGCCATTAATACAGGTAACGAGTGGAGGACAGAGGAGCCTCTTAAAGAAGAAGTTACAGGTCTGTGAGAGCCAGAAATCTTGCTTGTTTGTAGGTGACCAAATACTTATTTTCCACCATAATTTGCAAATAAATTCATTAAAAATCCTACAATGTGATTTTCTGGAGAGAAAAAAATCTCAATTTGTCTGTCATAGTTGACGTGTACCTATGATTAAAATTACAGGCCTCTCTCATCTTTTTAAGTGGGAGAACTTGCACAATTGGTGGCTGACTAAATACTTTTTTCCCCCACTGTATATATATATATGAGCGAGAGAGAGAGAGGAAAGAGTGTGTACTGAACTCAAGTAGAGTAGATAAGACAAATACTTTCTATGTTCTCTGCTATTTTAAGTTGACCTTTGTCCAAGCTTTTATTTATTTTAGGGAGGTCATGCCAGGACAGTTTGTGCATTAAAAAAAATTATAGCTATTGACTCTTGGCTTTCTAAGGATAAGTAACGGACGTATAGCCTACTGTGGGGATTTTACTGCGGTATCAATATCATTAGACCTATTGTGCACGACTTCTTTCATTGCAAACGGCAACTGTATGAATGTTATTCGCATGACATAACGTGACATTATGTCTGGCAGTGGTACGTTACATAATGAAACATACCTGGTGACATAGAATAGTCTCATGAATGAGCCTGGCGAATCCATCGAGCTTCACACCTGAGTTACTGCGGCTCCGCATGCTGGCGTCTCTATCTGTCAATATCAAATTATGACTAGTTAGAGCAGGATTATTTCTAGTATGGTACAGTAGTCGTGACTCCTGACTGCCCGTGAAGCATCTGCAATAGTAAAAGTACTGCAGTATATGCTGTAATCAAATTACATTACTTTCTGCATAGAAAGTCACCTACCTTGAATCCATCAGTTATTGTGCAATGCATAAATATCGCTGTTGGCAGTTTTGCAGTAACGTTAGCAGCTAACAATTCCACGTTCATTCACCGCATTTCACAAAAATCCTAGTTGCTCCAGCGCAGTAGAGGGAGTGTCAGAATATTACCGAATACTTCACGTCGCGGAGGTGTTTTCAGCTCAACATCCACCATTCCTTCACATGTAACGTTAGACTACTGCCATTACTGCTCCTCTCGGTCTCTCAATCCCTATATTGTTATTTAATTTGCTCTTTTGCACCCCATTATCTCTATTTGCACATAATCTCTTGCACATCTAGCATTCCAGTGTTAATACTATTGTAATTATTCTGCACTATAGCCTATTTATTGCCTTACCTCCATAACTTGCTACATTTGCACACACTGTATATATATTTTCTGTTGTATCTCTGACTTTATGTTTTTTTTTACCCCATATGTAACTCTGTGTTGTTTTTTTTTGTTGCACTACTTTGCTTTGTCTTGGCCAGGTCACAGTTGTAAATGAGAACCTGTTCTCAACTGGTTTACCTGGTTAAATAAAGGTGAAATAAAAAAAAATAATAAAAATAAAATTTGCCTCTCCTCTTCCTGATGTGGACAGAATGTCCGGTATACAGTTGCCATAAAGGGGGCGCTAGAGCAGCCAACATA
The DNA here is from genome assembly GCF_964263955.1 of Coregonus lavaretus. Taxonomy (NCBI): domain Eukaryota; kingdom Metazoa; phylum Chordata; class Actinopteri; order Salmoniformes; family Salmonidae; genus Coregonus; species Coregonus lavaretus. The sequence goes on from NC_140022.1 coordinate 1,742,479, forward strand.
GAGAAGATGAGTTGGTTATTACATCCCTAGATTTATGATTATATATTAATTATTGATAGAATCTGTGATTTTTAATTGAACATAACATATATCTAGATTTAAACCAACAAAGAATGGCAGATTTTGTGGGGGCTGTGCTTTCTCTTTTACTCATTTACTTTCTGTGGTCTTTGTATCACCTTGGCCTAATTCTGTTCAATCTAATATTTTCATATTTTCAGAATACTTTGATTGATGCCAGTGCGACCCCACCTTGACCATTTACATTCTGCGTGCATAGTAAACAAGGGACTGGGATAACGGAATTTTTAAGCCAATCAAAAATCCGGACAGTAGATGTGTCAACCAATCAAAATAGATCTAACTGCATCCCCCGCCTGAACGGCTTGCCCACTTCACAGGGTGGGACTGCACATTTCTAAAGAATATAATTGAATCAACAATTCATAGTGTATTTGAGTCAACAATCAAGCTAAAGGTAAGTTTTACCTCCTTATTTGTTTGGCTAGTCGTTGCAATTGCACATGTTGAAAGCAAAAGCGCACTGCGCTTCTGATATTGTCCACAAAAAGCCATTGAAAAAGTAGCTAGCTGGACATCCTTCTGTTAGCTGCTAGTGTTAGCTAGCCAAAGATTCTTCCCCTGTCCATCTCTGAGCTAGCTTTACACTCCAATGTGCTGGATATACTGAGGGCCATAAGCTAGCTAACTAATGTACTGAGAGCAAAAACAACAACTAGGCTAGCTAGTTATATGACTAGGAAATTGTATTTGTTTTGATAGGCAAATCCTCAGTTGGCTAGATAGTTAGACAGAGAAGACCATATGAGGTCTTGACTATGGAGAAGACCTTTAACTAGCTATGGAAGCCAACTACCATTATGTTTTGCTACTTTACCTCCTTGCTCCAACATACACCCTCACCCTGCCTCTGTATTGATGACTTTACTAAACAGACTGGGTTCAAGTCTCCTGTGGGCCTTAAAACAGAATCATCCCAATGAGCTAAAGCCCACCAAACCACCCGTACTACACTTGTATTGATCCTTGTCTCCTCTCATATCTCCTCTCCCCATCCCACTCTCCTGTCCTCTCCTCTGTCCTTCTTTCATTCTCCGTCTCTCTTCTCCTCTCCTGTCCTCCTCTCATTCTCCGTTTCTCTCCTGTCCTCTCCTCTGTCCTTCTCTCATTCTCCGTCTCTCTCCTCCTCTCCTGTCCTCTCCTCTGTCCTTCTCATCTCCGTCTTTCTCCTCTCATTCTCCCTTTCCTCTGTCCTCATCTCTTCTCCTCCCTCCCACCAGATGCAGTTCATGCTGCTGTTCAGTCGGCAGGGGAAGCTGCGGCTGCAGAAGTGGTATGTTCCCCTGTCAGACAAGGAGAGGAAGAAGATCTCCAGGGACCTGGTCCAGACCATTCTAGCCCGCAAGCCCAAGATGTGCTCCTTCCTGGAATGGAGGGACCTCAAGATCGTCTACAAGAGGTCAGAGACAGACAGGGTTAATGGGGGGAAATGTGGACTCCATCTGAAAGGGTTGAGGTCAATTAAGGAAGGGAATTTCACAATCTTTGTTAAAGGTTTCACTTCCTGAAATTGCCGTATTTGAAAACTAAATTGATCTCAAACTCTACTCGCTAATGTCTCAAACCACTATACTACAATTATGCCAAGCTTCAGAAGTTTGTTTTTCAATAACACTTTCCTGCTAGGAAGGTACCCTTACTGTAACGGTTTTGTTTTCAGTCAGGGTGCCATTTTGTTACTGCACTCAAACTTCTCAGAATGGTGAAGGCCGTCTGATGCTACAAAATGATATGTTTGTCAGAATGTGGCCCAAGGCTAGTGCCTTTGTTGTTTATCCCTGTATTATCCTGTCTTCCAGACACGCCAGCCTGTATTTCTGCTGTTTATTCCTGTATTATCCTGTCTTCCAGATACGCCAGCCTGTATTTCTACTGTTTATCCCTGTATTATCCTGTCTTCCAGACACGCCAGCCTGTATTTCTGCTGTTTATCCCTGTATGATCCTGTCTTCCAGATACGCCAGCCTGTATTTCTGTTGTTTATCCCTGTATTATCCTGTCTTCCAGATACGCCAGCCTGTATTTCTGCTGTTTATCCCTGTATTATCCTGTCTTCCAGATACGCCAGCCTGTATTTCTGCTGTTTATCCCTGTATGATCCTGTCTTCCAGATACGCCAGCCTGTATTTCTGCTGTTTATCCCTGTATTATCCTGTCTTCCAGATACGCCAGCCTGTATTTCTGCTGTTTATCCCTGTATTATCCTGTCTTCCAGATACGCCAGCCTGTATTTCTGCTGTTTATCCCTGTATGATCCTGTCTTCCAGATACGCCAGCCTGTATTTCTGCTGTTTATCCCTGTATTATCCTGTCTTCCAGATACGCCAGCCTGTATTTCTGCTGTGCAGTGGAGGACCAAGACAATGAGCTCATCACACTGGAGATCATCCACAGATACGTAGAGCTGCTGGATAAGTACTTTGGCAGTGTGAGTTTTCATATTTCCCACTGCTGCTGTTCTCTGTGGTCCTGTTGGTGTTCATGACAGTGGCCATATTGTTCTCTCTGTGGTCCTGTTGGTGTTCATGACAGTGGCCATATTGTTCTCTCTGTGGTCCTGTTGGTGTTCATGACAGTGGCCATATTGTTCTCTCTGTGGTCCTGTTGGTGTTCATGACAGTGGCCATATTGTTCTCTCTGTGGTCCTGTTGGTGTTCATGACAGTGGCCATATTGTTCTCTCTGTGGTCCTGTTGGTGTTCATGACAGTGGCCATATTGTTCTCTCTGTGGTCCTGTTGGTGTTCATGACAGTGGCCATATTGTTCTCTCTGTGGTCCTGTTTGTGTTCATGACAGTGGCCATATTGTTCTCTCTGTGGTCCTGTTTGTGTTCATGACAGTGGCCATATTATGTTAAAGCACCATTGCTTACCGCCTATCCAAATGATCAGATCCGTAAGACAGGGTCTGGGTGTTCCCTGTGTCTAATGGAGCTGTTCAAATGGATTTACCATTTGGAATAAATACATTGTAAATGAGCTCTCACATTAAAAACAGTAAGAAAACATAGCCAAGGACAAGTACTTACAATGAGTTCCCTCTTGGTGTCTAATGTGTCTGTCTCCCTCTCAGGTGTGTGAGCTGGACATCATCTTTAACTTTGAGAAGGCCTACTTCATCCTGGATGAGTTCTTGCTGGGAGGAGAGGCTCAGGAGACCTCCAAGAAGAACGTACTGAAGGCTATAGAGCAGGCCGACCTGCTGCAGGAGGTAAGCCTCCCCACTGACCCTTAACCTCTGACCCCAACACTAACCCTGACCTCCAAGAAGAACGTCCTGAAGGCTATAGAGCAGGCGGACCTGCTGCAGGAGGTAAGACTCCCCACTGACCCTTAACCTCTGACCCCAACACTAACCCTGACCTCCAAGAAGAACGTCCTGAAGGCTATAGAGCAGGCCGACCTGCTGCAGGAGGTAAGACTCCCCACTGACCCTTAACCTCTGACCCCAACACTAACCCTGACCTCCAAGAAGAACGTCCTGAAGGCTATAGAGCAGGCCGACCTGCTGCAGGAGGTAAGCCTCCCCACTGACCCTTAACCTCTGACCCCAACACTAACCCTGACCTCCAAGAAGAACGTCCTGAAGGCTATAGAGCAGGCGGACCTGCTGCAGGAGGTAAGACTCCCATCAGGGGGATCTGCTCTGTTCCTGACATCTCTGGGCTATGCCCTGGATGAGTTGGTGTTATGACGTCTCTGGGCTATGCCCTGGATGAGTTGGTGTTATGACGTCTCTGGGCTATGCCCTGGATGAGTTGGTGTTATGACGTCTCTGGGCTATGCCCTGGATGAGTTGGTGTCACGACGTCTCTGGGCTATGCCCTGGATGAGTTGGTGTCACGACATCTCTGGGCTATGCCCTGGATGAGTTGGGGTCACGACATCTCTGGGCTATGCCCTGGATGAGTTGGGGTCACGACATCTCTGGGCTATGCCCTGGATGAGTTGGGGTCACGACATCTCTGGGCTATGCCCTGGATGAGTTGGTGTCATGTCCTTTTTATCCATCTCTCTGACTCCTAGATGTAATTCTTGAATTGTTGAGATGATTTGCGTTAAAAGTGTTATTGTCTATAGTACTACTGTATTCAGTCTAATGTTATTCGTCTGGCAGCCTGTCGGTTGCATTGGTATTCCAGGCACTCCCACTGCCTGAGGCCACAGCCATATGACTGAACTATGGGAACCTCCCCAGGGTTGGCTGTCTGAGCTCTCACTGCCTCTATTCATAAAGAGGGCTTCACTCACTATTCAGTTCTCATTCATGACTACCTTAAGCATGAAACACTGGAGAATCAGACTGCCAATAGGTACGTATCACAGTAGACGGCCGTTCCTTCTCTTGCTAGAACAAAAGATGTGCCGACCTAGTAGCGATGAACCTGCTGTTTCTACTTGTAGAATCGCAGTGCTCAGCAGTGTCGGAACAACTGGACTTTGAACCAATCAGAGAGCACGAACCTCCACGTGGGGAAGCAGACCGGAGTGACAAAAGAAAGGTGGCACGGTCTAAACCACCCTTTCCATCAGAATTGTTCGAACTAAAACAATAAAGCTGCATAATCCTTTTTTCTTTCTTCTAGAGCAAGTCTTTATATATTTTACGTCTAGCCAAGGAGTGTTTGCTTGAAGAAGGATTATTTTTGTTAGGTTTGATCATGTGCACTAGTTTATACAAGGCTTGGCTGACAACGTCACGAAAAGGCTTCAATGGGGCAGAAGTCTGTGTTGTTGTGATTCTGGATGGTCAGATTGCAGCTTCTGGTCATTGTTGCTAGCCATGTGGAAAAGAGTAGGTGGCTCATTTCGACTACTTTAATATTGTTCTATCAACAGAGCTCGGTGCTTATTATCGGATGTATTAGGTTACAAAATCCGACTTTTTTATATATAATGTTAACGATATGTTCGAGAAAGACCCCACTGAACGATTCAGAACATGAAGAGTCATATTTGTCTTGGTAAAATTTATTTTATAGCATAAGGAAGTGAAATGCAATCACCAAAGCGCGTTTTCACCCACTTTGGGCAGAGTGGGTGGACATCCTATGTATTTGAGTGACAACAAGTGCTCATTTTGCAAATGTATTTATGTTTTCAATAAACATTGGAGAAAAAATATAGTTAACATGTTGTCAACAATCTAATCAAAAGAAAACCATCATGCTCTAACAGAAGCTTGGCTGGTGCATAAAACCTGCGAATTCAGACAAAGAACAATGTAAGCCAACCACGTCTCTGCTAAACAACAAACCCATCTCGTAGTTAGCGTTAGCTTGCTGAGCCCGGCGGTCACACACACATCATATGAAACGAATGAGGTGGTAAGTGCAACACAATGCACACAACACTAAATGCTTTACCAAGCTATCTATCTGGCCACTGTCGCTAGTAACATAATTAAATCACAATGGATTCGATTCCATGAAGCAGCTGCCTGTAGCTGGCTGCTGAGAGTCACTTTACCTAGCTAGCACAACAGCTAGGTAGCTAGCGAATCATGCTAACCATTTAGCTGACGTTAGCCAGCTAGCTAAAAGTCTATATACGATTTATAGCGAGTAAAAAAATAAATAATAATATTGCTAGTTATCTAGCTGTGGCCATCTGGCTAGTATCAACAAGGGCTTTCTACAACAATAGCAACGTTAGTGCAGCTAGCTAACGTTGACTAAACTTGACCATAAAGCAACACACACGGACATCCATTGCCAAACAATGATACTGCCACCTTCTGGTTTGGAGTATTTTAACGAGGCTGAGTGGCTGACGACTTCAAGGTCTTTGCTGTGCGACAACCCTGTTCAGAGGTGCTAAGTACTGTCGGCAGGCAAACGGTTGACAATCCTACCGTGTGTCTGAGCTATTATTGATGAAAGACCTTTATTAATAGACCAATTTGAAGCCACAACTAATCAGTCTGGATTGGACATTTGGTGCCTTTCCTTTATTGCTAATTTAGAACACAGGAGGTTAGTGGCACCTAAATTGGGGAGGACGGGCTCGTGGTAGTGGCTGGAGCGGAATGGTATCAAACACATGGTCTGATGCCCTTCCATTTGCAGCCAATATAATGAGCCGTCCTCACCTCCACTGATTTACACCAACTGCTCTAGCGTCAGTTGTATTGAAAAAGTGCTTTTCTCTCCTTTCTGTGCTTCACCTCCTGCTAGGATGCCAAAGTAAGTGTTACTGTTACATTTACCAAGGGGTGCAACTTTCACTGGGGACAGGGGGGACATCCCCCCCCTCCCCCCACACACATTCAGAAATTGCATTTTTGTCCCCCCCCCCCCAGTTTTATCATTGGAATGTGATACAAATCAAGGCAACGGTGTGCTTTAGGACCTCCGAGAGGTCGGGTAGGCTGTTTGGAGTGTTTATCCGACAAAAAAAATACAAATTAATAATACTTATGTCCCCCTCACTTCTAAAACCAAAGTTGCGCCCTTGCATTTACCTGATATGCATTGTTTAATAGTAGCGTTGGAGCAGTTACTCAAGTCATTGCATTTAGGCTACATGCTCTTGCTTAGTCTCCACAAATACCTTTTTCTTGTATGCACTCCACTCCATACACCAATTAAACTCTGGTCCATCTTCAGAGACTGACTGCAGTGCCTTATCCATCTCAACTATCCTCTTTTCTGTTACCTTAGGAAGCTGAAGCCCCACGGAGTGTCCTGGAGGAGATCGGCCTGACATAAACTCCCGCCCTCCATCACTGCCCCAACCATCTCCCTCTCTTTACTCTCTCTCTTCACAGGGCCCACACATCTTTCTTTCTCTCTCTCCTTTAATGTGTAGTGGTGTTGTCTTGTACTAAAACTCTATGATGTTGCTAATATTACTTGTGCCAACTGTCTGTTCCGTTTTTGTACCATGCCTCGTCTACACCCGCTGTCACCTTTTTGAAACCCCTATGGTATATGTAGCCAGTAGCCACAAACTACACCAATAATAACATATCTCACCCACCTTCCTTAAGTCAGTGTTTTGTTGTACATGTCCATGATGGCCACTTTAACTTCAGTCTAGACAATGGAAAACAATTCAAAGTATATCATAAAGAGTATGATAAACCCCATGTTACTTGAATGGGATTTTCACAAGTAAAGTAAGCAAAGCGATGTCAGTATTTGTAAGAAGTGTTACAGTTAAAAGTATTCACAATGTCAGTATTTTTAAGAAGTGTTACAGTTAAAAGTATTCATGTTCATTCTTTCATTGTTTGACCAAAGAACACTGTGTTATAATCATTCTATAGTTTTGAAGATAAATGGTGTTTAGGGAAAAATATGCGCTCTCTCTCAGGGTTGGGGTCAATTCCATTCCATTTCAATTCAGAAAGTAAAATTGACCATTTCAATTTTTACTCACTGAAAAGCATGGAAGGACATTTGCATTGGAATATCAGTGTATTCCTGAATTGAAATGGAATTGACCCCAGCCTTGTTCTGTGTAGCCCGAGTCCCAGATCTTTGTGCTGTCTTGCTACGTCCTATGTCGTTCCATATGTTCAGTTGGAAAGACTGCACAAACACAACTGGGACTCAGCCCACTCTGCATGCTTTACAAAGGCAAGGGAAGACTAACACCAGTGGAAATGAACAAGAAGGGATTCTGTTACTAATCAAACTTCTATTCATCACACAATGCTTTAACTGTCAATGAAAATGCATTTAGGGAACTTGTTTCGTAGCCTGGTTCTGAACTGAATTGTTCTGTTCATTAAGTGAAGCGATCTTCAAACTGACCTATTCAGTTTGGATTCAGCCAGGCTACTTGTTATGAGGAAGGTTGTGACAATTGAAGCACAAATCATGAGGTACTCCCACTACATCACTGCCTGTGCTTAGTGCACACAGACATGACCAGTTGTTATTGAACTGTTTACAAAAACCGTGGGTTAAGGAAGCCTAAACCTATTGCAATTTCCTCTCTACCGTACATCAGACTGCTCAGGCAATCCTTTACCAATGACTAGAATGGTGTCCTGTTAGGACATTTAATGTTCTCTGTATCTGTCAGCTTGTACTGTATTTGCTCTTTAACTGTGGTTACATCCAAAATGGCACCCTATTCCCTACATAGTGCACCTACTTTTGGCCAGAGCCTATGAAGAAGTGAAGAAGTGTGAAGAAGAAGTGCACTATATAGGGAATAGGGTGCCATGTCTTGCTCCTGTGTACCTTATGAATCATCTCATAGTATTGCATTTTTATTTTTTATTTTTAACACAGCCAACATTGTCACTACTTTAATTCTCTCAAACACCGCAAATCATTAACAATAAATGTCTCTGGCTTATCAGAATGGTTGTTTGGCCTTTTTTTCTTTTTTTCCACAGAAAATGTCTCAAGTGTGTGTGCAAGAAACAAGGTTCAATTCGAGGTCAAAGAGCAAATGCTCTCGAGTTACTTTTTGCAAAAAAAAATATACATTATGTATAAAAACATTTACAAAATGGTCACATCTTACATTTGGAACAAACTAACATTCGTGAAAGCTAGGTTGAGCAGTGAACATTGAAATGAAATCAGTCAATGCATAAACAGAAGTGTCCCCTTCAAAATAGCCATAGCAGTCACAGTGAAGTCCATAGAGAACACTCATTTAATTCCACTATGGTTCATCATCGTCAGGGGAATCAGGCAGCGTCTCAGGTCGCTCTGGTTCACATTCCTCTTCAGGCACACTGGGTGGAGAGGGAGACTCCTGCTTGAGCAAGATACTATGGAGGTCTGGAGAGAGTGCGTTTGCCTCAGGAGTACTGTTGTCCGTGTCCCCAGGAGTCTGAGTGATGTTGTCCACATTCCCAGGGCTAGGAGAAGGGACAACAGGTGAACAGGGAGCCTCTTCCTTGACCTGGGTCTGGATGTCTGAAGTGACTGCATTATCAAGAGTCTCAGACTCACACTTAGGCAACAGACTAAGTATCGCATTTGCCCTAGCAGTCTCCTGGGTAGCGTTGTCTACATCAGCAGTCTCCTGGGTAGCGTTGTCTACATCATGAGGAGTCTGGGTACTGCTGTCTACATCATCAAGGTTTGGAGAGGGTTTCTCATTCCCTGACTCTGCAGATGAACTCTGACCCCCAAGCGACTGATTATTTTTGTCTCTCCTGCGTTTCCTCTTGCTCTTCTTCTTTTTGCTTTTTTTGGAGTGTTTGTGGCGTGATGGAGTTGTGGCGCTGCTGTCGTCGGCCGGCTGCTTGTCTTCTTGGGATGTTTTCTTGGGGCTCCCATGTCTCTTCCTCTTGGAGGACTCTCTGGGGCTGGCTGATCTGGATCTCCTGTGGGACGTCCCCCTACTAGACTCTGTGGGTGAACCCCTCCGCCCCGCTCTCTTGCTCCCATACCGCATGTCTCTGTCCCTACTCCTGTCTCTGTCCCTACTCCTGTCCCTGTCCCTACTCCTGTCCCTACTCCTGTCTCTGTCCCTACTCCTGTCTCTGTCCCTACTCCTGTCTCTGTCCCTACTCCTCGACCTGGGTCTGGCACTGGTACGACTGATCCAGGACCTGTCACTCTGAACACTGGCTCTCCTTTGAGCTATTCTACTCTCCCTGCTCCTCTCCCCCCGTCGGCTCTGTGACCTCTCAGTCCAGGAGGAGCGGTTACTCCTCTCAGAGAACCGGCCCCCAGCGAAAGACCCGGTACCCCCTCCTCCCCGGTCGGGGGACATGTGCAGGTCCCTGTCCGCCTCCCAGAACTCGTTTCCAGGGTTACGATACACGTGCAGGAAGTTGCAGTGCTTTCCTTTCGGACACTTCTGTCGGTCAAACAAACCTGCGGAGGAACACCGTGATCAAACAAATACTAGGGGCTTTATTGATAATATACACAACTTATGACTAGCATAAGTCTGTAAAAATCAGTGTAGGTAGGTGTATTGTAGTTCTCAGATTTCCTTTTTTGTTCCATTCACTCACCACATATAGCAGTCTTCCATCTGGTGACGGGAGAGAACTCACACTGGAGCTGTTTACCAGCGTACCATCTTCCATTGAACATCATGAAGGCCTCTCTGCACTGCTCCTCGCTAAAGAAACAGACAGCAAAGACAAAATGAAGACTGTAAAGATACACTACTTTATTACTCAGAATTGAGGAACACCGTTGGTTCTTCACCTACAAAACTTATCAGACCATTTTTCATAAGTTGCTTAGTTTACTTACGTATCAAACTGGACATAAACATTTCCTCTCAAATGTGGCTCGAAGTTGCAGCTGACCTGAAGAGAGAGAGAGAGAGAAAACGAGAGAGGAGTTTGATTCATTGCCCCTCAGAGTGGATAGGTCTCATTTCCATTGACGCACTCCTTCCAGTCCAGCATCATCATGTTCACCTTAAACTGCACCACCTTGCCAGCGGTCCTGAACTCAGGAAGTACGTCCTCGTAGAAATCCACAAACTGCTGTTGCACCTCCTCCTCGCTGTGCTCCAGACAGGCGTCTGTATCATAGTCGTCCCGTGACCTCTGGTCCATCCCGAAAGTCGCAAACATCCCCCGGATCATCAGAGTAGGGCTGGACGGGGGGTGGACATGCTTACGAGAGCACCTGACCAATCAGGTAAGCAAGAGAAGAGTTCATTAGTTGAACGCTAATGTAAAGAGAATATGGTATACAAATGACTGTGTACTGTGCAGTATTCTGAAAGATGAGCCTCATTTGAGGAGAACTAATATGAAATAGCTTCCCAGGACTCCCTGGAAAATGGTGGTGGACTATCCTAGCTAAAAAATAAATAATAATTATTATTATTATTATTGTAAATAAGAATGTGGTCCTCTGTAGCCCAATTGGTAGAGCATGGCGCTTGTAACGCCAGGGTAGTGGGTTCGATCCCCGGGACCACCCATACGTAAAAATGTATGCACACATGACTGTAAGTCGCTTTGGATAAAAGCGTCTGCTAAATGGCATATTATAATAATAGTACAATTATTTTATTTTTTAATGAAATGTCTTTCCGATTTAGAACCATTACCAACCTGTCGCCGAAGCGGCAGGCTCCAGTTTTGAGGAAGAAGGGGCAGTTAGCCCGGTCTTGCTCCGTGCCAAAATCTGGAGCCTCAGGGTTTCTCCAGGGACCCCCATTCTCCAGCTACACTCAAAACAGGAAGTAGAATAGGTTTGTTTCTTTAATAATTGCAAACTCATCCTTGTGTAAAATCTAACCGGTTTACAGAAAATTGTCCATCAAAGACGGTCAAGAGAGCTTTCCAAACATAAACCTGGTATGCAATATGCATTTGGTTTGTTTCTTCATACCTGACTCTCAGCCTGGTCCAACATTTTCTGTACAGCTTCCTATAAATGGTGCAAACATAGGATGGGCTGGTGAAAACCTGCAGTGGCATATCTGGATATCTGTTACTGCAAGTCAAGAATCTCTTACCAGTGGTTGAAAGCGAGCCACAAAATATATGTCTTTGTACACTATACATAAGAACTGCAAAGTTGTGTGTGTATTTTTTTCCCTGAGCAGTATGAGAATAACCAGATGACATGAGGAAACGAATCCAGAGATAAAAGATACATCCTTGTCCCATGGCAGCACGGACCTGTAGTTGTGTCACTCTTTGTGTGTATCTTAGTTAAGGTTTTTGCGTGTATCACAGTTAAGGAAAAACACAAGTGGATGTCTGAGGCAAAACACTTTCACACATACCAAAAGACACATTACTGTGTAATATTTCTTAAAAAGTTACCAATACCATTGTGTGAATACAAATACAAAAGGAAGAGGATATGTAGCTTTTCATTGTGTGTTTATCCTCCTGGTGCACGTTTCACCTCTCTGTCTCTCTTCTCCTGTTGCTTCTGTTCCTTCTCCTCTTCCTCTCTCCTCTGCTGGGCCTCCCATTCCTCCTTTATCCTCACCTGCAGACATGGAAAGAGGTTACAGAGATTCTTTCATTGAAGCATGGGGGGGGGGCAGCCTCTGCACTTCTTTTGGCCTGAGCTCTGGTTAAACTTAGGCAATAGGGTGCCATTTTACATTGTAACAGTTCTGTACCTCCTCTTCCGCCTGTCTCTTCCTTGCAGTTTCTTCCCTCTCCCACCGGAGTCTGAATTCCTGCTGGGCCAGCCTCTCCCTCTCCAGCCACTCCTGTTCTAGTCGCTGTCTGAATACAGGACACATGGAACAATATTACAGACTCTGAAAAATGTCCATTGCTTATCAATTTATAACTGTAGAGATATTTGCTACCTTTCTTCCTCAGCCTTCCTTTCCTCTTCATCATCTTCTTGCTCTGATGGAGAATCATCTTCTCCATTTTCTATGCGTTTAGGGAGACGAATTAGAGCTCGTCAATGGATGGTTAGACATTCAGAATACATAGTCGCCGTCGGTAATTATGCTGATCAACAACTGGCTAGTAGTATAGATAATATCCGCATGAGGCCTTTTGGTAGGCCGTCAATGTAAATAAGAATGTGTTCACAACTGACTTGCCTAGTTAAATAAAGGTTAAATAATAATATATAACCACTGTGACATACCACCAGATTCTCTGACTTGGGCTTTGGCCAGGGCTTGGCGTTTTCGTTTTCTTCTTTGTTTCTTCTTCAAAGATGCCCTGCGTTTTTGACTGTGGGGAAATATAACAAGGCATGGGTTGTCTAAATTACTAGCTATTAAGTGTTTGTCAACACAGTCCCTGCGAGCTTGCTAGTTAGCTACTTGACGAACATAACTAGCAAGCTTGCAGCACTGCGTTGTGATTCTTTGTCACCTCCATGAATATCAATCAATTTCAAGTTTACATGACATAAAACATCAGATTAACGACAATTATCTTAACATACCCCAATGAGGGTGCAGACACCGCAGAAGGCATGGATGCTGCCATTTTACAGAAAACTCATTCAATTCGACAGGGGTCAAAGTTGAACATTTCCCTCGTCGTTTGAAATCGTTGTTATAATCGTTTAAAAAGAATATGACTTGCACCATATGAACCGTTCATTTTTACTATCACCATAACCTTTACATTTGTCTTCGAAAATGTTTCGATAACGCATGAATTTTGAGACGTTCGATTATGAAGAACTTCCTGGTCATATCTGCGCACGCTCCGTTACTACAGTGTTGTGATAACGCATGCGCCGTGCTCTCATCCTCGGATGCGCGCATAAAAGAAAGTGGGAATTTTAGTGGTCAACAAATTCAGCTGTGTTTTGGCCTTTTGCGAATAATATAATATAAAATAGCTACCTAGTTACCTTGCTTTCGGGTAAACCCACGGGTGACCTACAATTGCAGGAGCCCCGAAACCCAAACATGGCGGATAAAGAAGGTAAGGATTTGATGGGCTCCGTTCATTTCATGCATGCTTTGTGTGCGCATCTGGGTACATAGCCAAATGAAAAGTGCGGTCTGTTAGCTAGCTAGCTATGCTAACCAGCACAAGTTGCATAATTTCGGCCTGGGTTTACTGTCTGTGCTCCATAAATTGAGAATTTAGATAACTAACTAATAGTTTATGTAACTAAATAAATTGCTATCTATCTAGCTCAACATGGACAGGCCGCTTGCTTGTGTAACATGCAAATGAGGGACAACTGGCCCGAGGGTACAGGAATGCAGTAAATCCTAACGTTACCGCAGTTACTACCAAGCCAGTGTAAGTCCATTGTAGTCTAATGTAAGTTTCTTCTTCGACTGTTCTAGTGTACGACGATGCAGTTGAGGAGAGGGTGATCAATGAAGAATATAAGATCTGGAAGAAGAACACTCCTTTTCTCTATGACCTGGTGATGACACACGCGCTGGAGTGGCCCAGTCTCACTGTGCAGTGGCTACCAGACGTCAACAGGTACAGTAGCCAATGCCACATCCCCGTTCCTGTACCCTGAAGAAGGTACAGTGATGCCGAAAGGTTTCTTACCCAATAAATGACTGGGAGTTCATACATAGAGAGTGCGACTCTCTTTATTTGTTTTTATAGCTTACAGTTTATTCACCATTAGTCAGCACATCTACACTAAATAATGTTCTCTGGGTGTGCTCCTGCTTTTATTAGCCTCTTGCCGTTTCTCAACATAAGCTATGTGTGCTAACCTAGCTATATACTGAACATGTGTTGTGCTCTCTACCAACCTGTCCTTCCTTGTCAGGTGTTCTAGTTCAGTCTAGAAAAGCACGTTATTCTGCCATGTAGTGGGTGCATCTGAAATAGCACCCTATTCACTATGCAGTGCACTTCTTTTGACCATAAGTCTCTGGTCAAAAGTAGTGTACTATAGGGAATAGGGTGCTATTTCAGACACACACACACACACAGTGATAGTATTTAATGTTTCTGTCTCCCTGTGCAGGCCGGAGGGAAAGGACTATGCGGTTCACCGACTGGTACTGGGAACTCACACGTCAGATGAGCAGAATCACCTGGTGATTGCCAGCGTACAGGTCCCCAACGACGACGCCCAGTTTGATGCTTCCCACTACGACAGCGAAAAAGGAGCAGGTATGTTCATCGTAGTACGTTCTCTTCTTTCTCCACAGAAAATGAGATACATTTGAGGCTGGTTTCCCGGACACAGATTAAGCCTAGTCCTGGATTAAAAAGAGCTTTAATAGACAATCTCCATTGAGTGGTTTTTTTGGCTGGGAAACTGACCCTATATATACGGTTCTCCTGAGTGGTGCAGTGGTCTAAGGCACTGCATCGCAGTGATAACTGTGCCACTAGAGATCCTGGTTCGAATCCAGGCTCTGTCGCAGCCGGCCGCGACCGGGAGACTCATGGGCGGCGCACATGACAGACACTTACAGGGTAGGGGAGGGAATGGCCGGCAGGGATGTAGCTCAGTTGATAGAGCATGGCGTTTGCAACACCAGGGTTGTGGGTTCGATTCCCACGGGGGGCCAGTATAAAAAATATATATGTATTCACTAACTGTAAGTCGCTCTGGATAAGAGCGTCTGCTAAATGACGTAAATGTAAATGTAAATATTATAAGTCAAGAGATCTCTGAGAAAATATGCTGAACATGCAGTATTTCTTCCTCAGAATTTGGAGGTTTTGGATCAGTGAGTGGAAAGATAGAGATTGAGATCAAAATAAACCACGAGGGGGAAGTGAACCGGGCCAGGTACATGCCTCAGAACCCCTGCATCATCGCTACTAAGACCCCCACCTCAGACGTACTGGTCTTTGACTACACCAAGCACCCTTCCAAACCAGGTAAGACAATACAATACAAATCTGGTAAATAGATCACTGCTCTAAAAAAACTAAACAAAAAAAGTCTGCACTTTTGGAACGGTTGCATTCGACCAGGAAAATGTTTTATCTGGTTCCTGAAAGTAGTAACTTGACATGTATTTGACCCAATTCTGGTATCTTAACATGTTCTACCATCATGTCTCTCCCTCCCATAGACCCCAGTGGTGAGTGCAGCCCAGACCTGCGTCTGCGGGGACACCAGAAGGAGGGGTACGGCCTGTCCTGGAACCCCAACCTCAGTGGCAACCTGCTCAGTGCTTCTGATGACCATGTAAGTGTCTGTCTTTTCTCTGTCTGCACTCCATCAGCACATCATTTCCCCCTGTGCATTTGAATAATTTCAAGCTAGATTGTCTTTCACTGACAATGAAAGACAGCCTTTTCAACAAAGTGTTGCGTTGTTATTAAGGCAACTCCTTACGTAGGCATTCTATTGTTTAAATCTCGACTGTCCAATTCTCATCTGGCTCCAAATCTCAGTTCCTCACATGAAACTCGCCTCGTCACTGTATACACAATAAGCATATTTTTTTGTTCTAGACAAATGCTATATGAACTACTATATATTATTAAGAAGTGACTGAAATGTTTAATCTCCAGACAATCTGCCTGTGGGACATCGGTGCGGGTCCTAAGGAGGGGAAGATAGTGGATGCTAAAACCATCTTCACCGGTCACACTGCAGTGGTGGAGGATGTGTCCTGGCACCTGCTCCACGAGTCATTGTTCGGCTCTGTGGCCGACGACCAGAAACTGATGATGTGTGTGAGCTCTTTCTCTATCCCTCTCTCTCTTTTCTTTATTTTTCTCTCAATGTATTCTCATAAAGAAATCTCAAAGATACTTTTCAAGCTGTAACTAATAATTACATCCAGTGTCTATGTATGGTATGAAGCCTTGACCTTTCCACACAAGTTCCCTCAGAGGAACAATACATTTATTTGAATTGATAACTGGATGGAAGGATCTGATTTTCTTAACTGGCTGCCCCTTAATTCAGGGGGGCCCAGAGTGGGGGGGAGTTTGGGAACCCCTGCCTTAATTAACCTTTGACCTCTCTGTCTCAGCTGGGACACGCGGTCCAACAACACGTCCAAGCCTAGCCATGCGGTGGATGCCCACACTGCAGAGGTCAACTGTCTGTCCTTCAACCCCTACAGCGAGTTCATCCTGGCCACCGGCTCTGCAGACAAGGTCTGTATCTTTTGATAAACATAATCAGTCAGTCCACTGTCTCACCTCAAGGGCTGGAGTGTTCTGCACAATGGTGAAAATGAAGTGGTCGGGTCACAAATCACTGTCGACCAAGAAGTGTATTTCATACTGGACAGTAGTCCAAAATATGTTAATTTATTCAGGTAATTTATTTTCCATTGCCAACTGTTTATTTTTTTTCTCTCTCCTTTTGCATTTCAGACTGTTGCTCTCTGGGATCTGCGTAACCTCAAACTGAAGCTCCACTCTTTCGAATCGCACAAGGATGAAATCTTCCAGGTAATACTCCATAAATAGTAAACAATACTCTCAATCCCTCTGAATCAATTGAATTGGGAGTCTGGATAAGTTACCAGGCTTTGTTGGTGTCTCGTTCAACTGTTTTATTTAACCAGGGTAGTCACATTGAGATTTACATCTCTTTTTCAAGTGAGCCCTACATCTCTCTTGTGTTGGTGTCCCTCGTAGACGTTGTGCTGAGCTGGAGTTTATTGCACTGACAGTGCTTTACTGACTTCTTTGGCAGGTGCAATGGTCCCCTCACAACGAAACCATTCTGGCTTCCAGCGGCACAGATAGAAGGCTCAACGTATGGGATCTCAGGTAAAGACCGAAGACAACAGAGCATGTTAACTGAACTAACCTTTTGTATACCCTTTGACATTTCAAGAGGTAGAAACAAATGTCAAGTCGGTGTGTCCTCAACACTGTAGGCTGATAGGATGATGATAATATTGGTGTAGTAGTTGAAATGGTTTGGTCTTGTCTGTCCCCAGTAAAATCGGAGAGGAACAGTCTGCTGAGGATGCAGAGGACGGACCTCCAGAACTGCTGGTGAGTGATGGACACGTCATCAACAATTATGACCGTTATCTCCTTAGTAGGGTTGCAAAACACTTGTCAACTTTCGCCAAACTTCCCTGGATTTCCAGAAATCCCAATTGGATTATTCTTTCAGAATTCCAGGAATCTTCCAACTGGGATTTCTGGGAAACCAGGACATTTTTGGGAAAGTTGAGTTTTGAAACCCTACCCCTAAGCTTTTAAATAAACAGCAATACAAGGAGAAGCGACTGGGACGGAGGTGGTCTGTAGGGAGGTTTTATTTAGGCATATTACTCATCCTGTGGACTGGTTTTATCTCGTCAGTTCATCCATGGAGGACACACAGCGAAGATTTCTGACTTCACGTGGAACCCCAACGAGCCCTGGGTCATCTGCTCCGTCTCAGAGGATAACATCATGCAGGTTTGGCAAATGGTGAGGACACTGTCGGCGATAAATAAAGTACCACGTTTGCTTCCACACTTTCAGGAAATCATTTTTTGACCCCTAAAGCAAATTCAAAAGCAGTCTAAATGTGTTGTTCCAATTAATCAGTTAAAGTAATTAACTCCTTTTTAACTGATGTAACACTTTCCATCTCTCTCTAGGCTGAGAACATCTATAATGATGAGGAGCCAGACACCCCTGCTTCAGAGCTGGAGGGTCAAGGGTCGTAACCACATACTCCACCCCAACCCACGATCCACCTCCTGGTGCATCTCTCCTCTTGTACAGTATTTCACATTGTAGCCTCCATCTCTACCTGACAGACATTGTTTCCCATATAAAGCATTCTTCTGGATTTGGTTTGATATATTGATCAAGCAGCCCTTACAGGTACAAAGGGCTGGTTTCCCGAACACAGATTAAGCGTAGTCCTTAACTAAAAAGCATGTTCAATGGATATTCACAATTGGACGTGCTTCTGAGTCCAAGACTAGTAGGCACTCTGTGTCCAGGAAACTGGCCCAAAGTGTATTGAACAGTTATAAAAGGAGAATCTCATCTGAGTGAAATGCCACAACCATGCAGGTGGACAGTCGTCAACAAATGCACTTGGTAAAGCAGGGCTTCTTTTCCACCTGTCTAAATAAGGATATCCTTTGGTATTGTTTCTGCTTTGACTGCGGCAGGTGACTAAATCATTTTGAACCTTGATGGATTTTTGTTTTGTGCATAACCTGGCATAAATTGCAATAAAAAAATAATTTTTGTAACTTTTAAATTAATTGTGTTTGTTATTTTCTATAATCCCCAGGAACACGTTTAGTGTATATTTGCCTGACTCCAACGGAATTATTCCGCTGCTCGCTACATACTTCAGTCTGAGGCTGCCATCGTTGAAGTCGTTTGTGGTGATGTCAAAGTCAGCAACTGGATCATGAGTATCAAAGCCAATGACACATTTTCTAAACATCGCGTTATCCTTGTTCTGGCACTGGTCCAACCCATCGGTTTCTGGGACCAATCAGAATGGTTAGAATGTGTTTGCGTTCTAGGAATCATTGGAGGTACTCCAAGCCAGACTCATTGGAGAAAAACGTAGCCGTGGCATAGTGTTGGGCCAGAGCAAGGAGTTTGGGAAGCCAGGCAAGGTGTCTATACTGCCTAGAAGTGAAGTTAACACATATCCTTCATAACAGAACAATTTAAACATATTGCAAACTAGGAAAATTAAAACTACAACCACAAGTGTGGAAAATTCTACAAAATGGTTTTTTATTGAAAAGCAAGAGACTGGACTAGAACATTTTACAATCTCGTAAAGGGGAATGTGGGCTCATATAAATCTTTCTGAACATTCAACTCACTCCGCTTTCACAGTTCTTCTCACCTGCAGAGGTAGACGTCTTGCATAACCTGAGTTTAACTGTGGCAGACATCACAACCGATGGTAAAGGGCATCCACTATAGCCTGAGTGCCAGTCTACTTCATTGCTGTCATTGTCAAGCCATACATTAACATGACAATGAGTTGGCATAATAGCCCAAGCAGATGGCTTTAGGCTACATCCAAAATGCAAGTAGTACCAACTGGCCTGGTCTCTAGTGGCATCTTTACATGAACCCATCAAACCAATAGATTACCCAGTAAAGTATTGAACTTGATTAAAGACTTTAGAGGGGGTTTAAGATACTGTAACATTGAGATTGTATCCCCCACCCCCCAAACTGTGGCTTGGACCCATCTTTTAACACTTTCCTGCAAAGCCGTGAACGTTTAGAAGAACTTCAGGGGCTGTGCTCTGAATGAAATCCTTACGACAAATACCAAGTTGACGAGAAAACAAGACAGACAATCTAAAAGTCTGAGCTGGTGATATCAGTGTTTGAGGTTTCTAGGTAGATGACAGGGTGATCAGGCCATTAGGGGAACCTGGGTAGTGTTCATTAAGACACGCATCAGATAACGTTTTCAATATTTCACAGCTGGAAACAGTGTTTCTTATTGGAACAGGTATTAGTTATTAAATCCAGTTTCAATTCATTTCTTGATGCCTAATGAACACAACTCTGACCTGGGGCCCAAAACCGTCATCATTCTCATTACAAGAGACTGGCAACATGGGTGACATTCAGGTACATTAACTACATTCATAGTACTCCACACATTTCACATTGTCGGCAAGTATCCCTAATAGCTCTTATTGAAGGTTAGCATCGAGTTGTAATGCTTGAATTACATACGTTCCATTCATAGGTATTCAGTACAGAGTGTTGGTAAAAAAATTAAAATACAATTGCCTGTTTTTCCAGTATAACATCTAAGATGACAAGGCACCTTATAAATCCAACTAAAAAATGTTTTGCTTCCAGAAATAAAACACATTTTTGCCAATATTTTGTGTCTCAACAAAGCACCGGCATAAGGAATAGAAAGAAGCCGATTTGGAGACCAAGAAACAGATTACGTCCCAGATAAATGCATGTTCACTGGTCTGCATATAAATGTATGTTCACTGGTCTGGCATATAACCCTAAATTACCACAATGTCTGCAGTAAAGTGCCCCACTGACTTCTTCAACCAAATGATTACACACAGAAGTAAAATTACATAGTGAGCCCTTAACCATTGGGTAAATTGAACCGAACACCCCCCCCCCCCCCGATGGAATTAGTGGTTTTAAGGAGAGCTGGAGAACAGTTTGGCCCTATTGGAATGATAGCCTGGTCCCAGGTCTGTTGTGCTGTTTTCCAACTCCTATGGTCAAGTTGGACCAGACAGCAGAAACAGATCTGGGGCCAGGCTACTGGAATTACAAACCAGGAAAGCCTGTAGCTGCAGCAGCATCTGAACAAGGGGTCCTCCTGCAGAAACTGACAACCAGTGAAACTGTCTCACAGACCAACAATGACTGACTGTGCTGTGTGTTGACTGGATAGCAGCCTGGTCAGAGCAGAACATATTTAACCCTTCAGTCTCAGTCTCCTATGTTAAAAGGACAAGGATGTTCCCCAGTGCTTCAAAGTGTGTTTACAGGGTTTCAACTGTACAGTAAACCTCATTAAGACAAGGAGACTGGACTGAAACTGTACACCAGTTCTGAGGAATTAGAAAACCAATAGACCCAATCATGACAACCCAAGGACTGATATGGCCCATCCATAGAAATACAAGTCAACCGAACGTTGACTTGAAAATGGGCACTCCCGTTCTAGTAATTATATTTCTATGGACCCTGCTCTGAGATAAACGTTGTACGTTTGTGACTATTCTACTGTGCAATGCCCTGCTATTTCTGTTCCTAGACAGAGACAAGATTCAGTTAGTCACGACGATGCAACAAGGCTCCGTCAATATAGCAATATCTTCAACAATATGTATATGACAGGATTTAAATCAGACTACAATATCAGTTCCAAAAAATGGATTTAATCTGACTACAATGCCACAGCTCCAAAAGATAGATTTTTAAATGGAAGAAAGCTGCCAAGAGACGGCGTCAGACTGTAGAGGAAATGGAGAGACGGCCCTGTGACTGACCACGGGAAAGCTGCTGAACAACCCTGTGACTGACCACGGGAAAGCTGCTGAACAACCCTGTGACTGACCACGGGAAAGCTGCTGAACAACCCTGTGACTGACCACGGGAAAGCTGCTGAACAACCCTGTGACTGACCACGGGAAAGCTGCTGAACAACCCTGTGACTGACCACGGGAAAGCTGCTGAACAACCCTGTGACTGAAGACAATCGTCTAAGAAAATACAAATGTGGTAGAAAAAGGGGGGGAGCTAAGTGCTCACCACAAAGCCCACTGTTACAATGTAGTCAGGGCAAAAAGTACTATATTCATCGTTAATAATGCAGTCATTTTAATCTTAATTATAACTTTCTATCACACAAAAAAAGATCTACTGTATTCAAATATACCCCCAAAAAGCCAGAGGTGGTTAGTGGCTCAGTTGTCAAGTTGCTCTGTTGTGGAGGTCTCTGGCTCCAGTTCAGGGGTAGTAGGGGGCTGTGTCTCTTCCCCCCTCCCAGGCGGAGAGAGCTCATCCTGGGTAGACTCCTGGTTGGGCTGGGGGTCTGGAGGCCCCTCCTCCTCCTCCGTGGTTGTTGACTGTAGTTCTCCCAGTTTGGTGGTGAGGTCGTCCCTCTCCATCTGCAAGGCCTGGCACAGTTTCTCCAGGCGCTCCAGCTTCCCATGCAGGCCCTTGTAATGTTTGTCCCGCAATGTTTTCTGGAGAGGACAAACAGTAAACCACATTCAACATCAGATATTCTATCATTAAGTGACATCATTCGTTGAGATACTTCATTGTGAAATTTGACCGTACAATAAAAAAATCTCTGCTATTATTTGTAAATGATGAAGTAAGATGGAAGGGTTTCTCATCACCTCCTCAGCCATCTGTAGCAGAGCCTGGTTGTTGGTCTCCCACTTGGTCCTCCACACAGTCGTCTCCTTCTCCAGCTTCTTGATCTTCTTGGTCATCTGGAGAACAGAAGAAAGATAGAGAGGTCTATAGAGAGGTCTACAGATCTAAATCCTTCCAGCTACAGAGAGGTCTACAGATCTAAATCCTTCCAGCTACAGAGAGGTCTACAGATCTAAATCCTTCCAGCTACAGAGAGGTCTACAGATCTAAACCCCTTCCAGCTATAGAGAGGTCTACAGATCTAAACCCCTTCCAGCTATAGAGTGGTCTACAGATCTAAATCCTTCCAGGTATAGAGAGGTCTACAGATCTAAACCCCTTCCAGCTATAGAGAGGTCTACAGATCTAAATCCTTCCAGCTATAGAGAGGTCTACAGATCTAAATCCTTCCAGCTATAGAGAGGTCTACAGATCTAAATCCTTCCAGCTATAGAGAGGTCTACAGATCTAAATCCTTCCAGCTATAGAGAGGTCTACAGATCTAAACCCCTTCCAGCTATAGAGAGGTCTACAGATCTAAACCCCTTCCAGCTATATACCAAAGAAACACAAGGGTGTTTTATGTTAAATATTTTGTTCCAAACCTTCTCCATCTCCTGTCTGAAGGTAGTGAACACCTCGTTGCTTTTCGCCAGAGTGGTCTGAAACTCCTCAAACTTGTCCATGTACAGAGAGAGCTAAAAACCACAAATACATTTACGTCATTTAGCAGACGCTCTTATCCAGAGCGACTTACAAATTGGTGCATTCACCTTATAGCCAGTGGGATCACCACTTTACAATATTTTTTTTTTTTTCTTTCTTTGGGGTGGGGTAAGGGGGGGTAGAAGGATTACTTTACCCTATCCCAGGTATTCCTTAAAGAGGTGGGGTTTCAAGTGTCTCCGGACATAACATTTCAGTCATAACATACAGTCACGATCCATATAAACATAGTCCCCATCAATATAAACATATTAACATAGTCCCCATCAATATAAACATATTAACATAGTCCCCATCAATATAAACATATTAACATAGTCCCCATCAATATAAACTGACTGACACAGAACATGGAAAGAAAAGGCAGCTAGCTACCTGCTGTTTGAGCTGAGTCTCCTGTTCCTTCATCAGCTCACACTCATGTCTGGACTCTGTGGCGTCTTTCAGGAGCTGAAAAGGAGACGGAAATGGTCACAACTTCTGACAAACAGTCAACCAATACAATCAATGCAAACAGACTACTAACTGTCACTCACTTCCAGTTATTACAGAGATAAACAAATACTCTGTCCTGGGTTGTGTTCATTAGGCACCTGGACCTCATTTTAAGTTCCAATTGGTCCTCTGTAGCTCAACTGGTAGAGCATGGCGCTTGTAACGCCAGGGTAGTGGGTTCGATCCCCGGGACCACCCATACGTAAAAATTTACGCTTTGGATAAAAGCGTCTGCTAAATGGCATATTATAAAATGTTTTCAGTTGTGTGCCCTATGGAACACAGGCCTCCAATTATTTGTCGCCATCTAGAACATCTTCAGAATAATGACCCATGGCAGTGGGACTCACAAAGTCTCTCTCTCTCTGCTGCTTCCCCTCCACCTCTCTCATCAGCTCAGCTGTCCTCTGGAGCTTGGCATCCACCAACTGCTGCTGCTTCTCCTTGTGCTTGAACACCTTGTCAATGTGCTGGGAACAGACAGACAGGACAGAGCAGAACACCATGTCAATGTGCTGGGAACAGACAGACAGGACAGAGCAGAACACCATGTCAATGTGCTGGGAACAGACAGACAGGACAGAGCAGAACACCATGTCAATGTGCTGGGAACAGACAGACAGGACAGAGCAGAACACCATGTCAATGTGCTGGGAACAGACCGACAGACAGGACAGAGCAGAACACCATGTCAATGTGCTGGGAACAGACCGACAGGACAGAGCAGAACACCATGTCAATGTGCTGGGAACAGACCGACAGACAGGACAGAGCAGAACACCATGTCAATGTGCTGGGAACAGACAGACAGGACAGAACACCATGTCAATGTGCTGGGAACAGACAGACAGGACAGAGCAGAACACCATGTCAATGTGCTGGGAACAGACCGACAGGACAGAGCAGAACACCATGTCAATGTGCTGGGAACAGAGACAGGACAGAGCAGAACACCTTGTCAATGTGCTGGGAACAGACCGACAGACAGGACAGAGCAGAACACCATGTCAATGTGCTGGGAACAGACAGACAGGACACCATGTCAATGTGCTGGGAACAGACAGACAGGACAGAGCAGAACACCATGTCAATGTGCTGGGAACAGACCGACAGGACAGAGCAGAACACCATGTCAATGTGCTGGGAACAGACCGACAGACAGGACAGAGCAGAACACCATGTCAATGTGCTGGGAACAGACAGACAGGACAGAACACCATGTCAATGTGCTGGGAGCAGACAGACAGGACAGAGCAGAACACCATGTCAATGTGCTGGGAACAGACCGACAGGACAGAGCAGAACACCTTGTCAATGTGCTGGGAACAGACCGACAGACAGGACAGAGCAGAACACCTTGTCAATGTGCTGGGAACAGACCGACAGACAGGACAGAGCAGAACACCTTGTCAATGTGCTGGGAACAGGCCGACAGACAGGACAGAGCAGAACACCTTGTCAATGTGCTGGAAACAGACAGAGCAGAACACCATGTCAATGTGCTGGGAACAGACCGACAGACAGGCCAGAGCAGAGCAGAACACCATGTCAATGTGCTGGGAACAGACCGACAGACAGGACAGAGCAGAACACCATGTCAATGTGCTGGGAACAGACCGACAGACAGGCCAGAGCAGAACACCATGTCAATGTGCTGGGAACAGACCGACAGACAGGCCAGAGCAGAACACCATGTCAATGTGCTGGGAACAGGCCGACAGACAGGACAGAGCAGAACACCTTGTCAATGTGCTTGGAACAGACAGACAGGACAGAGCAGAACACCTTGTCAATGTGCTGGAAACAGACCGACAGACAGGTCAGAGCAGAACACCTTGTCAATGTGCTGGGAACAGACAGACAGGACAGAGCAGAACACCATGTCAATGTGCTGGGAACAGACAGACAGGACAGAGCAGAACACCATGTCAATGTGCTGGGAACAGACAGACAGGACAGAGCAGAACACCTTGTCAATGTGCTGGAAACAGACCGACAGACAGGACAGAGCAGAACACCTTGTCAATGTGCTGGAAACAGACCGACAGACAGGACAGAGCAGAACACCATGTCAATGTGCTGGGAACAGACAGACAGGACAGAGCAGAACACCTTGTCAATGTGCTGGGAACAGACCGACAGACAGGACAGAGCAGAACACCTTGTCAATGTGCTGGGAACAGGCCGACAGACAGGACAGAGCAGAACACCTTGTCAATGTGCTGGAAACAGACAGAGCAGAACACCATGTCAATGTGCTGGGAACAGACCGACAGACAGGCCAGAGCAGAGCAGAACACCATGTCAATGTGCTGGGAACAGACCGACAGACAGGACAGAGCAGAACACCATGTCAATGTGCTGGGAACAGACCGACAGACAGGCCAGAGCAGAACACCATGTCAATGTGCTGGGAACAGACCGACAGACAGGCCAGAGCAGAACACCATGTCAATGTGCTGGGAACAGGCCGACAGACAGGACAGAGCAGAACACCTTGTCAATGTGCTTGGAACAGACAGACAGGACAGAGCAGAACACCTTGTCAATGTGCTGGAAACAGACCGACAGACAGGTCAGAGCAGAACACCTTGTCAATGTGCTGGGAACAGACAGACAGGACAGAGCAGAACACCATGTCAATGTGCTGGGAACAGACAGACAGGACAGAGCAGAACACCATGTCAATGTGCTGGGAACAGACAGACAGGACAGAGCAGAACACCTTGTCAATGTGCTGGAAACAGACCGACAGACAGGACAGAGCAGAACACCATGTCAATGTGCTGGGAACAGACAGACAGGACAGAGCAGAACACCATGTCAATGTGCTGGGAACAGACCGACAGACAGGACAGAGCAGAACACCATGTCAATGTGCTGGGAACAGACAGACAGGACAGAACACCATGTCAATGTGCTGGGAACAGACAGACAGGACAGAACACCATGTCAATGTGCTGGGAACAGACCGACAGGACAGAGCAGAACACCGTGTCAATGTGCTGGGAACAGACCGACAGACAGGACAGAGCAGAACACCATGTCAATGTGCTGGGAACAGACCGACAGACAGGCCAGAGCAGAACACCATGTCAATGTGCTGGGAACAGACCGACAGACAGGCCAGAGCAGAACACCATGTCAATGTGCTGGGAACAGACCGACAGACAGGCCAGAGCAGAACACCATGTCAATGTGCTGGGAACAGGCCGACAGACAGGACAGAGCAGAACACCTTGTCAATGTGCTTGGAACAGACAGACAGGACAGAGCAGAACACCTTGTCAATGTGCTGGAAACAGACCGACAGACAGGTCAGAGCAGAACACCTTGTCAATGTGCTGGGAACAGACAGACAGGACAGAGCAGAACACCATGTCAATGTGCTGGGAACAGACAGACAGGACAGAGCAGAACACCATGTCAATGTGCTGGGAACAGACAGACAGGACAGAGCAGAACACCTTGTCAATGTGCTGGAAACAGACCGACAGACAGGACAGAGCAGAACACCTTGTCAATGTGCTGGAAACAGACCGACAGACAGGACAGAGCAGAACACCATGTCAATGTGCTGGGAACAGACAGACAGGACAGAGCAGAACACCATGTCAATGTGCTGGGAACAGACCGACAGGACAGAGCAGAACACCATGTCAATGTGCTGGGAACAGACCGACAGACAGGACAGAGCAGAACACCATGTCAATGTGCTGGGAACAGACAGACAGGACAGAACACCATGTCAATGTGCTGGGAACAGACAGACAGGACAGAGCAGAACACCATGTCAATGTGCTGGGAACAGACCGACAGGACAGAGCAGAACACCTTGTCAATGTGCTGGGAACAGACCGACAGACAGGACAGAGCAGAACACCTTGTCAATGTGCTGGGAACAGACCGACAGACAGGACAGAGCAGAACACCTTGTCAATGTGCTGGGAACAGGCCGACAGACAGGACAGAGCAGAACACCTTGTCAATGTGCTGGAAACAGACAGAGCAGAACACCATGTCAATGTGCTGGGAACAGACCGACAGACAGGCCAGAGCAGAGCAGAACACCATGTCAATGTGCTGGGAACAGACCGACAGACAGGACAGAGCAGAACACCATGTCAATGTGCTGGGAACAGACCGACAGACAGGCCAGAGCAGAACACCATGTCAATGTGCTGGGAACAGGCCGACAGACAGGCCAGAGCAGAACACCATGTCAATGTGCTGGGAACAGGCCGACAGACAGGACAGAGCAGAACACCTTGTCAATGTGCTTGGAACAGACAGACAGGACAGAGCAGAACACCTTGTCAATGTGCTGGAAACAGACCGACAGACAGGTCAGAGCAGAACACCTTGTCAATGTGCTGGGAACAGACAGACAGGACAGAGCAGAACACCTTGTCAATGTGCTGGGAACAGACAGACAGGACAGAGCAGAACACCTTGTCAATGTGCTGGGAACAGACAGACAGGACAGAGCAGAACACCTTGTCAATGTGCTGGGAACAGACAGACAGGACAGAGCAGAACACCATGTCAATGTGCTGGGAACAGACAGACAGGACAGAGCAGAACACCATGTCAATGTGCTGGGAACAGACAGACAGGACAGAGCAGAACACCTTGTCAATGTGCTGGAAACAGACCGACAGACAGGACAGAGCAGAACACCTTGTCAATGTGCTGGAAACAGACCGACAGACAGGCCAGAGCAGAACACCATGTCAATGTGCTGGGAACAGACCGACAGACAGGCCAGAGCAGAACACCATGTCAATGTGCTGGGAACAGACCGACAGACAGGCCAGAGCAGAACACCATGTCAATGTGCTGGGAACAGACCGACAGACAGGCCAGAGCAGAACACCATGTCAATGTGCTGGGAACAGGCCGACAGACAGGACAGAGCAGAACACCTTGTCAATGTGCTTGGAACAGACAGACAGGACAGAGCAGAACACCTTGTCAATGTGCTGGAAACAGACCGACAGACAGGTCAGAGCAGAACACCATGTCAATGTGCTTGGAACAGACAAACAGGACAGAGCAGAACACCTTGTCAATGTGCTGGGAACAGACAGGACAGAGCAGAACACCTTGTCAATGTGCTGGGAACAGACAGACAGGACAGAGCAGAACACCTTGTCAATGTGCTGGGAACAGACAGACAGGACAGAGCAGAACACCCATGTCAATGTGCTGGGAACAGACAGACAGGACAGAGCAGAACACCATGTCAATGTGCTGGGAACAGACAGACAGGACAGAGCAGAACACCTTGTCAATGTGCTGGAAACAGACCGACAGACAGGACAGAGCAGAACACCATGTCAATGTGCTGGGAACAGACAGACAGGACAGAGCAGAACACCATGTCAATGTGCTGGGAACAGACCGACAGACAGGACAGAGCAGAACACCATGTCAATGTGCTGGAAACAGACCGACAGACAGGCCAGAGCAAAACACCTTGTCAATGTGCTGGGAACAGACCGACAGACAGGTCAGAGCAGAACACCATGTCAATGTGCTGGGAACAGACCGACAGACAGGACAGAGCAGAACACCATGTCAATGTGCTGGGAACAGACCGACAGACAGGACAGAGCAGAACACCTTGTCAATGTGCAGTCAGATTTCCAGAGGCTCTTAAATGCATTTAACATGCTGAAAAATACACCTAGTAAAAAACATCCACCTGGGCAATTCCAAACTAAATCCTGAATAAATCCCACTAAGTGTTGAAACATGCAGTAATCCTCTAATCAAAGTACCAATCAGATTTCTCCTACATGTTGTAGGCCTGCATCTGCCATAGGAACCTGACTAAAGAGACAGAAGGGGTATAGAGAGAGAGGGAGGAGGAAACAGAGAGAGAGTGCGCGTGCGAAAAGAAAGACAAAGATAGAGGGTAGAAAGAGGTACAGCCTCGACCGCCTACCTCCTCCCTGAGCTCGTACTGTTTGATGAGCTTCTTGAGTTTCTGGGCCAGCTCCATGTTCTCCTGGCGCAGCTTGGAGTTGTGAATGTTGTGTTGCTCCATCTGTACCTCGATCTGGTTCAGCGTCATCTGGAAGTGAAGGGTGGCCTCCTTACGACGCTCCTCATACTCCCTGGACCGCTGCGTGTTGTCATCCTGACAGGGGAGACGGCAAGCGTTACATTTTCCAAAAAAAAATGGTAACAGGGATGAGGTCAATTCTGTTTTCAATTCATGAATTCTACTGAAATTTAATTCATTCATAAAAATGTTTTCTAGGAGGCGTTTTCACTTCCGGAATTGACTGAATTGAAACCTGAATGGAACCCAACCCTGAATGTGACTGGTGCTCCTGGAATATAGCTCCATACTTGTGGATTCTATTTTTAACTCTGCATTGTTGGGAAAGGTTCATAAGCAAGTATTTCACTGTAAAGTCTACACCAGTTGTGTTCGGAGCATGTGATGAATAAAATGTGACACACACATATGATTCTATATAATATAATAATAATAATATGCCATTTAGCAGACGCTTTTATCCAAAGCGACTTACAGTCATGCGTGCATACATTTTTGTGTATGGGTGGTCCCGGGGATCGAACCCACTACCTTGGCGTTACAAGCGCCGTGCTCTACCAGTTGAGCTACAGAGGACCACCTTTATGGCAGGTGGCTACACATCTCAGAACATTACTATATCATAGGAGTTTGGGGTGTTCTTTAACAGCAGGCATCTAATATCTAATTCAATGAGTACATAGGCATACAGTAGCCACTAACTGACTTGCTGTGTGACGGACTCTCCTCACAACCTACCTTGAGGGTCTTGTTGTGTCTCTGTAGTTCCCTACAGAGGCTCTCCAGCTTGCTGCGTGCCAGGATGGCCTTGCTGTGTTCACTCTGCAGGTGAATCTTCTCCTTGACCATCTGGGACTGCTTCTTCTGCAGGACCTTCACCTGCTTCTGTATACTGCGGCTCTCCTCCAGCTGAAAATCAATCGAACAATCAGTCAGTCAGTCAATCAAGCTGTCACAGGACACGTCGGAGTAGTAATACCCTAAACACCATTTGAACAGGGACTCAAATGAGACCTGTTCAGTGTTCATTAGGCACGAAATGGATGAAAACTACCTGGACTGGTGTAATTAGAAATTGCTAAATAGTTTTGCTACGGCGTGCCCTAATGAATACAAACTCAAAAAGCAAACAGGGATGAACATGTTAGCTTATCAACTAGCAGTGGCCCACAGCAATTTATTAACTACTCTTACATGCAAATAATCACTTAAAGCAGCATAGACGTGTGGCGGCTTCCAGCGCTTACCGAATCAGCATACTTCTTGCACAAAGCGGCCAGCTTCTCCTCTGGGGAGGCTAGAGTGGTCAGGGCTTGCATCAGTAGGAGAACCTCTTTTCCTGTTACAAAACACCACAAGTGATGAGATCAGCCACTTGCCATGGTTGAAGAGGAAGGGGCATTCTCAATAACTTGGCAAAAATAATCATAATAGCATGCAGTGTAGTGATTCCTTATATTACCACACACTTTAGAAAGGCAACGACAGAGTCTCGTGTCAACCTACCGAATCCCTTTTGGTCCTTGATCTTGCCACCCCTGCCTGGGTCTAGCTCAGCATTGTTGGGGTCCAGGGGGCAGTCCTCTCTCCCTGGAGTCTCCCCTCTCACCTCCTCACTGCAGGAGCCACTGACCAGCTCAAACACCCCCACATGCTCCTGGCAACCTGGGCTGTCCAGCTCTGGAGGGGAGCTGCTGCCAGATCCCCCCACTAGCCCCCGAGTCGCCACCTCCATCCCACAGAACCCTGTGGCCTCCATGATATTGGTCCCAAACTGCAAAAGAGGAAAAGTCAATTCAGTGAAATATCTGGGGGTGTATCCACCGGACTATTTGAGTACACCTGACCATGTGAGTAAGCATTGATTCAATTCATCAACAGAACCTGTTCATACTTGATCATTCACTGATCTTGTCAGTGGTGTGTCACTTATATTAACAGCTTTAAGACAATTTGTAAACGTTGAGGTAATGAGACAGTAAGTTAGCAACCACACACTGTCTGTTTAGCAAGGCACCAACTCTAGCAGGGCAAGGTAGGTCCTCACCTTTACCTTTTACTCCGATCTGACCAAAGGTCACATCATTCTAATAACTAGGGTAGCATTGGCAGTAGAGGTAGTTAGAGTTATTAATAGATTAATTTAACACCGGACCACAGTTCCCCCAACAATCAAGAAGGGATAGAATCCTTTAAGAAGATAGTTGAAGATTATCACCGTGCTCGACCTAACAGTACCAACAGAAGGACCCGCCACATGAGTCAGCACAGGAACCCCTCAATTCCCTTGATTTAGATAACCCGGACACCGAAGTGAACATAATTATCCGACTGAACACAAGTGAAGGACCACGTTAAAACGATGTAGCCTAAACACCGCTATTGCAGTAACACTCGTACGTTATAGTTCAATCAATATTAGACACCCAAATAAGTAAATTTGCCACACAGTGGTGGCAATAAAACAAGTACATAACGTTGGCTAGTTTTGATATTAAATTATTAGCAGGCACTAGCTAGACAATTAGTGTTAGCTAATAACCTCCACACAATTTAATGAGACTTTACCTACCTGGTTACCTATTCTGAAAGTAAAACATTGCGCCATTTATCGACTACGCTAAAGCTAATGGATGTAGCTACCTAGCCACATTGCTAAATTTATTTAGCATAGCTATCACGTTAGTCACAGTAACCTTTAGTATGCTAGGCTAGCTAGCGTAGTTCGCTTTGACACGAGCTAGCTGTGGGTTAGCTTATTAGCTGAGTAACAAATCCAACAGTGACATTCAACTCAGCAAGAAAAATTTGACGAAAGTGTCAACAGGTTACTATCAAGTATTGATTGATGTAGGGATTATTGACCGTGGTGTAGAACACAAATACCACCAAGCAATAACTAGCAAACTGTTTGGGTTTGCAGGTGCGTGAGTCCACATTGTGCTAACTTATGCTAAGCTAACAACCTGCCACTGGCAACCTATGGACTTCCTTAGTAAATAACACTTTTTTATAACACTTGGCGCTCTCTTTTGTTTGACTGTAACATGTCATTTAGAAATACAGACATAATTTGTGTAGGTTTTGTGAAACAAGAAACACCGAAAAGGGCGTAAAAGTACCACACTGTACCTGAATGTTTTTACTGTTTAAATCGACTCTGTCCCTGGCACCGGAGTGTGTCGCTATGATGTGACGCAATATATAATGACTGGGGGGGTTGACCCGATGGTCACGTTGCATAAACTGAAGACCAAAACAAAACCCTTCCTTATACAGCCCTCTAGATGTAACATAATCTGTCTGTATTTTTCATTAAGGAAAGTCATTTAGACAACGGGGAAAAAAAAGTATATTTATTAGGGGAAAACTGAAGACAGGATTTGAGTAGAACAGAACCAAGTATTATTTGCATAGATGTACACATCCCAACTGCAAAATAATTCCAGAGAAAGAAAAGAGCAGAGTAGAGAAAAAATAACAATATATCAGTTGCTCCTAGCCCATAAACGTTCACAGCTAAAATGTCAGCCTGCCACTACACTGTACAGACAGAGAAAATGTATATTATACAGTATTTCAACACCTGACCACCACCAGATCAGAATACCCCCATAGACGTTCCCATTCTAGAATGTGCTGAAACAAACAACAGAGCTTTATATGGTTTGTATGCAGCAGTTCCCTTAATTTCTATACCATTCGATTTCTATGGTCTAGACTAGACACTGTCATGGTTTCTGATCCTTCATGGTGCTCTCTCTCACTCATATCAGAGATACTAGACTGAAGCAAGAGGGGTCGGTCATCTTTCTAATCGTCCGACTGAAGCATCTTCTCTATCTCTTTATCCCAGTTGTCATCTTTGTTGTCTGCCTCCGTCACCACCTCATACTCCTGTAACTCTGCCTGGAGTTCCTTCTCCCAGTCTGCTGTTTCCTCTGAAAAAAATAATAACAAATAACAGCATTATGAGATCAATGCTACAGACTGAGGAGAAAAGAGCTAAACACGTCATTCACTCCCTCTAATTCAACATCTAGCTCTACCAACTGAGCCATTATATTAAATCCAAGCCCCTTCTAGGTTCCAGTGAAATCAACCAATAGAACTCCGGAGTTCTTGCTAGTTGTTTGTTACACTAAATATGATCTAATAGTTCTAGAACTGACCCTCTGGAGTTGCAGCGTCCTCCTTCTTGTCCAGCACCAGCTGTTCCATCTCCTTCCTCAGGTCTTCATGGTCGATGCTACAGGAGTCAAAGGCATCGCTCACAAACTCTGAGACCCCAGGGCTGGTGGAGATCTCATTCTCCTCTTCCTCCTGCTGTTTAACAACAACATGAAATATAATCCAGACCATTTCATACATTTGACTTGATAGTTACACAGTATTTCAGTGGTCTATATACAGACATGCACAGAATTATTAAAAGGAACTCACTTTTCTTCCGAAAAATAAAACATTGACTCACCGCTCCACCCTTGGGAATGTCACTAATGGATACTGGAGGTGTTTTTGGTCTGATGGTATTTTCTGCATGACAACAACATAAAACAGAAGTTCGGCTATAAACTGTTGCTTGAAAGTAGTTCACCAATTGTTCTGCTTTGCACATAACACCAATGCAGTGTTTTTAAAGTCAGGATCACAGAAACGGAATTCCGACCAACCACAGAACAGAATAGAGTACCTGTGAGGCTGACACCTTCCGGGCTGATGGTCTCCTGTTCCTCTCTGTAGTCTGCAGCCTGCTGCTGTGCTGCCAGGGCAGTGAGCTGGGCTGACTGCTTTATCAGGGACACACGGTAGAAGTAGTTCCTCCAGAACACATCCTCCTTCACTCTAAACATACAGAGCATTGAATATGTCATTAACATATACATAACGTAATTTCACTTTCTTCTTCAGGG
This sequence comes from Coregonus lavaretus, assembly GCF_964263955.1. Lineage (NCBI taxonomy): Eukaryota > Metazoa > Chordata > Actinopteri > Salmoniformes > Salmonidae > Coregonus > Coregonus lavaretus. The sequence goes on from NC_140022.1 coordinate 1,776,913, forward strand.
TTCATCTATAATTTAATATAAATGGAAACACAGATATGTGTACATTTCCTCCAATTTCAATGGCTGGTCAAAGCTTTGTGAACCAGCCTGATTGCGAGATAGCTCAACATTATTTTTCACTTGAACGCAGCAATCTGTCTGGTTCTAAGAGGCTAGGCTGATCAATGGACAGGGCTGGCATCAACCAACATTAGACAACATGACAACTTTATGCCTGCAATCTGTATCTGTAAATAACTCAGGGTTGAATCGAGGCATGTTGGAAGTGTAATAATGCATTCGATTTGTAATGGCTGTCTGCTGACTGTTTGGGAACCAGGTCGAAGCGCATCCTGTTCAGTAGCTCGTCTTCCTGCAGCATCACCATGGCGATAGGATACATCTGCTCAGAGTCGAACTGGAACTGAACTCCAGCTGGTGGGTCTCTCAGAAAGTTCCTCCTGTCCTGGAATAACAGATCAATAAAGATGTGTTGAATTTAATCAAATTGAATTGAAAAGGTGCAATCTACACGATACACTCTGATAGGGATAAGATCCAATTCATGAAATCAAATCCCAAACTAAATGCACTACGTGTATAGACAACGTTAGAAATGCTACTAACAGCGGACAGAGCCAGGATCTGTTGCTGCATGGTCTCCTCTTCACTGTAGCCAACCCATGGTGGTACAGCTGTATCTGGAAAGGAGCAAGGAGGAACCATTTTCATTCCACAATGTATGTGTAGATAACTAGGAGCATGTTTACCGGTATCTCATCTCAAGTCTGTTTAGCTAACATTCTACTCAGTGTCATGCATCACCAGTATCCCTGCACATTGATATGATACTGGCCTGTAGAGTACATTCTCCTGTGGGTTTTATTTCTTGACCTGAATTAGCATTGGTTCCGTTCTCTTTTTTAAAGAATCTATTCTGGATTTGAAACTTTTTTATTTTTTTTACCTTGATATTGAATACCGCATTGTTGAGGAAGGGCTTGCAAGTAAGCATTTCACTTTGCTGTTTACACCCGCTGTGTCCTGTGCACCAAGGTTATTATAGATAACTAAAACGAATCATGAAAATAACTTTGTAAACTGAAATAAAATAATTACCAAACCTGTTTGAAAAACTAAAACTACACTGAAACTATTATCTTTGACTCCAAAACTAACTAAACTAAAATTAAACCATCATAAATTATGTTCAATTACTCTCAGGCCTTTTCCCCCAGCATTGTCCAAGCCATATCCGCGGCAGCAGGATATAGTATGGGGCTTGCCTGTCCTAGCCACTCGGTAGCTCACCATATAAGACGCTTCTAGCCCCTTCTTATTAATGGTATCTGTTGGTTTTATACATGTCTTACTACTCGAAAGTAGTCTTAATTCTTGCTTTAAAAAGTGCTGGATGTGCTCGTGGAAGCAGAACAACTTGTGTCGTCGACAGGTGCAGGTGTACACTACCGGTCAAAAGTTTTAGAACACCTACTCATTCAACGGTTTTTCTTCATTTTACTATTTTCTACGCTGTAGAATAATAGTGAAGACATCAAAACTATGAAATAACACATATGGAATCTTGTAGTAACCAAAAAAGTGTTAAACAAATCAAAATATATTTTATATTTGAGATTCTTCCAATTTTTTTTTTGTCATTTAGCAGACGCTCTTATCCAGAGCGACTTACAGTTAGTGAGTGCATACATTTATTTTTATTTTTTTTATACTGGAATCGAACCCACAACCCTGGCGTTGCAAATGCCATGCTCTACCAACTGAGCTACATCCCTGCCGGCCATTCCCTCCCCTACCCTGGATGACGCTGGGCCAATTGTGCGCCGCCCCATGGGGTCTCCCGGTCGCGGCCGGCTACGACAGAGCCTGGATTCGAACCAGGATCTCTAGTGGCACAGCTAGCACTGCGATGCAGCGCCTTAGACCACTGCGCCACTCGGGCAAATAGCCACCATTTGCCTTGATGACAGCTTTGCACACTCTTGGCATTCTCTCAACCAGCTTCATGAGGTAGTCACCTGGAACGCATTTCAATGAACAGGTATATCTTCTTAAAAGTTAATTTGTGGAATTTAACTTAATGCGTTTGAGTCAATCAGTTGTGTTGTGACAAGGTAGGAGGGTATACAGAAGATAGCCCTATTTGGTAAAAGACCATGTCCATATTATGGCAAGAACAGCTCAAATAAGCAAAGAGAAACGACAGTCCATCATTACTTTAAGACATGAAGGTCAGTCAATACGGAACATTTCAAGAACTTTGAACATTTCTTCAAGTGCAGTCGCAAAAACCATCAAGCGCTATGATGAAACATGGCTCTCATGAGGACCGCCACAGGAAAGGAAGACCCAGAGTTACCTCTGCTGCAGAGGATAAGTTCATTAGAGTTACCAGCCTCAGAAATTGCAGCCCAAATAAATGTTTCACAGTTCAAGTAACATATACATCTCAACATCAACTGTTCAGAGGAGACTGTGTGAATCAGGACTTCATGGTCGAATTGCTGCAAAGAATCCACTACTAAAGTACACCAGTAAGAAGAAGAGACTTGCTTGGGCCAAGAAACACGAGCAATGGACATTAGACTGGTGGAAATTTGTCCTTTGGTCTGGATTCCAAATTGGAGATTTGAACGGATTATCTCTGCATGTGTATTTCCCACCGTAAAGCATGGAGGAGGAGGAGTTATGGTGTGGGGGTGCTTTGCTGGTGACACTGTTTATGATTTATTTAGAATTCAAGACACACTTAACCAGCATGGCTACCACAGCATTCTGCAGCAATACACCATCCCATCTGGTTTGGGCTTAGTGGGACTATCATTTGTTTTTCAACAAGACAATGACCCAAAACACACCTCCAGGCTGTGTTAGGGTTATTTTATCAAGAAGGAGAGTGATGGAGTGCTGCATCAGATGACCTGGCTTCCACAATCCCCCGACCTCAATCCAATTGAGATGGTTTGGGATGAAGAGTGAAGGAAAAGCAGCCAACAAGTGCTCAGCATATGTGGGAACTCCTTCAAGACTGTTGGAAAAGCATTCCAGGTGAAGCTGGTTGAGAGAATGCCAAGAGTGTGCAAAGCTGTCATCAAGGCAGAGGGTGTCTATTTGAAGAACCTCAAATATAAAATATATTTTGATTTGTTTAACACTTTTTTGGCTACTACATGATTCCATATGTGTTATTCCATAGATTTGATGTCTTCACTATTATTCTACAATGTAGAAAATAGTAAAAAAGAAAGAAAGACCTTGAATGAGTAGGTGTTCTAAAACGTTTGACCGGTAGTGTAGTACTGCTGGTAGTAGTAGTACCAGTAGAGCTGGTATGTGTCTCTATACAGCCTTACTTTATTAACCATTTATCCATATCCGAGCAAACGGAATGAGCAGCAGCTACGTTTGGCTACATACAGACCGTTAGTGCAATTCCCACGAGAGAGTAACGGTTAATGTGATTGGATGTTAATTATTTGACCAGGCTACCTGTATTTCACATTGTGTTGTTATTTCACTCTACACTAAATGGTTTAATTGTATTTTTGCCAGTGAAACAAGGCTACTCAGGCGAGAAAGAAACATCACCCAAATGTTTAGCCCCGTTGGAAAATCTAAATGGACTGTTTGAAAATGTGAAATACATTTTTATTTGGCGTACCCCCGACAGCATTACGCGTACCCCAGTTTTGGGAATAACCGATCTACATCATCTAGCTGAGTCTTCCTTTAAACGTATTACTGCCCCCCAGTGGCAGGAAGTGACATCCCCAAAAACACAACAACTATACAATGCATAAAAGTCTCCTAGCCTCCCATGCATAGGCTACCGTCTGTCCATAACGCTAAAACTAAATTTAAAATGTCTACGAAATAGCAATATTTTCATAAATCATTAACTCAATATCTTACAACTAATAGAAATACAAACTAATATAAAAACAGGAAACTATAATAACCTTGCTGTGCGGGTGACAAATAAACATTGATTTGATAAACGTTGATTTGAGTACACAGAGTACAAGGAGTGGAACGTATGCTAAACAGACTGGTACCCAGGCTAATCTCAAGGGGGTATGATGTTTCCACACTGACCTGATTTCTTTGCTTTCTTTTCTTGGACAAATTTGTCCTGTTCTTTTTTGAAATCCCCCCAAATAGTCTGGAAAACAGAAACACAGGCATGTGATGCTACAAGACAGAAACCTCAAAGCTTCAAGAATGGGCGGTTTTGAGCGAACACCAGAGAGGGTGTTATATACAGTTGAAGTCGGAAGTTTACATACACTTAGGTTGGAGTCATTAAAACTCGTTTTTCAACCACTCCACACATTTCTTGTTAACAAACTATAGTTTTGGCAAGTCAGTTAGGACATCTACTTTGTGCATGACACAAGTAATTTTTCCAACAATTGTTTACAGACAGATTATTTCACTTATAATTCACTGACTGTATCACAATTCCAGAGGGTCAGAAGTTTACATACACTAAGTTGACTGTGCCTTTAAACAGCTTGGAAAATTCCAGAAAATTATGTCATGCTTTAGAAGTTTCTGATAGGCTAATTGACATAATTTGAGTCAATTTAAGGTGTACCTGTGGATGTATTTCAAGGCCTACCTTCAAACTCAGTGCCTCTTTGCTTGACATCATGGTACAAAAGTATCTATATCCACAGTAAAACAAGTCCTATTTCGACATAACCTGAAAGGCCGCTCAGCAAGGAAGAAGCCACTGATCCAAAACCGTCACAAAAAAGCCAGACTACGGTTTGCAACTGCACATGGGGACAAAGATAGTACTTTTAGGAGAAATGTCCTCTAGTCTGATGAAACAAAATTAGAACTGTTTGGCCATAATTACCAAATCAAATCAAATTGTATTTGTCACATACACGTTTTTAGCAGATGTTATAGCGTGTGTAGCGAAATGCTTGTGCTTCTAGCTCCGACAGTGCAGTAATATCTAACAATATAGATACCATCGTTATGTTTGGAGGAAAAAGGTGGTGCTTGCAAGCCAATTAACACCATCCCAACCATGAAGCACGGGGGTGGCAGCATCATGCTGTGGAGGTGCTTTGCTGCAGGAGGGCCTGGTGCACTTCACAAAATAGATGGCATCATGAGGAAGGAAAATTAGGTGGATATATTGAAGCAACATCTCAAGACATCAGTCAGGAAGTTAAAGCTTGGTCGCAAATGGGTCTTCCAAATGGACAATGACCCCAAGCATACTTCCGAAGTTGTGGCAAAATGGCTTAAGGACAACAAAGTCAAGGTATTGGAGTGGCCATCACAAAGCCCTGACCTCAATCCTATAGAAAATGTGTGGGCAGAACTGAAAAAGCGTGTGCGAGCAAGGAGGCCTACAAACCTGACTCAGTTACACTAGCTCTGTCAATAGGAATGGGCCAAAATTCACCCAACTTATTATGGGAAGCTTGTGGAAGGCTACCCGATATGTTTGACCCAAGTTAAACAATTTAAAGGCAATGCTACCAAATACGAATTGAGTGTATGTAAACTTCTGACCCACTGCGAATGTGATGAAAGAAATAAAAGCTGAAATAAATCCCTCTACTATTATTCGGACATTTCACATTCTTAAAATAAAGTGGTGATCCTAACTGACCTAAGACAGGGACTTTTTACTAGGATTAAATGTCAGGAATTGTGAAAAACTGAGTTTAAATGTATATGGCTAAGGTGTATGTAAACTTCTGACTTCAACTGTAGCAACCTATGCTAACTTTAAACCATTCTCCTTGTAAAACAGGATTCAGCAAAGTGGAGCACGCCATGCACCTTGTCAATAATTCCGTCTATGTTCCCGTCTTCCACACTCTTCTTGATTGTGTGTGCAGTCTCTGCCACAGAGCTGGAGATCTTCTTGGTGGCATTGCTGGCAAAGTTGAATATTAAGCCTGTATAGGGAACAGGGATATAAAACTTGGATCACTTTTTCAGCTTCAGATGGCATTGTCATTCAAGTTGTGGCAGGCAAACAATGTATTGTCTCTTAGGCCTACATAATCATTATTAGTCTGTTAATCACTTTTCACATGAATATAAATTAAAACCATCTATAATCTTCCTTACCACCGAATCCTGTAGCTTGCTGGGAGATGAGTTGGACTGTGTCTCCGTCCTCCTGCTCCAGTTCTTCTGTTGCTGGAGGTTCGTGTTGTTTGTTTACTTCATTTTGGTCTTGCACAATTTTCTCCTCTTGCTCCTCCACAGCAACATCAGCCACTTCGCTATCCTCTGTCTTCGTAGAGTTCTCTATACCCAGCCACGTTCCCCACCCTTTGAACATTTTCGCCGATGTCTTTCGGGCGTAACTATGACAGAAAATCGATTGTAAACTAAGTGATTAGAAATGCACCTTCATGGTTCTGTGTTCACGTCACCAGGAAGCAGTTCTATTCTTCTTCTGTGTTTTTTTCTGGGCACAATAAACACAAAACGACCGCATTACTGCCGCCTGCTGATACATCTGGGAAATGGTAGAGATATTATTACAAAACGATGGATGCTATTAGCTCAAATGTGGGATTCGAACAACAGTGTGTTATTTAAGAAAAAAATTGGACCGCTTTGCCAGAGAACTCTCCAAGCTGTTCCACTGTATTTTGGTCCCATTGGTCAATTAATGCGTATAACGCCCCACCCAGTTGACCAATCGCGTTCACGTTGTCATGCTACGTCACGCAATTCCGTCTCAAAGTCAGGGTATGAGTCGAGAAACCTGCTTATTTTCCTCGAAACGTCACGATTCAAAAGCTATACAACATTACAGAGAACAAGTTAATTATCTCACAATAGTTGTGTGTTGTACTTCTTGTTGACGAAATTCATACTAATGTTGGGTTTTTGAGCTAGCGCCCAATTGACTCCCATTCACTTCTTGAAGGAAAGCTCTCCATGTCCCATAATCACCCAGAATGCACCGCGCAGCCCATTGACGACGCATGGGCAACGTACACACTGGACGTTAATACGATTCCAAAGGAGTTTCCCTTCTCTTCAAAACTATCTCTGATTGGACGCACTGAAATCGGAGATTTCCGAGTTCCAAGCAGATCAGTCAAAGATTTTGGTAACTAAACCAAGATAGACCACAGCCTGTCGTTTCAAATGGGAACAAATTACTCATAGTAGGCAGAACAAGTCCCGTGTAGCTCAGTTGGTAGAGCATGGCGCTTGCAACGCCAGGGTTGTCGGTTCGATTCCCATGGGGGGCTAGTATGAAAACATTAAAAAAGTATGAAACTGAATGTAAGTCGCTCTGGATAAGAGCGTCTGCTAAATGACGTAAATGTAAACAAGCAAAGAGGTGGGCAGAGCCAAGCACGAGCCAGAGATCCTATTGGCGCGTTCTAGCATATATGTGCATATTTCCATTTGGGAACGCCTAGTCTGTGATGAGAACGTCTGCAATAACTCAATTCGCCTTTGCACTCAAACAACGAATTTTGTAAAACTTTTGCAAAGGGTAAAGTCTACAAAACTTAGTCAACTCTGTTCGTAACAGATTTTAGTTTGGGAACAGAAAACTGTATTGAGATCAAATGTTTCATCGATGAGAAAATGTGCAGAATATCGGCCAAAATCCATCTCGTTCCATCTGCTCCCACGGCCGGCCACTGGGCTTCCTCTCACTACCATATTTGGTAGTGAGTGGAAACGCCAAGCGGATGCTTCACATTTATACATCCGGTGGAATATGCGTCTCATTATTCTATCTGTAGCTCAATGGTTCCCAGTTTACAGTTGTGTCGAACGCGGCATATCTCCAGTGTGTGTTAAAGATCAAACCGACGATGTCACGCATCTGAACTTAAATTTGTGTAAACGGTGTGACAAAAGTGTGGGGTAAGATCCTAAGTGAATACACACATTGATAAATAGATTATTTGACAAGCAGTCTACTGTTTAGAACGCTTTAAAAGGAGCTAGCTACTTGGTGTGTGATAGATGGATTTTTAGCTAGCCAGTTGCTAGCCAGTCAGCAGTCAGTCCAAAGAACACTCTTAGTCATACTGTAGCTAGCTAGATACATACTGTTTGGTCACTAGCCTCTTTCAATTTCTGTTCTGTGTCTGTCTGTCTGCCCCCTCCCTCTCTCTCCTAGCTCTCTCAATTAAATTATCTCTCTCTCAATTCAATTTAAGGTATTTATTGGCATGGGAAACATATGTTTGCATTGCCAAATCAAGTCAAATAGATAATAAACAAAAGTGAAATAAACAATAAAAAATAAACAGTAAACATTACACTCACAAAAGTTCCAAAATAATAAAGACATTTCAAATGTCATATTATGTCTATATACAGTGTTGTAATGATGTGCAAATAGTTAAAGTACAAAAGGGAAAATAAATAAACATAAATAAAGGTTGTATTTACAATGGTGTTTGTTCTTCACTGGTTGCCCTTTTCTTGTGGCAACAGGTCACAAATCCCCCCCCCCCCCCTCTCTCTTTGTGTCTCTGGCTGCCTGTCCATGTCCCTTCTAACAAACCTTTTCTACCACTGTTTTGCAGCAGAGGAGAATCATCATGAAGACTCTGGTGGTGTTTGACTTCGACCACACCTTGGTGGATGACAACAGTGACACCTGGGTCATTAAGTGTATCCCAGACCAATGCCTGCCAGACCTGGTCAAGAACTCCTACCAGAAGGGACACTGGACAGAGTACATGGGCAGAGTCATGTCCTATATAGGAGACCAGGACATCAGCCCTGATACAGTCCGAAGTGTCATGGAGACCATACCGTTTACAGATGGAATGATTGAACTGTTGACATTCATTGTGAGTAACAAGAACGACATCGACTGCATCATCATCTCAGATTCAAACACAGTGTTCATCAACTGGATACTGCAAGTGGCTGGGGTTCAAGCCGCTGTCAACCAAGTCTTCACCAACCCAGCTACGTTTGACAAGCGTGGATACATGGAGATAGAATGCTACCATTCTCACCAGTGTAGCCAGTGCCCTGTCAATCTTTGTAAGAGGAAAGTGCTGGCTGATTTCCTAGCAGGGCAGTTGAAGGGAGGGGTAGAGTATCAGAGAACTTTCTATGTAGGGGACGGAGGGAACGACCTTTGCCCTTCCAACAGTCTAAGGGAAGGAGATGTGGTGTTCCCTAGAAAGGGTTACACCTTGGAGAGGCTGCTCTCTAGACAGAGTGCACAACAAGGAGAGGGTTCATCGAACCCAAGAGTCGTAGGATGGACAAGCGGAAAAGAGATCCTGATTGAACTGAAAGCATGTGTTCAACCACAGGGATAGGTTACAGTCAGTCACCCTAATAGTGCTCTTTCTCATACTAAAAGAAGTGTACCAAATGCTTGAGAGGGAAGGATTGTGATTGTGTCTTTGTCCTGTTTTGAAAAGTATTTTAAGATCATATATTAAATCTGTGTGACCCTGTGGAACTGTGTATCACGTCACTGTCTCAGGTTCAGATGCAAATGAATGTCAATCTGTGCTTCTTTTTGTCTTTAGCTCATGTAGAAAGATACAGAACCCAGTAGACAGAAAATGAAAAAACTAAGCACACCTGTAAACTACATGTTATAACCGTTTATGGTCAAATATATAGGCTAGGATGTACAGTCAATGAAATACACTGGCATCACTTTTTACTAGGGTACTATCTATGTGAAAAATGTATTACCAGTCCAGTGTATTAACAGTCCAGTGTATTAACAGTGCAATTATTTGTTGTCTCTACTAGGCTGTATTGTGAGTGTTATTATATAAATTGATCCTAACGGTTTCTGCTTCAGCAGTGCGGCTTTGTGGACCGTGAACCCATCTCCCTGCCTCCCAACATACCCCTCTGTCTGTCCCTTGTTCATGTCAATACGCTGTCAGTAGGACGGGGCGCGGTGAATGTGATTGGTCGAACGCTGCTATTTGCGGCTGGTAAGATTATCGGAGGCGCTGCTATCTGCGGCGGGGATGCGCTGTAACCTCAGTTGAGCGCCTTCCGCGTCAGCCTCGATAGAGAACGAAACTAAATAGCGGAATTTCAGTTTTTTCTAAAAGGACTGTCCGGCGTTTAACAGGTTGGTTGGTTTCCAAGGGAATTGCGGATAAATAAGGATCTGCACCTGAGGGCGTGTGATGCCTTTTGACCCGCTCCCAACACAGAAAATCCTTTAACAACAGGATAGTAGACCATGTCGACCAGGTCCAGGTATATGTGTGGCTATTGTTCAGTGAGCTATGTTTATGATCTTCACTCAGGACTATTTAGATTTAATAGTATTCTGGCAAGTGTATGTAGGCCTATGTGAATGCAAGGATTAAATTGTGTTTTAAATAGGCCTACTAATAGATTACATAATCAAATACTCTCTGTATCCATTGCAAATCCATGAATGTTTACTATCTGTGCTCAGTAAATCGTTTTTGCAAGGTGTTGCTGCTTACAGTATTGCAAATGGTTCATGATGCAATGTTTTATGTTTTAGCAATAAACCCAATCTATCAAGCTTCATTCTTTTAAATGTCATGTTGAAACAAATTCCCATTGTGCTTTACATTCTACAGACCATAGCCTGTCTTTTAACATCAGTGTAACCAGATCTGTAAAGGGACAAGGAAGTCCAGCTCCATACGTTCTGTATTACTAATGTATAATGCATGGACGTGTCAAGTCAATGGCATACATTTTTAAAGGGTACATTAAGATATTTAATGTCTCATGTTTCAGGAACACAATGCCATCTAAGGGACAGGAGTCGGCAGAATCCTTCTACACCTATGATTTCTGTGACCTAACCCATCCCATTGAGGTTCTAGAAGCCCTCAGAGAATACTACACAGAAGGCCTGTTCACTGACATAGCTCTGCAGTGCGCTACAGGGCAGGCCTTCCACTGCCATAAAGTGGCTCTATGCTCCCGGAGCTCCTACTTCAGAGCCATGTTCACAGCAGATATGAGAGAGAGGTCCCACAGTGTCATCAGACTACCTGGGGTAGATGTGGAGGTGCTGACGTCTTTGGTGGACTACATTTACACCTCCAAGGTAGGCTACACCTCCGAGTCCATACATGTTTTTTTTATGAGTGACTATGTGTCCGTTATATGAATGTAATAGCCTAATATTATACTTGAATCGTCTATGATTGCTTATGGTGTGTCAACTCATTGAGTTATCTTCAATGTTGTTTTTACTTTGTAGCATGTTTTGTCAAATGTTTTAATATTGAGATGTTCACATTTCACCTTTTACTGCAGTGGGCTAAATCAGGGTCACAGAGGGATTCTTGGTAGTCTTAAACAAATCTACTTTGAAACAAAAGTATACACCTCACACACATGGTTATGGGCTTAAAAAAAGAAGACACTTGTACCATGTCAGATATAGAGTTGAAATGTATTCCATTTTGAGTTTGCATCCCAATATTACACTTTATATACACCACAGAATACTGAAATATAACAAAACTGTTTGACATAGAAACACCAGATTTTTGTCTGTTCTTTTTTAGATAATTTTTATTAATGATGAAATAATTAAAAATATTTATAACATACAACCCATGAGGCCAAAGAGGGCGCTGTTGGTCATTGACTGCAGGAAAGCGCTACATAATACCCTACATGACCAAAAGTATGTGGACAGCTCATTCCAAAATCATGGGCATTAATATGGAGTTGGTCCCCCCTTTGCTGCTATAACAGCCTCCACTCTTCTGGGAAGGCTTTCCACTAGATGTTGGAACATTGCTGCGGGGACTTGCTTCCATTCTGCCACAAGATAATTAGTGAGGTCGGGCACTGATGTTGGGCGATTAGGCCTGGCTCGCAGTAGGCATTCCAATTCATCCCAAAGGTGTTCAATGGGGTTGAGGTCAGGGCTCTGTGCAGGCCAGTCAAGTTCTTCCACACCGATCTCGACAAACCATTTCTGTATGGACCTTGCTTTGAGCACGGGGGCATTGTCATGCTGAAACAGGAAAGGACCTTCCCCAAACTGTTGCCACAAAGTTGGAAGCACAGAATCATCTAGAATGTTATTGTATGCTGTAGCGTTAAGATTTCCCTTCACTGGAACTAAGGGGCCTAGCCCAAATCATGAAAAACAGCCCCAGACCATGATTCCTGCTCTACTAAACTTTACAGTTGGCACTGTGCATTGGAGCAGGTAGCGTTCTCTTGGCATCCGCCAAACTCAGATTCGTCCATTGGACTGCCAGATGGTGAAGCGTGATTCATCACTCCAGAGAACGCGTTTCCATTGCTCCAGAGTCCAATGGCGGCGAGCTTTACACCACTCCAGCCGACACTTGCGCATTGGTGGTCTTAGGCTTGTGTGCGGCTGCTCGGCCATGGAAACCCATTTCATGAAGCTCCTGATGAATAGTTCTTGTGCTGAAGTTGCTTCCAGAGGCAATTTGGAACACGGTAGTGAGTGTTGCAACCGAGGACAGACAATGTTTATGCGCTACGCGCTTCAACACTCGCCGGTCCCATTCTGTGAGCTTGTGTGGCCTACCACTTCACGGCTGAGCCGTTGTTGCTCCTAGACGTTTCCACTTCACAATAACAGCACTTACTGTTGACCAGGGCAACTCTAGCAGGGCAGAAATTTGACAAACTGCCTGTTTGGAAAGGTGGCTTCCTATGACGGTGCCACATTGAAAGTTACTGAGCTCTTCAGTAAGGCCATTCTACTGCCAATGTTTGTCTATGGAGATTGCATGGATGTGTGCTCAATTTTGTACACTTGTCAGCAACGGCTGTGGCTGAAATACCCGAATCCACTAATTTCATACTTTTGTATATATAGTGTATGTTATTTCCTGCGTCCCAAATGGCATCCTATTCCCATACAGTGCAATATGGGCCCTATGGGCACTGGTCAAAAGTAGTGCACAATAGGGTGCTATTTGGGACGCAACTCTAAACTCTCCCCCTCCCAGGTCTCCATTACCCAGTGGAATGTGGAGTCTCTGCTGGAGGCTGCAGACTTGCTGCAGTTCGGAGCCGTGAAAACGGCCTGTGAGAACTTCCTGGTTCGTCTCCTCGACGTCGACAACTGTCTGGGCATGCTCAGTTTCGCCCAGCTCCATGTGTGTCTGTCCCTGGAGAAGGAGGCACGCAGGGTGCTGCTCTGCCGCTTCCAGGAGGTATAGGTTCAGGTTTAGGTTTTGACTTATTCCTACATCGTGGTACATATTCAGAAACACATCAAATATGATGCCATTTAATATATAAAAAAAACTCAGCAGATAGTCATTCCACTAAATCAATAGATAGGTGTATTAAATGTCTTTAGTGATTTGGTCGTTTTCGTAGGTGGTGAGAGAGGAGGAGTTCCAGGAGATGGGGGTGGACAAGGTGAAGAGCCTCCTGCAGGAGGAGAACCTGGCCGGGGTGTTGAAAGAGGAGGTGCTGGTGGAGGGGGTGGTGAGGTGGCTGGCCCACGATACTCTTGCCCGCACGGGACACTTCCAGGAGCTTCTTCACGCCGTCCACTTACACCTGAATGAAGAGTATCTCAGGACTGCCTTGGAGCTTCATAAAGAGTGTCTGGAGATGAACACTGAAGACATCCACTCTCTATTTGTTCAAGCTCTGAAGCCTGCTTTTAATATGAATAAAAGCCCTTCGGGACACTGCAGAAGGAGCAGGAGACTGACCTCCAGGATGTTTGTGATAGGAGGGTACTACTGGCACCCTCTGTCTGAGGTCCAGACCTGGGACCCGGTCACGGACCAGTGGCAGCAGGGGGAGGATATGCCAGACCACACCAGGGAGAGCTATGGAGTCACCCTCCTGGGCTCAAACATCTACATTAGCGGCGGCTACAGGACAGACACTACAGAGGCTCTGGATACAGTGTGGGTTTACAGCAGTGATAGTGATACGTGGACACAGGGACAGCCCATGCTGGCATCGAGGTACTACCACTGTTCTGTGGCTCTGCATGGGTGTGTCTACGTCATGGGTGGGTACAGAGGAGGGGCGCCCATGGGGGAAACGGAATTCTATGACCCCCTGAAAAGGAAGTGGATTCCCGTAGCTAATATGGTACAAGGTAGGTTGGCCTGTGAAGGTTTGGAATATGACACAGTTACGTAACTTGACCAGTTGATCCTTTGTTGTTAGTTTTGTCATACAGTAAATGTTTTTGTTTACTGCTGGAGTTTCATGGTAGTTTTAATGTTGGAAGCCTTTTAGTGACAATTCTTTCTTCCTTCCATCCTCCCTTCCTCCTTCCTTCCCTCCTTCCTTCCCTCCTTCCTTCCTTCCCTTGTCACAGGTGTGGGGAACGCTACGGCCTGTGTTCTGAGAGACACCGTATATGTGGCCGGTGGTCACTATGGTTACAAAGGAAGCTGCACCTATGATAAGATTCAGACCTACAGGGCAGACGTCAATGAATGGAGCATAGCAACGACCTGTCCTCATCCAGGTAGGACAACACAACTCTGTTATATCAGCCCTGGCTATATAGAGGTACAGAGACACAACTCTGTTATATCAGCCCTGGCTATATAGAGCTATAGAGACACAACTCTGTTATATCAGCCCTGGCTATATAGAGGTACATAGAGAAAATGGGACAGTGCATTAAAAGCCAGAGGTTCTGGGGCAGCTCACCCACATGAGGAACTCTGATAATAACTCACTTACCCCAGGCTTGAAGGGATTATGAAAAACAATTAGGTATGTTGTAGCGCAGCATTCAGACTTTACAAAAATGTGAATGCAGAGATGTCTACTCTCTTGAAGCAAAAAGTGAAATCATAGGATGCACACACCTTATAAAGTGATGCACATAAGTAGTTGTCGTCCTTCCTGTATTTGAGCAAAGATCATTTATGTGACCTCTGTACATCAGTACTAAATCCATGAGTGAATCTGTCTTCGCCATCCCTTCTATAGAGTACGGCCTGTGCCTGGTGTCAATGCACCACAAGCTGTACCTGGTGGGGGGTCAGACCACCATCACAGACTGTTACGAACCGGACAGAGATAAGTGGAGCCAGCTGGCCAGGACCAAGGAGAGGAGGATGGAGTGTGGCGCCGTGGCCATGAACGGGTCCCTGTACGTCACCGGAGGCTACTCCTACTCCAAGGGCACCTACCTGCAGAGCGTGGAGAGGTACGACCCCAAACAGGACACCTGGGAGATCGTGGGGAATTTACCTGGAGCGGCGCGGTCACATGGATGTGTGTGTGTTTATGGTGTTTAGAGGCAGAGTCTGGCGTCAGTTTCAGGCTGTCTTTATTGCTGTTGTGCTGCAATGCACATCTCAGAAAATCGTTTTCGTATTAATGTCGTTCAACACTTAACTAGGCGTTGTGAGATAGTGTGCCTGCATTTAAGACGACCTGGAACCCTTTGTTACTGCTCCCTTCAGAGTACTTTTACATTTACATTTACATTTGTTTGGTAACAGACAACTGATCGCATTTCATCTACCTCATACTGTTTTCATACTGGAGATACGTGAATATTTATTGTGTCCGATAAAGAGATTTTTGCCAATATGTAAAGATAGGTGTGTTTGTTAATTAGATCGGTGGTTCCCAAACTGTGGGGCGCAAGGGGTCGGCAGTGGGGGCGCGGGGGGGTCCCCCCCCCAAATTTTTTTTGTTTGTTGTAAAAGTATAATGCACAAGGTGCAGTTTCGGAATTGGGTAGTGCATCATCAGTTTTCCTCTTGTCATGCCAGTCATTGCAGACCTTAGAGAGCTATTTATAACTTGTCAGAAATGTCCAGATCAACTAGCCCATGTCAGCTAACGTTTTTAGCTAGGGTTTCTAGCTCATACATTTTTTAAAAAATGTTTCAGTCACTCAAATATCACATCAATACACATTAGACATGGCAAATGTATAGAATTGCAAGAAAATGAGCTTTAAACCTGCAAAAGTTTCTCTCCGACAACAAGAGGGGTGTGAACAGTGTGTCATGGCAGCAGCTGACACACATTACAAAGCACCACTAGGAGATTTATACAAATGAACCATACAAATGAATGTACAACTTTGCATAGTTTTCTTCCTTTGAACTACAATTTTAAAAGAATCACCGGCGGTAGCCTTTCCTGCAGTCAAATGACCAGATCGACCTCTAGTGGCCTCATGGGTGGAATGTTCTTAATATTTTTCATAATTTAATAAACTTTTTTTTAAGATGCAGAAAATTTTCTATGTCAAATGATTTTGTTATATTTCAGTCTTGTGTGATGTCTATGAAGTGTAATATTGGGATGCAAACTCAGAATGTAATACATTTAAACTCTATATCTGACATTGTACAAGTGTCTTCTTTTTTTAAGCCCATAACCATGTGTGTGAGGTGTATACTTTTGTTTCAAAGTAGATTTGTTTAAGACTAACAAGAATCACTCTGTGTGACCCTGATTTAGCCCACTGCAGTAAAAGGTTAAAACTAATTTGGAAAAGATAATTAAATTGAATTAGTCATCATACCCATGCTGTTTGTAAAGTAATTTCTGTTCACTCCCACCCCACTGGGTAAAAACTGGTTGAATCAACGTTGTTGCCATGTCATTTCAACAACAAAAATTCAATGTGATGACATTGAATCAACGTGAAAAATTGGATTTGCAAAAAGTCATCAATCTAAGGGAATTTTCTCTTTTGTTCACCCAAGTTTTAACCTAATTTATATCTGATGACAGGGTGACATTTTTTGTTGATTTCACGTTGAATTCACGTTAGTTGACAACTCAACCAAATGTAAATCAAAACTAGACGTTGAACTGACGTCAGTGCCCAGTTGGACATTTGTGGTTCTGGTGAGTTCCCGACAGACAGAGTAGACCATGGCATCCTGACTATACAGGACAAGCAGCACATGTGAAAATACCTCTCATACTCCCAGTGAGCACTCCCAGCTGTTCCCCAGTACCACATGCTGTCTGGCTGCTACTGGGGGTTCAACAATAGCTCAGTCCTACTGCACCAGAGACCACAGCCGAGCAGAGTAGAGCACAGATAAGCAGATAGAGACGATGTTGGGATAGGATCTACTCTGTTACAAGATTATACTGAGGCCCAGTGTAGAGCAGAGCAGAGCAGAGTAGAGTAAAACTGAGTAGAAAAGAGTAGAGTAGAGTAGAGTAGAGAAGAACAGAGGAGAGAGCAGAGCAGGGAGAGGACTCTGAAAGTTTAGCCAACTGCCGTTTGGTTGAAAACACAATCCAGGTTATAAAGATATAAACAGTCTTAGAGATTATAAACAATCATATTATTTAAGAGATGATTTATTTGAAGGGACACACTCTTCTTGTTGGGATTCTGGTTGTTTTAACAGGTAAGTAAAACCTTTTTGTCATGCTTTATCTATTCCTTTTGTAATTTCCCAGGTTTTCTGATGTGTGTTACTTGTAATTTTTATTGATCAGAAACACTTTTTAAATGAATCACTTGTTATTCAACCCAAACTGAATAAACATATCAACATTGCAGAGTCAGTTTTGAGTCAGTCTTAAGTTAAACCAGAGAGGGCATGATTGACAGGTGCAAGTGCAGAGTCCCTCCTTCCATCTATAGCTGTGTGTAAATCTGAGCATGTCTGTTTTTTGCAACCAGAATGCAGAGCATGTTATGAATTGAGTTACAAAGTTACTTAAATGTATAACACTTTGTAGATATATATGATATGGCATTGATCTCCATACGTAAAACTTTCAATGGTAGAAGAGGGTGTAGTCAGTTAGTGGCTGTAACTTCTGTTCGTGTGCTTTTGCAAAACGGAAATGAGATGCCTGCTTCTTGAAGATAGGCCTACTTCCCAGAAATAAAATCTCAAGTGGATACGAGCACTCTTCATTTCCTGAAATATTCTCCAGTACACACATCTAGAAGTCAGCCAGTAGAAGGTTAAAGGCAGTATGTGTCCCAGTGTCATAGTGTGGGTTTGGTGTTGGACTTATTGAAGAGTTTAACTGTACAAGAGTCTGAATACTGAGGTATATAATGTGTGATAATGAGGTATATAATGTGTGATAATGAGGTATATAATGTGTGATAATAAGGTATATAATGTGTGATAATGAGGTATATAATGTGTGATAATGAGGTATATAATGTGTGATAATGAGGTATATAATGTGTGATAATGAGGTATATAATGTGTGATAATGAGGTATATAATGTGTGATAATAAGGTATATAATGTGTGATAATGAGGTATATAATGTGTGATAATGAGGTATATAATGTGAGATAATGAGGTATATAATGTGTGGTAATGAGGTATATAATGTGTGATAATAAGGTATATAATGTGTGATAATAAGGTATATAATGTGTGATAATGAGGTATATAATGTGTGATAATGAGGTATATAATGTGTGATAATGAGGTATATAATGTGTGATAATGAGGTATATAATGTGTGATAATGAGGTATATAATGTGTGATAATGAGGTATATAATGTGTGATAATAAGGTATATAATGTGTGATAATAAGGTATATAATGTGTGATAATAAGGTATATAATGTGTGATAATGAGGTATATAATGTGTGATAATGAGGTATATAATGTGTGATAATGAGGTATTTAATGTGTGATAATAAGGTATATAATGTGAGATAATGAGGTATATAATGTGTGGTAATGAGGTATGTGGTCCTCTGTAGCTCAGCTGGTAGAGCACTGCGCTTGAAACGCCAAGGTAGTGGGTTCGATCCCCGGGACCACCCATACACAAAAAAAAAAAATGTATGCACGCATGACTGTAAGTCGCTTTGGATAAAAGCGTCTGCTAAATGGCATATTATATTATTATTATTATTATAATGAGGTATATAATGTGTGATAATAAGGTATATAATGTGTGATAATGAGGTATATAATGTGTGATAATGAGGTATATAATGTGTGATAATGAGGTATATAATGTGTGATAATGAGGTATATAATGTGTGATAATGAGGTATATAATGTGTGATAATAAGGTATATAATGTGTGATAATGAGGTATATAATGTGTGATAATGAGGTATATAATGTGTGATAATGAGGTATATAATGTGTGATAATAAGGTATATAATGTGTGATAATAAGGTATATAATGTGTGATAATAAGGTATATAATGTGTGATAATGAGGTATATAATGTGTGATAATGAGGTATATAATGTGTGATAATGAGGTATTTAATGTGTGATAATAAGGTATATAATGTGAGATAATGAGGTATATAATGTGTGGTAATGAGGTATATAATGTGTGATAATGAGGTATATATAATGTGTGATAATAAGGTATATAATGTGTGATAATATCAACTTCCTAGTCTATAAACCTTGTGATAATTCAGAACACCTCTTAACTAACAGCATGGTCTCTAAAAATAGGAATGGCCCTGGTGGATCATCTTTCCCAGCCTGATAAATGCTTGGTGGACGTGTCATGCCCTGGTGGATCATCTTTCCCAGCCTGATAAATGCTTGGTGGACGTGTCATGAATTCCTGATAGTCCACTTTGACTCAACTGTTGTTTGCATAGTTGCTTTAGCCCCATCAGCGCTAAGCCGACACTACAACAAGTAGGCTTAAAGTATGCCTACTTACTTTAGAGAACTTATAAAGTATGGTCATTCACTTAAGATAATGAAGTTATATTAAGAGATAATGAATGTACATGTGTTTATACATGGTTGGATACAACATGGTTGAAACTGAAGGATAGTGGACTCTCATGAGTTCCCCATGTGCTTTTCTCAGATAGCAAATATATATTTGAGTGTGTGCGTGTGGTGTGTGTGTGTGTGTGTGTTCCATGCAGGTTCAGCCAGGTGTTCAGAAGATGAGACTCGTCTGGTTAAAACCCTGTTCACCGGCTATAACAAGGTGGTCCGCCCTGTCAATCACTTCAAAGATCCAGTGGTGGTGACTGTAGGCTTGCAGCTCATCCAGCTCATTAGTGTGGTGAGGAATACATGACTAGTTAGGACTGGATATTCTTCTTCTTCTTCTTCTTCTTCTTCTTCTTCTTCTTCTTCTTCTTCTTCTTCTTCTTCTTCTTCTTCTTCTTCTTCTTATGCAAAGTATCTTCCCTTGTCTTTGCCAGGATGAAGTCAATCAAATTGTGACCAGCAATGTGCGGCTGAAACAGGTATGGTTTCTCACTGACCTACATGTGTTGTTCTTCTCAATGTAGTTGAGTTTTTGTTCTTCAATTTAAACCACACTTTTTTTGTGGTTGTGTTGTATTCAGATATGGGAGGTTGTGTTGTATTCAGATATGTGAGGACGTGAATCTGAAGGTTCTGTTGTATTTAGATATGGGAGGTTCTGTTGTATTCAGATATGGGAGGTTCTGTTGTATTCAGATATGGGAGGTTCTGTTGTATTCAGATATGGGAGGTTCTGTTGTATTCAGATATGGGAGGTTCTGTTGTATTCAGATATGGGAGGTTCTGTTGTATTCAGATATGGGAGGTTCTGTTGTATTCAGATATGGGAGGTTCTGTTGTATTCAGATATGGGAGGTTCTGTTGTATTCAGATATGGGAGGTTCTGTTGTATTTAGATATGGGAGGTTCTGTTGTATTCAGATATGGGAGGTTCTGTTGTATTCAGATATGGGAGGTTCTGTTGTATTCAGATATGGGAGGTTCTGTTGTATTCAGATATGGGAGGATGTGAATCTGAAGTGGAACCCTGATGATTATAATGGAATTAAGAAGATCCGAATCCCTTCCACAGACATCTGGCGTCCTGACCTCGTTCTCTATAACAAGTAAGGACACGTCCATGCTTTCACCTTGACCGATATACAGTATTCATTGGCTTGATAAGGCCTATTAGATATGACCTTTTCAGAAGTTAGTCTATTCCTGAAGTGCAGATAGTGATAGAGATCATAGGGGATTACATTTAAAGGCCCAGTGCAGTCAAAACATGATTTTTCTTTTATATATATGGAAAATCATGTTTTGACTGCAATGGGCCTACAAGCAGAAATTTCAGGCGGTCTTTTCAAACAACTTTTACACTAAAAGTGCATTATCATAATGTTCACAATTTCACAGTATAATTGCAACCTCATAGTGTGAAATTGTGAACATTATGATAATGCACATTTAGTGTAAAAGTTATTTGAAAAGACCACCTGAAATTTCTGCGTGTTCTGGTGGGATGGAGTTTTGGCCTGCCTGTTGACATCACATCTCTGCCAATAACAGCTAGTTCAATTTTCCCCTCCCTTTCAGAACATTCTCAAACAGTCCAAGCTAAACTGTTGCTTGAGAAATTGCTCTTGCTAAGAAGCTATTTTTGTTTCTTTTTGACCATTTTAATTGAAAACAATCACAATAAGGTACTTAATTGATACCAATGAATTATTTGATATTGAGATAAAAACTGCTGTATTTGGCCTTTAATATCCTAAAAAGGGGACCTGCGTGGTTCAGGTACCGGTTTCCCGACCGACATTTCCGCTTATAAATCTATCTGTGGATACCGTAGATCGAAGTGGCTCGCATTGAGTGATAGCCCTGGTTCCCACGGACACAGTAGTATTTAAAAAAAAAAATCCTGTATGATGTAGGACGTGAAATCTG
The DNA here is from genome assembly GCF_964263955.1 of Coregonus lavaretus. Lineage (NCBI taxonomy): Eukaryota > Metazoa > Chordata > Actinopteri > Salmoniformes > Salmonidae > Coregonus > Coregonus lavaretus. Next base: position 1,798,505 of record NC_140022.1, read on the forward strand.
AAACCACCTGAAGCTTATGGAGGACTAAAAGTGCCACAATTAAATAAATAAATACACCATTAAATAATTACTTAAATGTGTCATTAATTAATTAAATGTGTCATTAATTAATTCAAATTAGAATTAAATACATAAATGTGTAATTAAATGTATCATTAATTAATTCAAATACCGATTCATTTTATGTAAAATACATATATAATTATTTCACTATTTACATTTACATTTCATGATCCTGCATTGCAGTGATTCATGAATTACTTAAAACTGTCAAACTGACCCATCAAAAGTTGGTAGGCGGAACCTAACGCCTGATTGGTTACCCTCTGCATCAAGCCAAGACAAATCAATTCCGGATAATGTCAGCAGGTCCTGCTTCTACATCCTCTGCTAAGTTTAAAATGTCTCTAACCAACTCCCTGGAAAGTTCACGGAGATCCTCCATTGTCTCTATCCAGGTTGGCCTACTCTACTTCAGACCAAAGCAATGGATCAGACTAGATTCGCGTTAGCCCCGCCCACTGACTTTGATGGGTCAGTTTGACAGTTTTAAGTAATTCATGAATCACTGCAATGCAGGATCATGAAATGTAAATGTAAATAGTGAAATAATTATATATGTATTTTACATAAAATGAATCGGTATTTGAATTAATTAATGATACATTTAATTACACATTTATGTATTTAATTCTAATTTGAATTAATTAATGACACATTTAATTAATTAATGACACATTTAAGTAATTATTTAATGGTGTATTTATTTATTTAATTGTGGCACTTTTAGTCCTCCATAGAAGCTAGGATTTCCCTTTTACCATTTCATTCACTTTTCCGACTGTCCATCAACTCCCGGCTGAACCCTACATCACAGCCACGGTCAAAGCACATGCCTGCAATCTTTATATCGTAGCGCAAAAGAGGGTGGTTTCATCATGGTAGCACATTCAGAGATCGATTTATAGCCATTAATCTAAAATAATTCATAGATTTTAAACAAAAAACACTTTCTGTTTGTCATAGATGGACAATATTAACATGAGATAAAAGGCGAGTTCCTAACGAGTTCAGTAAGCTAAACTAGAGCTCTGTGAGAAGTTCACAGCGATGGGGGCAGACGTTTTGACCAAGAAAATAGGCACATTTTCTCTAACACTAAACAAACAAATATGTATTTTACAGTTATAAGGAAGGTGAAATATTATAATTAGTCATTTTGTAATTTGATTATGCTATATTTAGAAAGCATATAAGTCATTTCAAGCCTTATTCATACAGTTTTGTTGAATAGGAAATACATCATATAAAATGTTTTATATTTTTATCATATTTGTACTGTGTACTGGAGCTTGTGTCCTCAAAAGTGACTACACCTCAGCAATTTATAACTATTTTTACCAGAAGGGTGAGATTTGAGCCTTTCTTTGAATATGCAGCATTAATACTTATTGTTTCTGGCCCTCTCATGAAATAATTACATTTGGGGATTACCTAGATTAAATTTTTTGATTACAATTAGTTACATTTAACTGGTTGCCTTTAAGCTACCTCAGCTATTGTTTATCAACCCTGGAATAGCATTTTTGGCATTCTCACCCCTGGTTATCTAATCAGGCTAATACAATTCCCCATAGGAATCTATTGATTCTGATGCTAACGTGTCAATTTATCCCTGCAGTGCAGATGGAGACTTTGGTTAGCTTAGCAGGCTAATGCAAGACCCCATAGGAATCCATTGACTCCGATGCTAACGTGTCAATCCTCTCCACTTCCTGCAGTGCAGATGGAGACTTTGCCATCGTCCATGAGACCAAGGTGCTGCTGGAGCACACAGGTATGATCACCTGGACCCCTCCGGCCATCTTTAAGAGCTACTGTGAGATCATCGTGCTTCACTTCCCCTTCGACCTGCAGAACTGCAGTATGAAGTTGGGGACATGGACCTACGACGGCAACCTGGTAGTGGTCAACCCGGTAAGAAGTTTGAAAAGCAGTATATGCACATCCAAAAAGCACATCTGAAAATGTTCCAGGTCCGGGGTGCAAAACAATCCCATGAAAAGGAGTTGAAATAGAAACAATCCCATGAAAAGGAGCTGAAATAGAAACAATCCCATGAAAAGGAGCTGAAATAGAAACAATCCCATGAAAAGGAGCTGAAATGGAAACAATCCCATGAAAAGGAGTCAAAATAGAAGCAATCCCATGAAAAGGAGCTGAAATAGAAGCAATCCCATGAAAAGGAGCTGAAATAGAAACAATCCCATGAAAAGGAGCTGAAATAGAAACAATCCCATGAAAAGGAGCTGAAATAGAAACAATCCCATGAAAAGGAGTCAAAATAGAAACAATCCCATTAAAAGGAGTTGAAATAGAAACAATCCCATGAAAAGGAGTCAAAATAGAAACAATCCCATGACAGGGAGTCGAAATAATAATAATAATAATAATAATATGCCATTTAGCAGACGCTTTTATCCAAAGTGACTTACAGTCATGTGTGCATACATTTTTACGTATGGGTGGTCCCGGGGATCGAACCCATTACCCTGGCGTTACAAGCGCCATGCTCTACCAATTGAGCTACAGAGGACCACAGTTGAAATAGAAACAATCCCGTCAAAATAGAAACAATCCCAGGAAAAGGAGTTGAAATAGAAACAATCCCATGAAAAATAGTCAAAATAGAAACAATCCCATGAAAAATAGTCAAAATAGAAACAATCCCATGAACAGGAATAGAAATAGCCGCACCCTTTTAACCAGCCTCTCCAACATAACGTGTGTTTGTGTATATGAGTGTGTGTATGTCGGAGGGGTTGGGGAAAAAATAACTGTCATCCCATATGGACTAATAAAGTTTATCTTAATTGAACCAGTAAAGTAGTGACCCTAGCCCTGTACCCGTCCCCTGTACCCGTCCCCTGTCCCCCTTCTAGGACAACGACCGGCCTGACCTGAGTAACTTCATGGAGAGTGGTGAGTGGGTCATGAAGGACTATAGGAGCTGGAAACACTGGGTGTACTACGCCTGCTGCCCTGACACGCCCTACCTGGATATCACCTACCACTTCCTGATGCTGAGGCTGCCTCTCTACTTCATCGTCAATGTCATCATCCCCTGTATGCTGTTCTCCTTCCTGACTGGACTGGTCTTCTACCTCCCCACTGACTCCGGTAGGTATGCTGTTCTCCTTCCTGACAGGACTGGTCTTCTACCTCCTGACTGGTAGGTATGCTGTTCTCCTTCCTGACTGGACTGGTCTTCTACCTCCCCACTGACTCCGGTAGGTATGCTGTTCTCCTTCCTGACTGGACTGGTCTTCTACCTCCCCACTGACTCTGGTAGGTATGCTGTTCTCCTTCCTGACTGGACTGGTCTTCTACCTACTGACTGGTAGGGATGCTGTTCTCCTTCCTGACTGGACTGGTCTTCTACCTCCCCACTGACTCTGGTAGGCATGCTGTTCTCCTTCCTGACTGGACTGGTCTTCTACCTACTGACTGGTAGGCATGCTGTTCTCCTTCCTGACTGGACTGGTCTTCTACCTCCCCACTGACTCTGGTAGGCATGCTGTTCTCCTTCCTGACTGGACTGGTCTTCTACCTACTGACTGGTAGGCATGCTGTTCTCCTTCCTGACTGGACTGGTCTTCTACCTCCTGACTGACTCTGGTAGAGATTTTGTTCTCCTTCCTGACTGGACTGGTCTTCTACCTCCTGACTGACTCTGGTAGAGATTCTGTTCTCCTTCCTGACTGGACTGGTCTTCTACCTCCTGACTGGTAGGGATGCTGTTCTCCTTCCTGACTGGACTGGTCTTCTACCATGATCTCACCATCATGGTTGACAACTCTGTTGTGTCCTCCTCCCAGAGTGCAAAGAGCCTTGGCGTGACCCTGGACAACACCCTGTCGTTCTCCGTTAACATCAAGGCGGTGACCCGAACCTGTAGGTTCATGCTCTACAACATTCGCAGAGTACGACCCTGCCTTACACAGGAAGCGGCACAGGTCCTAATCCAGGCACTTGTCATCTCCCGTCTGGATTACTGCAACTTGCTTATTTTACATTTACATTTTAGTCATTTAGCAGACGCTCTTATCCAGAGCGACTTACAGGAGCAATTAGGGTTAAGTGCCTTGCTCAAGGGCACATTTACGTCATTTAGCAGACGCTCTTAAACAGAGCGACTCACAAATTGGTGCATTCACCCTATAGGCAGTGGGATAACCACTTTACAATTTTGGGGGGGGGGTAGAAGGATTACTTTATCCTATCCCAGGTATTCCTTAAAGAGGTGGGGTTTCAAATGTCTCCGGAAGGTGGTGAGTGACTCCGCTGTCCTGGCGTCGTGAGGGAGCTTGTTCCACCATTGGGGTGCCAGAGCAGCGAACAGTTTTGACTGGGCTGAGCGGGAACTATGCTTCCGCAGAGGAAGGGGAGCCAGCAGGCCAGAGGTGGATGAACGCAATGCCCTCGTTTGGGTGTAGGGACTAATCAAAGCCCGAAGGTACAGAGGTGCCGTTCCCCTCACTGCTCCATAGGCAAGCACCATGGTCTTGTAGCGGATGCAAGCTTCAACTGGAAGCCAGTGGAGTGTGTGGAGGAGGGGGGTGACGTGAGAAAACTTGGGAAGGTTGAACACCAGACGGGCTGCGGCATTCTGGATGAGTTGTAGGGGTTTAATGGCACAGGCAGGGAGGCCAGCCAACAGCGAGTTGCAGTAGTCCAGACGGGAGATGACAAGTGCCTGGATTAGGACCTGTGCCGCTTCCTGTGTAAGGCAGGGTCGTACTCTCCGAATGTTGTAGAGCATGAACCTGCAGGAGCGGGTCACCGCCTTGATGTTAGCGGAGAACGACAGGGTGTTGTCCAGGGTCACGCCAAGGCTCTTCGCACTCTGGGAGGAGGACACAACGGAGTTGTCAACCGTGATGGCGAGATCATGGAACGGGCAGTCCTTCCCCGGGAGGAAGAGCAGCTCCGTCTTGCCAGGGTTCAGCTTTAGGTGGTGATCCGTCATCCATACTGATATGTCTGCCAGACATGCAGAGATGCGATTCGCCACCTGGTTATCAGAAGGGGGAAAGGAGAAGATTAGTTGTGTATCGTCAGCGTAGCAATGATAGGAGAGGCCATGTGAGGATATGACAGAGCCAAGTGACTTGGTGTATAGGGAGAAAAGGAGAGGGCCTAGAACTGAGCCCTGGGGGACACCAGTGGTGAGAGCACGTGGTGCGGAGACAGCTTCTCGCCACGCCACTTGGTAGGAGCGACCGGTCAGGTAGGACGCAATCCAGGAGTGAGCCGCGCCGGAGATGCCCAGCTCGGAGAGGGTGGAGAGGAGGATCTGATGGTTCACAGTATCAAAGGCAGCAGACAGGTCTAGAAGGACAAGAGCAGAGGAGAGAGAGTTAGCTTTAGCAGTGCGGAGAGCCTCCGTGACACAGAGAAGAGCAGTCTCAGTTGAATGACCAGTCCTGAAACCTGACTGGTTTGGATCAAGAAGGTCATTCTGAGAGAGATAGCAAGAGAGTTGGCTAAAGACGGCACGCTCAATAGTTTTGGAAAGAAAAGAAAGAAGGGATACTGGTCTGTAGTTGTTGACATCAGTGGGATCGAGTGTTGGTTTTTTGAGAAGGGGAGCAACTCTCGCTCTCTTGAAGACGGAAGGGACATGGCCAGCGGTCAAGGATGAGTTGATCAGCGAGGTGAGGTAGGGGAGAAGGTCACCGGAGATGGTCTGGAGAAGAGAGGAGGGGATGGGGTCAAGCGGGCAGGTTGTTGGGCGGCCTGCAGTCACAAGTCGCAGGATTTTATCTGGAGAGAGAGGGGAGAAAGAAGTCAAAGCATAGGGTAGGGCAGTGTGAGTAGGACCAGCAGTGTCATTAGACTTAACAAACGAGGATCGGATGTCGTCGACCTTCTTTTCAAAGTGGTTGACGAAGTCATCCACAGAGAGAGAGGAGGGGGGGGATTCAGCAGTGAGGAAAATGTGGCAAAGAGCTTCCTAGGGTTAGAGGCAGATGCTTGGAATTTAGAGTGGTAGAAAGTGGCCTTAGCAGCAGAAACAGATGAAGAAAATGTAGAGAGGAGGGAGTGAAAAGATGCCAGGTCGGCAGGGAGTTTAGTTTTCTTCCATTTCCGCTCCGCTGCCCGGAGCTCTGTTCTGTGAGCTCGCAATGAGTCATCAAGCCACGGAGCTGGAGGGGAGGACCGAGCCGGCCGGGAGGATAGGGGACACAGAGAGTCAAAGGATGCAGAAAGGGAGGAGAGGAGGGTTGAGGAGGCAGAATCAGGAGATTGGAGGAAGAAGGATTGAGCAGAGGGAAGAGATGATAGGATGGAAGAGGAGAGAGTAGTGGGAGAGAGAGAGCGAAGGTTGCGGCGGCGCATTACCATCTGTGTAGGGGCAGAGTGAGTAGTGTGGGAGGAGAGCGAGAGAGAAAAGGAAACAAAGTAGTGGTCGGAGACATGGAGGGGAGTTGCAGTGAGATTAGTAGAAGAGCAGCATCTAGTAAAGATGAGGTCAAGGGTATTGCCTGCCTTGTGAGTAGGGGGGGACGGTGAGAGGGTGAGGTCAAAAGAGGAGAGGAGTGGAAAGAAGGAGGCAGAGAGAAATGAGTCAAATGTGGACATAGGGAGGTTGAAATCCCCCAAAACTGTGAGGGGTGAGCCATCCTCAGGAAAGGAACTTATCAAGGCGTCAAGCTCATTGATGAACTCTCCAAGGGAACCTGGAGGGCGATAGATGACAAGGATATTAAGCTTAAATGGGCTAGTGACTGTGACAGCATGGAATTCAAATGAGGAGATAGACAGATGGGTTAGGGGAAAAATTGAGAATGTCCACTTGGGAGAGATGAGGATTCCTGTGCCACCACCCCTCTGACCAGATGCTCTCGGGGTATGCGAGAACACATGGTCAGACGAGGAGAGGGCAGTAGGAGTAGCAGTGTTTTCAGTGGTAATCCATGTTTCCGTCAGCGCCAGGAAGTCGAGGGACTGGAGATTAGCATAGGCTGGGATGAAGTCAGCTTTGTTGGCAGCAGAACGGCAGTTCCAGAGGCTGCCTGAGACCTGGAACTCCAGGTGTGGGGTGCGTGTAGGGACCACCAGGTTAGAGAGGCAGCAGCCACGCGGTGTGGGGCGTTTGTGTAGCCTGTGCAGAATCTATTACATTAAAATGCCTATTTACTCTGTTCCATCTGACTTTCCAATCCACTGTCTCATCAGCCCAGCCAGGCAATTTATACACTTGATATCCACTATAAAAAGCATCTAGACATTATCTCACATTTCTTTTAGACTAACATTTCGTTTTCAACAGCGGAGATATATATAAACCTTGCTGTCTGTCTCTCCAAAATGTGCAACATTGTTTCAATATTCAAATTCGATCTCCTGCTGTCTCATAGTTATGAACAACAGTGTCCTGATGAGTGAGCACATTTTCTATGCCAGGAGAAATCGCGCCTCATTGGCTCATTGTTATGGATGTATCCAAATAAATGTCAACAGCTTAAACAAATGCAAATGCAGCTACTTTGCTGTTATTCTGGCTGCACTTTTTTAACGTGACTCTAAGTTAGCGGTAGTTGCCCAGCTGGCAAGCAAGGGATAACAACATTACCAGCCAGTATGGCAATGGAACATTTAGAACGAACGACTGGGTCCATAGATATAGAACAAAAAGACTGAACGACTGGGTCGCGTCCATAGATATAGAACATAAAGACTGAAGACTGGGTCACGTCCATAGATATAGAACAAAAAGACTGAAGACTGGGTCACGTCCATAGATATAGAACAAAAAGACTGAACGACTGGGTCGCGTCCATAGATATAGAACAAAAAGACTGAAGACTGGGTCACGTCCATAGATATAGAACAAAAAGTCTGAAGACTGGGTCACGTCCATAGATATAGAACAAAAAGACTGAACGACTGGGTCGCGTCCATAGATATAGAACAAAAAGACTGAAGACTGGGTCACGTCCATAGATATAGGACAAAAAGACTGAACGACTGGGTCGGACTCGCATCTCTAGCAACCCTAGATTTGTGTCGGGACTATATCTTGTGGAAGGATGAAATAGTATGAATAAATTAATCAAAATAACGTTTTTAATGAAAATATGTCAATTATTATTGGAATATGTTGGTAACCCGTTGTATAAAAGTGATAATGTCCTCGAAGCCGGTGTTTGGAGGATATATTGACACGGGTGTTGTTAGGCCCGAGACGCATTATCACTTAAGTGTATTGTTGTGTTTGACTTCTCTAACCATGTCTCTGTAGGTAAGAAGATGACCCTGTCTATCTGTCCTGCTGTCTCTGACTGTGGTCTTGTTATTGTTGTTGTTGTTGTTGTTGACTCCAGTGTCTCTGTTCCATACAGGTGAGAAGATGACCCTGTCTATCTGTCCTGCTGTCTCTGACTGTGGTCTTGTTATTGTTGTTGTTGTTGTTGTTGACTCCAGTGTCTCTGTTCCATACAGGTGAGAAGATGACCCTGTCTATCTCCGTCCTGCTGTCCCTCACTGTGTTTCTGCTGGTCATCGTGGAGCTCATCCCCTCCACCTCCAGTGCGGTGCCTCTCATTGGGAAGTACATGCTCTTCACCATGGTCTTCGTCATAGCCTCCATCGTCATCACCGTCATCGTCATCAACACACACCACCGCTCTCCCAGTACACACACCATGCCCCAGTGGGTCCGCAAGGTATGTCAACCGACCGATCGATCAATAAATCAATCAGTCAGTCAATCAATCAATCAATCAATCAATCAATCAATCAATCAAGTAAGTAGACTAGGTACAATGGACAAAATGAATGTCAGCACATCTCATTTATAATTTAGCGATGTCAGTACAACATCTAGTGGTGTCCTAGGTTTCAGACCCCTTAGTGTAATGGCTGTGACGTTGGACTGTCAGTTGCAGGGAAACAGGTCTGAGTCCTGGTCAGGCTCCCCCCAAATTCCCTGTGTATTCCTTTGGGCTTTGGGCTTTGGGGGTTTTCTCTTGCCTGCACTGCCACCTGGTGGTACTAATTCAGTATGTCATGTATTTTGTCAGGCGTTTGTGACATTCTGCTTTAGGCCATTTAGAGCAGTGGTTCCTAACCTTTTTCGGTTACTGTACCACCAACTGAATTCTGCTCTGCCTGAAGTACTCCTGAAGTACCCCCTCATGTACATTTGACCAGTAAGCCTATGGTCTCATGAATCTCCTCAGGTACCCCATGTGGAAAGGCCAAGTGCCCCCACGGGTCCTAGTACCCCTGGTTGGGAACCACTGATTTAGAACCCCTCAGCTCTCAGCAGCCTCTCTAGTGTGGTTCTGCTTTGAGAGACAGGAAGTAGTTAAGAGCAATCTGTCTGTCTGCCTGTCCTATTACTGACTTTAGCTGAATCATTTCAGTAATGCCATCCATGTCAGGTTGTGATAATGTCCTCGAAGCCGGTGTTTGGAGGATATATTGACACGGGTGTTGTTAGGCCCGAGACGCGGGCCTAACAACTCCTGAGTGGCACAGGGGTCTAAGGCACTGCATCGCAGTGCTAACTGTGCCACTAGAGATCCTGGTTCGAATCCAGGCTCTGTCGCAGCCGGCCGCAACCGGGAGACTAATGGGCGGCGCGCAATTGGCCCAGCGTCGTCCAGGGTAGGGGAGGGAATGGCCGGCAGGGATGTAGCTCAGTTGATAGAACATGGCGTTTGCAACGCCAGGGTTGTGGGTTCGTTTCCCACGGGGGGCCAGTATAAAAAAAATATGTATTCACTAACTGTAAGTCGCTCTGGATAAGAGCGTCTGCTAAATGACTAAAATGTAAATGTAAAAATGTAGGTTTGTCAGTTTATCCATTGAGTACTCGTGTTTTTATGGTTGATGTCGGTGATCTTGATTATCATGCAAAATATGTTAGTCCCTCAACACAATATTATGTGCTTTACAGTACTTTGTGTTACTCATGACAATGTATTTACAGTAATTGATGTACTGTACAGTACTTTTTGTTATTCTTTACAATGTATTTACAGTAATTGATGTACAGTACTTTGTGTTACACATGACATTTACATCATTTAGCAGACGCTCTTATCCAGAGTGACTTACAGTTAGTGAGTGCATCATTTTTTTTTCATACTGGTCCCCCGTGGGAAACGAACCCACAACCCTGGTGTTGCAAACGCCATGCTCTACCAATTGAGCTACAAGGGACATGACAATGTATTTACATTAATTGATGTACTCTACATGACATTGTGTTACTCATTACAATGTATTTTCCTAAATTCCAGATTTTCATCGACACCATCCCCAATTTCATGTTCTTCTCGACTATGAACCGTCCGTCCAGGGACAGGCAGGAGAAGAGGATCCTCCTGGCTGACTTTGACATTTCCGACATTTCGGGCAAGCCTGCCCCTGCCTCGGTCACCTTCCAGTCCCCCATCACCAAGAACTCGGACGTCCGCAGCGCCATTGAGGGGGTCAAGTACATCGCAGAGACCATGAAGTCTGATGAAGAGTCCAACAATGTAAGAATAAGAGTTCAGGAAGCATTTATAGAACTCATGTCTGAGTCTGTCTGTCTTTGAGCTGAGTCTGTCTGTCTTTGTGCTGAGTCTGTCTGTCTTTGTGCTGAGTCTGTCTGTCTTTGTGCTGAGTCTGTCTGTCTTTGTGCTGAGTCTGTCTGTCTTTGTGCTGAGTCTGTCTGTCTTTGTGCTGAGTCTGTCTGTCTTTGTGCTGAGTCTGTCTGTCCTTGTGCTGAGTCTGTCTTTGTGCTGAGTCTGTCTGTCTTTGTGCTGAGTCTGTCTTTGTGCTGAGTCTGTCTGTCTTTGTGTCTGTCTTTCGAGCTCTTCATGTTTTAATGTTGTGGGGGTAATACAAAAACAAATTCTCTTGAAAATGTTAAGGGCTCAATTTTGACTCTACTCTCTCCTCTTTCTCTCTCCTCTCTCTCTCTCTCTCTCTCTCTCTCTCTCTCTCTCTCTCTCTCTCTCTCTCTCTCTCTCTCTCTCTCTCTCTCTCTCTCTCCCTATTCCCTCCTCTCTCTCCCCTCCTCTCTCTCTCCCCTCCTCTCTCTCTCCCCTCCTCTCTCTCTCCCCTCCTCTCTCTTCCCTCCTTTCTCTCTCCCGTACTCTCTCAGGCTGCTGAGGAGTGGAAGTTTGTAGCCATGGTCCTGGATCACATCTTGCTGTGTGTGTTCATGGCTGTGTGTATCATCGGCACCATGGGAGTGTTCGCTGGGCGTCTCATCGAGCTGAGCATGCAGGGCTAAAGGAGAGGCCTACCTGGAGTCATCCTGGCCTGGCCACACCCTGGTTCTCCTGCTCGCTCTGACACCTGTCTGCTGTGCCTCTACTCCAAGTCATCTGGAAATTACAATCAATTGATTGACTGATTGGTTGGTTGGATTGTTGATTGAATGTAATTGGCTCTGTGAGGTGTTGTTATTGTCAGTCAGACTATTAAGCTTCTTTTCTGCATGGAGTTTACAGTTGGAAATTGACGTTAAAGGCTGTCAGCTGTCTGTGACTTGATGGATTCTGTTTAAGGAACGATGGTTAACCTACCTAACGAGGTGATTTCTTTATTTCTAACCATCGTTCCTCATGTGGAAGAAAGGATGCAGAGTATATTGTGGATTAACAAACTCTGCATAACGACTCTGATTGCGAGCCCTCTGGCACTCTTATGGCACTCTGCACTCTTATGGCAGTCTGGATGAGGGAGGTCACATTATGGAACTCTGGATGAGGGAGGTCACATTATGGAACTCTGGATGAGGGAGGTCACATTATGGCACTGTGGATGAGGGAGGGCACATTATGGAACTCTGGATGAGGGAGGTCACATTATGGCACTGTGGATGAGGGAGGTCACATTATGGAACTCTGGATGAGGGAGGTCACATTATGGAACTGTGGATGAGGGAGGGCACATTATGGAACTCTGGATGAGGGAGGTCACATTATGGAACTCTGGATGAGGGAGGTCACATTATGGAACTCTGGATGAGGGAGGTCACATTATGGAACTCTGGATGAGGGAGGTCACATTATGGAACTCTGGATGAGGGAGGTCACGTTATGGAACTCTGGATGAGGGAGGTCACATTATGGAACTCTGGATGAGGGAGGGCACATTATGGAACTCTGGATGAGGGAGGGCACATTATGGAACTCTGGATGAGGGAGGTCACATTATGGAACTCTGGATGAGGGAGGGCACATTATGGAACTCTGGATGAGGGAGGTCACATTATGGAACTCTGGATGAGGGAGGGCACATTATGGAACTCTGGATGAGGGAGGGCATAAGGGGCTGGTAATGCATCTCGCCGTTGTTGCATAATCATTATTGACTATCAGAAGATCAGTTTGAATGAGTTTCTCAATGTTGATTTAGAAGTGGTCCAGTCTTGTGTATGGGCTGTGGCTTATTCAATAAAGATCACAGCGCAGAGAAACAACATGATGTTTTATCCTGTCCGATCTCAGTGATTTCTCTCCTCCTTCTGCCAAATGTCATCATGGTTGTATTTTTAGATTTGGTTAGATGTGGAAAATATATAGTGAATAAAAATAAAATCTACTTCCAGATATGCTTGTCTTTTTGTATTTTTTCTACATTGACAGGGACTGCATAAACTTTGGTTAGTAAAATAATTGTTCATGTCATTTTCTCCATTAAAAAGATCAACTGTGTGCTAGGTCCTCTTTCTGTTGAATAAATGATTCAATTACCTTATTATTTTAGATTTTCCAATAGTCAACACGTTTCTGTTCTGTTTTACTCTCATCAGTAAACTTCTTTATACACAGCACCAGCTGTCCATAAACTTGGACAAGTTGAACATCTGGAAATATTGCATCACTGCAAAGGCCCCGGATTGGAGAGAGAGAAGCATAACATTCTCCCCGTTGGTTTTACGAAAACAGTCTCTCGAGCGACATGACAAATACAACGCTCGAAGATTTGGACAGAAACATAAGTTATTGATGTATGGCAGATTGATAAAACATCAAATTAAATTCTTGATTGTATGCAAATAATTTAAAAGTTCCGGGTACAATGTGGAAATCCCGATGAAGCGGAAATCCTGAGCTAAAGTTGTGTTTACGGCGAAGGAGTGGCTCATACTGTCTCCAGAAGTAAGTCGATGTGTATGTTATGTTGAATTTGAGTACTAGATAGATTTATTTTTTAGTTTTAGGCATTAAAATATAATTACGCAAATAACTGCATTTCAAAACATGTTTGCAATGGATGGGATGGTAGCAGCAACACCTTGAGTGTTCACATCTGTTGCGACACCCTTGCTCATATTTTTATTTTTTTAGGTCAAATGGCAACATGATAGCGTTATGTTATGATATCTCTCTTTTTATGTATTATTTTCATTTGTTTTGAGTTGTATCAGATGACATCATGCATTATTCTCCGGTTGGTGGTTATGTAGTCTGCATTGCATGGATGCATGCATGATGAAAAAAAGCCTCAATTGAGTTTAAAAATAATTGAGTTATTGCTATACAGTAGCTTTCATTATGTGGTCATGGATTTTGGGAAGCTCACACAGTCAGTCAGGATAGCTCATGTACACACACACACACTCACACACATACACATACACACACACTCTACGTAGAGTGCAGTAAACCAATATCTGTTTATTCCGTACCAAACATACACTGCAGTGTTTGGTCCTGCATGGTTTAGTGCTTTACGATTCACATCGCAGACAGCTTTTGGACTTTTGTGGAGTCACTCATCACTGTAGCCAAGGAATGTAGACTTTCCCACAGCTCTGAAATGTCATCTGAGGCATTAATTCAATGACACGCAGACATACATAGTACGTCCCAAATGGCACACTATTCCCTATATATCCATATGGTCCATATGGTCTGGTCAAAAGTAGTGCGCTATGTATGGAATAGGGTGCTGTTTGGAACGCAGCCCATACTGCACATTCTCCTGGCTACTGTAGAACTAGCAAAGGTACTCCGTTATCTGTCAATGATAATGCACGTACAGTAAACACACACACACACACTCATTCAAACCTGGAATCCTAAACAAAATTTTGTTGAACTGTGTTTTTAGTATTAACATTCCACAGTGGTAAACTGGCAAACATTGACCAGACCTTGTGTTCTCTCGTTGCCTGAGGAACCTTGTTTAGAGTTATGTGTTCTCTAGAGGCTGTCCCTGTTCTGTTACAGTACTGAACCTTGTTTAGAGTTTAGTCTTCCCTGTTCTGTTACAGTACTGAACCTTGTTTAGAGTTTAGTCTTCCCTGTTCTGTTACAGTACTGAACCTTGTTTAGAGTTTAGTCTTCCCTGTTCTGTTACAGTACTGAACCTTGTTTAGAGTTTAGTCTTCCCTGGTCTGTTACAGTACTGAACCTTGTTTAGAGTTTAGTCTTCCATGGTTCTGTTACAGTACTGAACCTTGTTTAGAGTTTAGTCTTCCCTGTTCTGTTACAGTACTGAACCTTGTTTAGAGTTTAGTCTTCCATGGTCTGTTACAGTACTCTCATTCCTCACACCAGGAGGTAAGCAGCCAAACTGGGATGAACATTGTGGATGGAAAGCTGGAGGGTGACTGCATGTTTCAGAGATCTACTGTAAATGGCAAGATCTTTGTCTCCAGAGCTATAACACAGAGTTTTAAAATGGCTTCATGTAATCTCTGGCTATGAGAGTGAGCCTCTCGTCCTGCAGTAGACAGGTCTGCAGAGAAGAGAGGCAGCTTCCTTCACTTCCTGTGTAATCAACCCATGTGACCAACTTAGCTCAAGCACATGGCGGTAAGGGTGTTTGTGGGCAATATTCATATTCACTTCAGCTTCCTCATAGTCTGAACAAGGAGGCAGTGACATTCATACTCACAAGGCATACTGAGTATAGAAAACATTAACAACATGACAGATTGACCAAGTGAATCCAGCTGAAAGCTATGATCCCTTATTGATGTCACTTGTTAAATCCACTTCAATCAGTGTAGATGAAGGGGAGGAGACAGGTTAAACAAGGATTTTTAAGCCTTGAGACAATAGAGACATGGGTTGTGTATGTGTGCCATTCAGTAGGTGAATGGGCAAGACAAAATATGTAAGTGCCTTTGAACAGGGTATGGTAATATGTGCCAGGCGCACCGGTTTGTGTCAAGAACTGCAACGCTGCTGGGTTTTTCCACGCTCAACAGTTTCTCGTGTGTATCAAGAATGGTCCACCACCCAAAGGACATCCAGCCAACTTGACACAACTGTGGGAAGCATTGGAGTCAACATGGGCCAGCATCCCCGTGGAACGCTTTCGACACCTTGTAGTCCATGCCCTGATGAATTGAGGCTGTTCTGAGGGCAAAGGTGGGGTGCAGTATTAGGAAGATGTTCCTAATGGTTGGTATACTCAGTGTAGAATACTGGTATAGGACACAATGCTGCTCATTGCTGGATGGAGAAGTAGCTGAATAGAGTACGGTATCTGGAGCTGAATAGAGTACGGTATCTGGAGCTGAATAGAGTACAGTATCTGGAGCTGAATAGAGTACAGTATCTGGAGCTGAATAGAGTACGGTATCTGGAGCTGAATAGAGTACAGTATCTGGAGCTGAATAGAGTACGGTATCTGGATCTGAATAGAGTACAGTATCTGGAGCTGAATAGAGTACGGTATCTGTGTGTCTATGAGTTGTTTGGACTGTGGCATCTGAGTCAAAGCAGTAGGCTACACAATGCAAAGGGGGGGGGGGGTGTATGACAGAGTTGAAAGAGAGGAAGTATGACTGAATGCTGAACACAGGAAGTGGTTCTGACTCTGAGTAAAGCTATTCTAGCAGGAGAGGAGAGCTCTCTCTCTCTCTCTCGACAGCAGCCAGCAGCAGCTCTCTGAAGACTCTCCTCTCCTCTATTTGCATCAGAAGACAGACTTCAGAGGGAGAGAGGAGAAGAATTAGCCCTGTGATGCTCACATGACGGTGTGACTGTGAGAGCCTTAGATGAGAGGTAAGGTTTTGACTTTAACAGGAGAGGACAAACTACAGAGGGAGTGAGAGAGAGAGAGAGAGAGGGAGGGGAGTCGCCCTGTAAGAATTGTAAAACTAATACTCAGCTCAGACGACTGTGTGACTGTGAGAGAGAGATGAGAGGTTCTGTAGCTGTCTCACTGCTGCCCCTCTCTCTTCCCTGTTCGGTCATGACACAGCAAGATGAGGAAGTGAAATACGGTAGCATGGGGGTCGGACTAAATGTGGAACTGTGACTTCTCTAATGTGTAAAGTGTGCTAGGAAGGGAAACTAATTAAGGAAGTTACCACCTACCCCTGTAACTGTGTGTTTACCATTTCTTTGCCTGTTTTTTGGAAGATTGATTTCGAGAGCTACCTAAGAGAATCTTAATTTGCTGTCACCATTTTGGGCACAACTTCCGTGAGTATATGTAATAGTTGTTTTATATATTGTGGTAATCCATTTGATACATTCATACAACATGTGATATTTTTCCATAGGCCTAGCTCAGCTCCTGCTCTTTCTATTTGGCAGATATTCAGTTGAGATTTCTCCTCAGATTTCTCCTCAGTGTTGGTGTTCTGTTTGACAGCTATGTAATGGAGGAAAAGGGAATCATTGAAGTGTGAATTTGACTTGTGACTTTGTTTACTGTCTTTCTGAGGAACATTAGTGGCTGCACTTTGCCAGAAATGTTGTTGATGTAGGCAGAACTGTCTTTAAAAGGATAGTTTGTTGATGTAGGCAGAACTGTCTTTTAAAAGGATAGTTTGTTGATGTAGGCAGAACTGTCTTTTAAAAGGATAGTTTGTTGATGTAGGCAGAACTGTCTTATGATTTTATTAGGATCCCCATTAGCCGACGCCAATGGTGACAGCTAGTCTTCCTGGGGTCTGACACATAACGAAAAAGACCTTACAGACAGAAATACTTTACAATTTACATACATTTAAAACATCAACATAGACATTATAGACTTCTATATAAAACATTCACTACAACTAAAGACAAATGTACACACATAGAAAAAATAAACAATACAACTAAAGAATAATTGTGTGTGTGTGAGCGCTCATCTACCAGTTATACATACATGTCAGTACATACACATATTTGGTCACATGGGGGAGAGGCGTTGTGCCATGAGGTGTTGCTTTATTAGTTTTTTGAAACCAGGTTTGCTGTTCACTTGCTCTATATGAGACGGAAGGGAGTTCCATGTAATCATGGCTCTGTATAATACTGTACGTTTCCTAGAATTTGTTCTGGACCTGGGGACTGTGAAGCGCAATGACTAGAAGTCAATGGGAACAGCTATCATGCTCGCGAAACTACCTCTAACTTCCTTCACGCTCGACGCAGAGACTTAAAAATGGTGTCCACGAGTTCATCTGACTCTGGGGAAGAAATCCCAAACTATCCCTGTTTTCAATCGTTAGACCAGTGGTCACCAACCGGTCAATCACGATGGACTGGTTGATCTCCAAGGCATTCCTAGTCGATCACCAAACGTTTCTGTAAAAAACAACGACGATAAAGCCTTTTGTTTTTGCTCTGTTGGCGTTAGGTGCACTTGATTCAGCAGCCCGGGAAGGCAAAGTGTTCCCATTTTGAACCATTTCATGTGTCTGACGTTGTGCCAGTAACCGAAAGGGAGCTGGTTCTAATCCCAGAGCCAACTATGTGAAAAATCTGTCGATGTGCCCTTGAGCAAGGCACTTAACCCTAATTGCTCCTGTAAGTCGCTCTGGATAAGTGCGTCTGCTAAATGACTAAAATGTAAATGTAAATGAAGGTAGAACTCCGCCTACCCGGCAGGCCCAGAGAGCAAATCAAGTGCACTTACAGGCCTACCGCTGGTCAATCAGATAGCTCAGATTACCGTGTCTGCACAGTTTCCTCGAGCCATAGACCTGTAAAAAGAAGCCTCGAACGCACAGCAAAGTTGATAATGTGAGATTTCAAAACGTTTAAAACCATGACTAGAGAGAGACTCAACGAATACAGCAAAGAGCTGCTGTTTTTATGAGTAAATTCATGTTTAAGTTGTTATTCAACACTGTGTCAACATTTTGTTCAACACTTTTATAAGCCATAAAATGAGCGTTCTCCCTACTTCCACACACACTACAACCAGCACTGAAGCTGCAATGAATGAGTATAGCAAAGTGTTTCAATAAGCTTGTGTTATTATTAGCGGCTTGTGTATCTTTTAATATCGAGGGATATTTCACTTTCTCTGGTCATTGGAGTAACAACAGGAACTGGTGCATGAGGCAGAAATAATTAGACTTAAAGCTGCAATATATAACGTTTTAGGTGACCCGACCAAATTCACATAGAAATGTGTTTTTATAGATCTGTCATTGTCATTGAAAGCAAGTCTAAGAAGCGGTAGATCTGTTCTATGTGCTCTTTCTGTGCTTCCCATTCTTAAGTTTAGTTTTTGCGTCTTACTTTCGGTTTTGTACACCGGCTGAAAAAATACAGTATTTTTGGTTATGGAAAATATATTTCACAGCGGTTTAGATGGAACAATGATTCTCTACACTATAATTGCTTGTTTTGTCACATAAACTGAAATAACTATTTAGAATTTTAGAAACCAGGAAATGGCGGAGCGATTTCTGCATAGTGCATCTTTTAAGTTTCGTCATCAGCTGGAAGACTGCGTTTTCTCAGAGGAGGGAGGGAGAGAGGAGAGACGGTCAGTCAGGTGAGAGGCAACCTCACCGCTGCTCCCTCCCTCCCCTCAGACTGACCATCAGATGCATCACATCAGTCCAGTAAAATAAGGAAGTAAATGATTATGCCTCACAAGTTATACAACCAATGATATGTTACCAGTGTGATCATATACAGTACCTCAAATGTTGAAATATCATTTCTAAATGGTCTGAGAAGGACAACATTGGCAGGGCAATTCAAGCATAGCCAATATGCAATGATGATGCATTGGGCCTATAGCTTACTGCACAAACCTCATTGCTACAGAACTGTTTTTAATTGGTTAATGTTGCATAGGCTTACGTTTTTTAAGTCATGTTATTTTTAAAAATATCTGAGTGGTAGATCTCGGCTTGCATTTTGCCTCAAAGTGATCTTGACTCAGAAAAGGCTGATGACCTCTGCCTTAGACTAATTACCTCAGTGTGGAAGTTGAGTGGGAAGTGTGCATCCTCTTCCCTTCTTCTAGGAATGTCTTGTAATGTTGTATAGGTTTTATTTAAAGTCTCCTCTGTGTGGGTCAGTATTGTCTGGTAGTGTTGAATAGGTTTTATTTAAAGTCTCCTCTGTGTGGGTCAGTATTGTCTGGTAATGTTGTATAGGTTTTATTTAAAGTCTCCTCTGTGTGGGTCAGTATTGTCTGGTAATGTTGTATAGGTTTTATTTAAAGTCTCCTCTGTGTGGGTCAGCATTGTCTGGTAATGTTGTATAGGTTTTATTTAAAGTCTCCTCTGTGTGGGTCAGTATTGTCTGGTAATGTTGTATAGGTTTTATTTAAAGTCTCCTCTGTGTGGGTCAGCATTGTCTGGTAATGTTGTATAGGTTTTATTTAAAGTCTCCTCTGTGTGGGTCAGTATTGTCTGGTAATGTTGTATAGGTTTTATTTAAAGTCTCCTCTGTGTGGGTCAGCATTGTCTGGTAATGTTGTATAGGTTTTATTTAAAGTCTCCTCTGTGTGGGTCAGTATTGTCTGGTAATGTTGTATAGGTTTTATTTAAAGTCTCCTCTGTGTGGGTCAGTATTGTCTGGTAATGTTGTATAGGTTTTATTTAAAGTCTCCTCTGTGTGGGTCAGCATTGTCTGGTAATGTTGTATAGGTTTTATTTAAAGTCTCCTCTGTGTGGGTCAGCATTGTCTGGTAATGTTGTATAGGTTTTATTTAAAGTCTCCTCTGTGTGGGTCAGTATTGTCTGGTAATGTTGTATAGGTTTTATTTAAAGTCTCCTCTGTGTGGGTCAGCATTGTCTGGTAATGTTGTATAGGTTTTATTTAAAGTCTCCTCTGTGTGGGTCAGCATTGTCTGGTAATGTTGTATAGGTTTTATTTAAAGTCTCCTCTGTGTGGGTCAGCATTGTCTGGTAATGTTGTATAGGTTTTATTTAAAGTCTCCTCTGTGTGGGTCAGCATTGTCTGGTAATGTTGTATAGGTTTTATTTAAAGTCTCCTCTGTGTGGGTCAGCATTGTCACATCACTCTACTCTATCTAACGTCCCGTACAGGATGTTAGCTTAGCTACTCAGCACGGCTTCTCTCTGCCCAGACACACACACACACACACACACACACACACACACACACACACACACACCAAATGCATGCACAGACACAAACACACACACTCGGACATGCACACACACACTGCCACACACACACCCACACTCGAACACATGCACATGCTTACACTCATATATACACACACACACACACTCCCGTATTATACTGTCCAGCTCTGTGAGAGAAGCAATCCCACCCACATCCCCTTTAGGTACAACAGGTCCCGGGGGTGGGGGGGGTCGGGGGTTTAAGATGTTTTTGGCAACGTCACCGGATGTCCTCTGCTCTGCCACTGCCACTATGCTCTCTCTCTCCAGTATTGCTATTCCTTTAACAAATGTTGTCATAAAGTTTTGAGAATAGTTTTGCTGAATTGAAGTAGAACCATAATGTCATGTGTGAACAGTGATGTTGTCTCCAGTCAGTTTATTCACCTCTTTAACTGCTAACGGTGGTGTGTGTGTTACTAAGTGTGTCTGCTGCTAACCCTAATGAGGTACCTTGGCAGGGGGGGGTTGTCGGGAGGATCAAAGCGCAGCAGCCATTTTAATAGTGTCTAAACTGAAGCATATGTGTGTGTGTATTTATGTATGCGCACCCCCTACTTGTGCTACTTCAAAGTGTCCACAGTCCCACAGGAGGAGTCATGTGTCGCTAGCAGCAGTCCAACCCCAACCCTGACC
The DNA here is from genome assembly GCF_964263955.1 of Coregonus lavaretus. Lineage (NCBI taxonomy): Eukaryota > Metazoa > Chordata > Actinopteri > Salmoniformes > Salmonidae > Coregonus > Coregonus lavaretus. Next base: position 1,819,509 of record NC_140022.1, read on the forward strand.
AGGCTCCAGTCCAACCCCAACCCTGACCCTGACCAGGCTCCAGTCCAACCCCAACCCTGGCCAGGCTCCAGTCCAATCCCAACCCTGGCCAGGCTCCAGTCCAACCCCAACCCTGACCAGGCTCCAGTCCAACCCCAACCCTGACCAGGCTCCAGTCCAACCCCAACCCTGACCCTGACCAGGCTCCAGTCCAACCCCGACCCTGACCAGGCTCCAGTCCAACCCCAACCCTGACCAGGCTCCAGTCCAACCCCAACCCTGACCCTGACCAGGCTCCAGTCCAACCCCAACCCTGACCAGGCTCCAGTCCAACCCCAACCCAATCTCTCAACAGGAGAAACCTTAGCCTGGAATCTCTGTCAGCAGGAGAAACCTTAGCCTGGAATCCCCTCTGAATATCTCTCAGCAGGAGAAACCTTAGCCTGGAATCCCCTCTGAATATCTCTCAGCAGGAGAAACCTTAGCCTGGAATCCCCTCTGAAATCTCTCAGCAGGAGAAACCTTAGCCTGGAATCCCCTCTGAATATCTCTCAGCAGGAGAAACCTTAGCCTGGAATCCCCTCTGAATATCTCTCAGCAGGAGAAACCTTAGCCTGGAATCCCCTCTGAATATCTCTCAGCAGGAGAAACCTTAGCCTGGAATATCACTCTGACTATAGTGTGGTAGTTTTCCTGACTAGCATAAACCAGGGCTGCAGGGTAGAGTCCACCAGAATGAAAACAGAGTAGCTTGGCCCACTGCTGTTCTCTTGTCTACATAGTCATTGTAGTTCCAGAGAAACAACATGTAAACAGACATGGGGTTATGACAGTGAGAACAGCAGTAGCCATGTGGTTCTCTCTACAGCTGAATCATCACCCTTCCCTTTCTCTCTCTCTCTCTCTCCCTGTGTCTCTCTCTCTCTCTCTCTCTGTCTCTCTCTCTCTCTCTCTCTCTCTCCCTGTGTCTCTCTCTCTCTCTCTCTCTCCCTGTGTCTCTCTCTCTCTCTCGCTCTCTCTCTCTCCCTGTCTCTCTCTCTCTCTCTCTCCCTGTCTCTCTCTCTCTCTCTCCCTGTGTCTCTCTCTCTCTCTCTCTCTCTCTCTCTCTCTCTCTCTCTCTCTCTCCCTGTGTCTCTCTCTCTCTCTCTCTCCCTGTCTCTCTCTCTCTCTCTCTCTCTCTCTCTCTCTCTCTCTCTCTCCCTGTCTCTCTCTCTCTCTCCCTGTCTCTCTCTCTCTCTCTCTCCCTGTCTCTCTCTCTCTCTCCCTGTCTCTCCCTGTGTCTCTCTCACTCCCTGTGTCTCTCTCTCTCTCTCTCTCTCTCTCTCTCTCTCTCTCTCTCTCTCTCTCTCTCTCTCTCTCTCTCTCTCTCTCTCTCTCTCTCTCTCTCTCCTCTCTCTCTCTCTCTCTCTCTCTTCTCTCTCTCTCTGCTCCTCATTGCAGTATCAGGCCACATCTTCCTCCAGTCTCATGGCTCTCTGCTTGTGGCAATGATATCAATGGAGTCATTATGGGGAGCTATTTATCTAATATTAGCCTGAGGGGTGCTTGTCGGTGGTGCTCATCGCTAAACAATGAGGAGTAGTGTAGACTAGAGGCTGCTGTCCAGCTCTGAGGCACGTCGTAGGAAAACGATTAAATGTAAATGATTGTCAGATGTCTTGGCTCGTTCAGTGTGACAGGCTCTAGGTCTGCCGATTTTAAGTACCACTATGTGCGGTCGTAGGCTCCGACAAAGTTCTGGCAGTGGATTTTATTGTGTAGTGTGGCTTGTGTTATGAGACAATCCCGGTGACTGACCAATAGAAACACAGGATTATTAGTAGTATTAAGATTATTAATATTAATAATTTTGTTAATATTATTAGAATTATTATTATTATTATTATTATTATTATTATTATTATTAAGCCAGATTAATATAATGTGTTCGATTTAAACGCATACATGCTGTGCAAGAAGAACGATTTCCCTAATAACCTTGTTTAGGCTACATTCATCTGAAATCAGGCTACCTGATGGGATTTTGATAAATGCACAAAATCGCCAATCAAAATAAACGTTCTACCGCAGCGACATGTTATTTTAGGGAAGCCTATTTGATTCTGGTTTTGGACATACAGTACCAGTCAAAGGTCTGGATACACCTACTCATTCCAGGGTTTTTCTTTATTTTTACTATTTTCTACATTGTAGAATAATAGTGAAGACATCAAAACTATGAAATAACACATATGGAATCATGTAGTAACCAAAACATTGTTAAACAAATCAAATTATATTTTATATTTGAGATTCTTCAAATAGCCACCCTTTGCCTTGATGACGGCTTTGCACACTCTTGGCATTCTCTCAACCAGCTTTTCCACCAGTCTTGAAGGAGTTCCCACATATGTTGAGCACTTGTTGGCTGCTTTTCCTTCACTCTGCGGTCCGACTCATCCCAAACCATCTCAATTGGGTTGAGGTCGGGGGATTGTGGAGGCCAGGTCATCTGATGCAGCACTCCATCACTCTCATTCTTGGTAAAATAGCCCTTACACAGCCTGGAGGTGTGTTGGGTCATTGTCCTGTTGAAAAACAAATGATAGTCCCACTAAGCCCAAATCAGATGGGATGGCGATTCGCTGCAGAATGCTGTGGTAGCCATGCTGGTTAAGTGTACCTTGAATTTTACATAAATCACAGACAATGTCACCAGCAAAGCACCCCCACACCATAACACCTCCTCCTCCATGCTTTACGTGGGAAATACACATGCGGAGATTATCCGTTCACCCACACCGCGTCTCACAAAGACACGGCGGTTGGAACCAAAAATCTCCAATTTGGACTCCCGACCAAAGGACAAATTTCCACCGGTCTAATGTCCATTGCTCGTGTCTCTTCTTCTTATTTGTGTCCTTTAGTAGTGTTTTCTTTGCAGCAATTCGACCATGAAGGCCTGATTCACACAGTCTCCTCTGAACAGTTGATGTTGAGATGTGTCTGCTACTTGAACTCTGTGAAGCATTTATTTGGGTTGCAAATTCTGAGGCTGGTAACTCTAATGAACTTATCCTTGCAGCAGAGGTAACTCTGGGTCTTCCATTCCTTTGGCGGTCCTCATGAGAGCCAGTTTCATCATAGCGCTTGATGGTTTTTGCGACTGCACTTGAAGAAACTTTCAAAGTTCTTGAAATGTTCCATATTGACTGACCTTCATGTCTTAAAGTAATGATGAACTGTCATTTCTCTTTGCTTATTTGAGCTGTTCTTGCCATTAATATGGACTTTGTCTTTTACCAAATAGGGCTATCTTCTGTATACCCCTCTACCTTGTCACAACACAACTGATTGGCTCAAACGCATTAAGAAGGAAAGAAATTCCACAAATTAACTTTTAAGGAGGCACACCTGTTAATTGAAATGCATTCCAGGTGACTACATCATGAAACTGGTTGAGAGAATGCCAAGAGTGTGCAAAGCTGTCATCAAGGCAAAGAGTGGCTATTTGAAGAATCTCAAATATAACATATATTTTGATTTGTTTAACACTTTTTTGGTTACTACATGATTCCATATGTGTTGTTTCATAGTTTTGATGTATTCAGTATCATTCTACAATGTAAAAAAAATGTAAAAATAAAGAAAAACCCTTGAATGAGTAGGTGTGTCCAAACTTTTGACTGGTAGTGTATATAAAAAGTTTGTATGTGAACTATTTTAAGATGCATACTTTCCGAACTCACTTCACTCGCGCATAGAGAGAGGCTTGCGCTGCTGGTGCTGGCACATGCACAGATCAAATACACCGCTGCAGTTGACGTAGCCTAGGTCAGCTGACGTAGCCTAGGTCAGCTGACGTAGCCTAGGTCAGCTGACGTAGCCTCTCAAGCCAATCGTAGAATGTGATGACAGAACTGAAGCAAATCGTAGAATCTGGCCAGGTTGACATCAATATTTTAATTTGGTAACATCGCTCAATGTGACGTGATAATCGTAAAAGACTGAATCCGATGTACAGTCTGCAAAGGCCTTTAGATGATGTTGAACACTTCTCCATATAGCCATGTCATCAGTTTCAACATCGTTATTGAAACTAATATGGGTAATTTTCAGTTCATGAAATACTTTTCAGACACCTCATGTCCTTCCTTTATTGACTGAACATTGTGATAGATGGAATCCCCCTCAACCCTGAAACAACAATGTCAGACTGATACAGCTGAAGGCCAATTGTCTCTGGGCAGGACAGTTTCCGCATCCCAACCATCACTGGAATGGAACAGTGGAATGGAACAGTGGAATGCAGTGGTTTAGAGGACAGGTGGTGGTATCATGTTGTCATCTCAAGGACAGCGTCAGCTGTTCTGGCTACTGCAGTGTCACACTGGCTTAGAGAGAGCTGGAGAGGAGAGATGGGCCTCCGCTACGGCTCTTTGTTCCTCTCAGAAGGTGTTGAAGTCATCAGGAGTTGGGCTGAGAGATTAGGGGGGGGGGGGGTCGTTCCACCTCAAAAAGCACAAGAGAGAGGATTTCCACAACCACCATTTCAGATTGTTCTAAAATAGTTTATGTTGTTAGAAACAGATAAGATTAGCATTCCCGCAACATTAAATTATTGAAATATAATTTTTAATATAATTTGATCCCACCTGATGGGCCGCCCCCACGTGGTGAAGGTAGGAAACAACATCTCCACTTCGCTGATCCTCAACACTGGGGCCCCACAAGGGTGCGTGCTCAGCCCCCTCCTGTACTCCCTGTTCACCCATGACTACGTGGCCAAGCACGCCTCCAACTCAATCATCAAGTTTGCAGACAACACAACCGTAGTAGGCTTGATTACCAACAATGACGAGACCGCCTACAGGGAGGAGATGAAGGCTCTGGGAGTGTGGTGCCAGGAAAATAACCTCTCAACGTCAACAAAACAAAGAAGATGATCGTGGACTTCAGGAAACAGCAGAGGGTGCACCCCCCTATCCACATCGACGGGACCACAGTGGAGAAGGTGGAAAGCTTCAAGTTCCTTGGCATACACATCACCGACAAACTGAAATGGTCCACCCACGCAGACAGTGTGGTGAAGAAGGCGCAACAGAGTCTCTTCAACCTCAGGATGCTGAAGAAATTCGGCTTGGCACCTAAAACCCTCACAAACTTTTACAGATGCACAATTGAGAGCATCCTGTCGGGCTGTACCACCACCTGGTACGGCAACGGCACCGCCCGCAACCGCAAGGCTCTCCAGAGGGTGGTGCGGTCTGCCAAACGCATTATCGGGGGCAAACTACCCGCCCTCCAAGACACATACAGCACCCGATGACACAGGAAGGCCAAAAAGATCATCAAGGACATCAACCACCCAAGCCACTGCCTGTTCACCCCGCTATCATCCAGAAGGCGAGGTCAGTACAGGTGCATCAAAGCTGGGACCGAGAAAATGAAAAACAGCTTCTATCTCAAGGCCATCACTAGCACATTAGAGGCTGCTGCTGCCTATTGAAATCACTGGCCACTTTAAGAAATGGAACACTAGTCACTTTAATAATGTTTACATATCTTGCATTACTCATCTCATATGTATATACTGCATTCTATTCTATAATATTCTACTGTATCTTAGTCCATGCCGCTCTGTCATTGCTTGTCCATATATGTATACAGTGGGGGGGAAAAAGTATTTAGTCAGCCACCAATTGTGCAAGTTCTCCCACTTAAAAAGATGAGAGGCCTGTAATTTTCATCATAGGTACACATCAACTATGACAGACAAAATGAGAATTTTTTTTCCAGAAAATCACATTGTAGGATTTTTAATGAATTTATTTGCAAATTATGGTGGAAAATAAGTATTTGGTCAATAACAAAAGTTTCTCAATACTTTGTTATATACCCTTTGTTGGCAATGACACAGGTCAAACGTTTTCTGTAAGTCTTCACAAGGTTTTCACACACTGTTGCTGGTATTTTGGCCCATTCCTCCATGCAGATCTCCTCTAGAGCAGTGATGTTTTGGGGCTGTCGCTGGGCAACATGGACTTTCAACTCCCTCCAAAGATTTTCTATGGGGTTGAGATCTGGAGACTGGCTAGGCCACTCCAGGACCTTGAAATGCTTCTTACGAAGCCACTCCTTCGTTGCCCGGGCGGTGTGTTTGGGATCATTGTCATGCTGAAAGACCCAGACACGTTTCATCTTCAATGCCCTTGCTGATGGAAGGAGGTTTTCACTCAAAATCTCACGATACATGGCCCCATTCATTCTTTCCTTTACACAGATCAGTCGTCCTGGTCCCTTTGCAGAAAAACAGCCCAAAGCATGATGTTTCCACCCCCATGCTTCACAGTAGATATGGTGTTCTTTGGATGCAACTCAGCATTCTTTGTCCTCCAAACACGACGAGTTGAGTTTTTACCAAAAAGTTATATTTTGGTTTCATCTGACCATATGACATTCTCCCAATCCTCTTCTGGATCATCCAAATGCACTCTAGCAAACTTCAGACGGGCCTGGACATGTACTGGCTTAAGCAGGGGGACACGTCTGGCACTGCAGGATTTGAGTCCCTGGCGGCGTAGTGTGTTACTGATGGTAGGCTTTGTTTCTTTGGTCCCAGCTCTCTGCAGGTAATTCACTAGGTCCCCCTGTGTGGTTCTGGGATTTTTGCTCACCGTTCTTGTGATCATTTTGACCCCACGGGGTGAGATCTTGCGTGGAGCCCCAGATCGAGGGAGATTATCAGTGGTCTTGTATGTCTTCCATTTCCTAATAATTGCTCCCACAGTTGATTTCTTCAAACCAAGCTGCTTACCTATTGCAGATTCAGTCTTCCCAGCCTGGTGCAGGTCTACAATTTTGTTTCTGGTGTCCTTTGACAGCTCTTTGGTCTTGGCCATAGTGGAGTTTGGAGTGTGACTGTTTGAGGTTGTGGACAGGTGTCTTTTATACTGATAACAAGTTCAAACAGGTGCCATTAATACAGGTAACGAGTGGAGGACAGAGGAGCCTCTTAAAGAATAAGTTACAGGTCTGTGAGAGCCAGAAATCTTGCTTGTTTGTAGGTGACCAAATACTTATTTTCCACCATAATTTGCAAATAAATTCATTTAAAATCCTACAATGTGATTTTCTGGATTTTTTTCCCTCAATTTGTCTGTCATAGTTGACGTGTACCTATGATAAATTACAGGCCTCTCATCTTTTTAAGTGGGAGAACTTGCACAATTGGTGGCTGACTAAATACTTTTTTTTCCCCATTGTATTTTCTTAAATTCCATTCCTTACTAGGAAATTGTTAGATATTATTGCACTGTCGGAGCTAGAAGCACAAGCATTTCGCTACACCCGCTATAACATCTGCTAAACACGTGTATGTGACAAATAACATTTTATTTAATTTGAATTGATTGCATCCAAATTGGCCATTTGAAAATATAGTACCTAACATCCGATTTGGAGCAAATCTTTTTTTTCTAACAATGAGTAAGACATGAGGATTTCAAAGAAATTGTAAAAAGCCACGGACAAGTAATATGACTCTGCGGCTCTGAGTATTTTTTTCTTCATCCTATGTAATGCATTCTCAGTGAATTTGGTGATGATGGAACGAACTGCAAAAATCTCTGAAGCTGGAGACACTTATCTCCCTCACTATCTTTAAGCATCAGTTGTCAGAGCAGCTTACCGATCACTGAACCTGTACACAGCCCATCTGTAATTAGCCCACCCAACTACCTCATCCCCATATTGTTATTTACATTGTTATTTATTTGCTCATTTGCACCACAGTATCTCTATTTGCACATCTATCACTCCAGTGTTAATACTAAATTATAATTGT
>NC_140022.1:1830012-1931635 GCF_964263955.1 Coregonus lavaretus
AATACAACAGGTGCAGACATTACATTGAAATGCTTACTTACAGCCCTTAACCAACAGTGCATTTATTTTAAACAAAAAAAGTAAAAATAAAACAACAAAAAAAGTGTTGAGAAAAAAAAAGAGCAGAAGTAAAATAAAGTGACAGTAAGGAGGCTATATATACAGGGGGGTACTGTTGCAGAGTCAATGTGCGGGGGCACCGGCTAGTTGAGGTAGTTGAGGTAATATGTACATGTGGGTAGAGTTAAAGTGACTATGCATAAATACTTAACAGAGTAGCAGCAGCGTAAAAAGGATGGGGTGGGGGGGCAGTGCAAATAGTCCGGGTAGCCATGATTAGCTGTTCAGGAGTCTTATGGCTTGGGGGTAGAAGCTGTTGAGAAGTCTTTTGGACCTAGACTTGGCACTCCGGTACCGCTTGTCGTGCGGTAGCAGAGAGAACAGTCTATGACTAGGGTGGCTGGAGTCTTTGACAATTTTGAGGGCCTTCCTCTGACACCACCTGGTATAGAGGTCCTGGATGGCAGGAAGCTTTGCCCCAGTGATGTACTGGGCCGTACGCACTACCCTCTGTAGTGCCTTGCGGTCGGAGGCCAAGCAGTTGCCATACCAGGCGGTGATGCAACCAGTCAGGATGCTCTCGATGGTGCAGCTGTATAATTTTTTGAGGATCTGAGGACCCATGCCAAATCTTTTTAGTCTCCTGAGGGGGAATAGGCTTTGTCGTGCCCTCTTCACGACTGTCTTGGTGTGTTTGGACCATGATAGTTCGTTGGTGATGTGGACACCAAGGAACTTGAAGCTCTCAACCTGTTCCACTACAGCCCCGTCGATGAGAATGGGGGCATGCTCAGTCCTCTTTTTTTCCTGTAGTCCACAATCATCTCCTTTGTCTTGGTCACGTTGAGGGAGAGGTTGTTGTCCTGGCACCACACGGCCAGATCTCTGACCTCCTCCCTATAGGCTGTCTCATCGTTGTCGGTGATCAGGCCTACCACTGTTGTGTCGTCGGCAAACTTAATGATGGTGTTGGAGTCGTGCCTGGCCATGCAGTCATGGGTGAACAGAGAGTACAGGAGAGGACTGAGCACGCACCCCTGAGGGGCCCCCGTGTTGAGGATCAGTGTGGCAGATGTGTTGTTACCTACCCTTACCACCTGGGGGCGGCCCGTCAGGAAGTCCAGGATCCAGTTGCAGAGGGAGGTGTTTAGTCCCAGGATCCTTAGCTTAGTGATGAGCTTAGAGGGCACTATGGTGTTGAATGCTGAGCTGTAGTCAATGAATAGCATTCTCACGTAGGTGTTCCTCTTGTCCAGGTGGGAAAGGGCAGTGTGGAGTGCAATAGAGATTGCATCATCTGTGGATCTGTTGGGGCGGTATGCAAATTGGAGTGGGTCTAGGGTTTCTGAGATAATGCTGTTGATGTGAGCCATGACCAGCCTTTCAAAGCACTTCATGGCTACAGACGTCAGTGCTACGGGTCGGTAGTCATTTAGGCAGGTTATCTTAGAGTCCTTGGGCACGGGGACTATGGTGGTCTGCTTGAAACATGTTGGTATTACAGACTCAGTCAGGGACATGTTGAAAATGTCAGTGAAGACACTTGCCAGTTGGTCAGCACATGCTCGGAGTACACGTCCTGGTAATCCGTCTGGCCCTGCGGCCTTGTGAATGTTGACCTGCTTAAAAGTCTTACTCACATCGGCTACGGAGAGCGTGATCACATAGTCATCCGGAACAGCTGGTGCTCTCATGCATGCTTCAGTGTTGCTTGCCTCGAAGCGAGCATAGAAGTGGTTTAGCTCGTCTAATATCCTGCACTGTGGAGATATCCTGTACTGTGGAGATATCCTGCACTGTGGAGATATCCTGCACTGTGGAGATATCCTGCACTGTGGAGATATCCTGTACTGTGGAGATATCCTGTACTGTGAATATATCCCATCTTTCATGCTGCTCTCTGATGATAAGCATCCTCTCAATAGTTGCATCCCAAATTACATTCTATTCACTACATAGTGCACTATTTTTGACTAGAGCGCCACAGGAGCTGGTCAAAAGTAGTGCACTAAATAGGGAATAGAGTGCCATTTGGGACAAGTCCATAGTGAGTGGGTTTTTTCCCCACGACTTCGAGGAACTAGCCAGGCTTTCCTCATCCGTCCTCCATTCCTCATCCATCCTTCTTTCGTTATCCATCCTTCTTTTCTCATCCATCCATCCTGGTCTCTGATGATGGTGCTCCTCTCAAGGTGACCCATTTAACACCCCTGCTGCTGCTCTCTCTCTCTCTCTCTCTCTCTCTCTCTCTCTCTCTCTCTCTCTCTCTCTCTCTCTCTCTCTCTCTCTCTCTCCCTCTCTCTCTCTCTCTCTCTCTCTCTCTCTCTCTCTCTCTCTCTCTCTCTCTCTCTCTCCCCCTCTCTCTCTCTCTCTCTCTCTATTTCCCTCTCTCTCTCGTTCATTCTCTCTCTCCATCTCTCTCTCTCTCCCCTCTCTCTCTCTCTCTCTCTCTCTCTCTCTCCCTCTCTCTTTCTTTCTATCACTCTCTCTCCCTCTCTCTCTTTCTCTCTCTCTCTCTCTCTCTCTCTCTCTCTTTCTATTTCCCTCTCTCTCTCGTTCATTCTCTCTCTCCATCTCTCTCTCGCTCTTCCTATTTCCCTCTCTCTCTCTCCCTCTCGCTCTCTCTCTCTCTCTCTCTCTCCTTTTCTCTCTCTTTATATTTCTCCCTCTCTCTCTCTCCTTTTCTCTCTCTCTCTCTCTCCCTCTCTCTCCCTCTCTCTCTCTCTCTCTCTCTCTCTCTCTCTCTCTCTCTCTCTCTCTCTCTCTCTCTCTCTCTCTCTCTCTCTCTCTCTCTGCCCCCTCTCTCTCTTCCCTTCCCTGTCCTGGTTTCAGCTGATAGAAGGTATAAATAACAGCCTCTTCCACAGAGGCTAAAAGGCTTTTATTTTTTGTGGTCTAGCCGTGTGAAAATAACACACAGTATATTGAGTGATGATGACTTCATGAGTTCTAGAACACTTCTGTCATTGATAGTCAGATGGATAAGTTAGTAGGAACAGAACACTGGGAAGTCACCAAGCAGAACCAACTCTTTCTCATTGTGTGTGCCAGGTCCCAAACAGACTAGAGAAACATAAATTGTGATCACAATATAGACATATAACCCATTGTAGCATGGCCATCTAGTGAAAACCCTGTCACGACTATTGGTAAGAGGTCACTACAGACAGACAGTACCAGATAGGGAGCACTTTACTGATCTGCACTGAGGGGGTACAGACGTTACTGATCTGCACTAAAGGGGTAAAGACATTACTGCCCCATAGGGCAGTGCACAATTGGCCCCGCGTCGTCCGGGTTTGGCCGGTGTAGGCCATCATTGTAAATAAGAATTTGTTCTTAACTGAGGGGGTAAAGATGTTACTGATTTGCACTGAAGGAGTACAGATGTTACTGATCTGCACTGATGAGGTAAAGACGTTACTGATCTGCACTGAAGGGGTAAAGACGTTACTGATCTGCACTGAAGGGGTACAGATGTTACTGATCTGCACTGAAGGGGTAAAGACGTTACTGATCTGCACTGAGGGGGTAAAGATGTTACTGATCTGCACTGAAGGGGTAAAGACGTTACTGATCTGCACTGAGGGGGTAAAGATGTTACTGATCTGCACTGATGGGGTAAAGATGTTACTGATCTGCACTGAAGGGGTAAAGATGTTACTGATCTGCACTGAAGGGGTACAGATGTTACTGATCTGCACTGAGGGGGTAAAGATGTTACTGATCTGCACTGATGGGGTAAAGATGTTACTGATCTGCACTGAAGGGGTAAAGATGTTACTGATCTGCACTGAAGGGGTACAGATGTTACTGATCTGCACTGAAGAGGTAAAGACATTACTGATCTGCACTGAGGGGGTAAAGATGTTACTGATCTGCACTGATGGGGTAAAGATGTTACTGATCTGCACTGAAGAGGTAAAGACATTACTGATCTGCACTGAGGGGGTAAAGATGTTACTGATCTGCACTCAATGGGCACAGATGTTACTGATCTCAATACTCAATACTAGTACACATTCACAGAGTGGGTAACTCCGAGGAGATATCCTGCATTGTGGAGATATCCTGCACTGTGGAGATAGCCTGCACTGTGGAGATATCCTGTACTGTGGAGATATCCACACTGAATGGGTAAAGACGTTATTGATCTGCACTGAAGGGGTACAGGAGTCAAAGACAATAAGGCCTTTACAGTGACAGTGAACACAGGTCTTATGACCGGACCAGACAGTCTTGGTTCCAGTCCACTAACATCTACTATGTATGTACAGGACATTACAGCGACAGGGAGGGAGAGAGAGGGGGAGGGAGAGAGAGAGAGGAGAGGGAGAGAGCGAAAGAGAGCCACTAATTTAGCTGAAGCACAATCAAGAGGCTCTGAAAAGACACAATAACACAATCTCAGAGATTGCTGTCTCAATCTGCATGAGATCACGATGTCCCATTCTTCATTCATAAACCCACACAGTCTGGTACTACTGTAACGCAGCTGAAGAATCCAACAATGGACCTTTCAAAGCCTACTACTCTGAGACAATGGCAACTTCATGTCAGTGGAGAGGTCTGTGTCTCGGTCAGTGTCTTCCTGAGTAAGGAGCATCATGTGAAATATATGTGAAGTATACATTTTTTATAAATTTTTTACATTTTGAAGAAATATCAAGGGTGAGTTTCCCAAAGCATTCATATCTAATGTGGTACATTACTTCTCTAAATCTTTATTGAGGACCATGTTCATACTTCTAAGATAAGATGGCGCTCATAGTTACTAGTACTGACACTTGGCCCACCTACTGAACGCTGCGTTCTTGTATGCCGTTGAAATATTAACGTTGTTTTGGGAATAAGCCACAGGGATTCCTTCCAGAATGAGGTTTTTATCAGAATCAAAATTTCATGAGGCAGTATGGCTTTCTTTAATGCCAGGCATGGCGTCAACCAATGACACGATCAGCTTCTGTGGGCTGATTATGTTGTCTTCCTTTCTCCAGTATTCAACCTTTCCTTGGAACATTTCTTTCTAATCCGATTCTGAAGATCGCACACGGATCTCAAGTCAGGCTACTGCCCTAATGTAAGTAACCAATGGATGGTTAGGTTACCAATAGATGCCATTAAAAAGTTATGTTAGAGAGATGTTATACAGGTTAGAGTCACAAACAGATGTAAGTCATCACTCTTCTAGGGATGGACATTTGACATTTTTTGACTGTTTGAGTACCTGTATGATTAATTGTTGAGTACTGGAGTGAACAGGCCCACACTAGAAGGAAATATGTGTGCATTTATCTATATCCCAACAGTACGCAACAATGCCTCATTTATCATAACCATTACAGATAACACATCCTAATTGCTAAATTGCCCCATATACAGTTGAAGTTGGAAGTTTACATACACCTTAGCCAAATACATTTAAACTCAGTTTTTCCACAATTCATGACATTTAGTCCTAGTAAAAATTCCCTGTCTTAGGTCAGTTAGGATCACCACTTTATTTTAAGAATGTGAAATGTCAGAATAGTAGTAGAGAGAATGATTTATTTCAGCTTTTATTTATTTCATCACATTCCCTGTGGGTTAGAAGTTTACATACACTCAATTAGTATTTGTTAGCATTGCCTTTAAATTGTTTAACTTGGGTCAAACGTTTCGGGTAGCCTTCCACAAGCTTCCCACAATAATTTGGGTGAATTTTGGCCCATTCCTCCTGACAGAGCTAGTGTAACTGAGTCAGGTTTGTAGGCCTCCTTGCTCGCACACGCTTTTTCAGTTCTGCCCACAAATGTTCTATAGGATTGAGGTCAGGGCTTTGTGATGGCCACTCCAGTACCTTGACTTTGTTGTCCTTAAGCCATTTTGCCACAACTTTGGAAGTATGCTTGGGGTCATTGTCCTTTTGGAAGACCCATTTGCGACCAAGCTTTAACATCCTGACTGATGTCTTGAAATGCTGCTTCAATATATCCACATAATTTTCCTTCGGCTTGCAAGCATTCCCCTTTTTCCTCCAAACATAACGATGGTCATTATGGCCAAACAGTTCTATTTTTGCTTCATCAGACCAGAGGACATTTCTCCAAAGAGTACGATCTTCGTCCCCATGTGCAGTTGCAAACCGTAGTCTGGCTTTTTTATGGCGGTTTTGGAGCAGTGGCTTCTTCCTTGCTGAGCGGCCTTTCAGGTTATGTCGATATAGGACTCGTTTTACTGTGGATATAGATACTTTTGTACCTGTTTCCTCCAGCATCTTCACAAGGTCCTTTGCTGTTGTTCTGGGATTGATTTGCACTTTTCGCACCAAAGTACGTTCATCTCTAGGAGACAGAACGCATCTCCTTCCTGAGCGGTATGACAGCTGCGTGGTCCCATGGTGTTTATACTTGCGTACTATTGTTTGTACAGATGAACGTGGTACCTTCAGGCGTTTGGAAATTGCTCCCAAGGATGAACCAGACTTGTGGAGGTCTACAATTGTTTTTCTGAGGTCTTGGCTGATTCCTTTTGATTTTCTCATGATGTCAAGCAAAGAGGCACTGAGTTTAAAGGTAGGCCTTGAAATACATCCACAGGTACACCTCCAATTGACTCAAATGATGTCAATTAGCCTATCAGAAGCTTCTAAATGACATCATTTTCTGGAATTTCCCAAGCTGTTTAAAGGCACAGTCAAGTCAGTGTATGTAATCTTCTGACCCACTGGAATTGTGATACAATGAATTATAAGTGAAATAATCTGTCTGTAAACAATTGTTGGAAAAATTACTTGTGTCATGCACAAAGTAGATGTCCTAACCGACTTGCCAAAACTATAGTTTGTTAACAAGAAATTTGTGGAGTGGTTGAATGACTCCAACCTAAGTGTATGTAAACTTCCGACTTCAACTGTATATTCAGTCAATAAAAAAGCAAGTGCCATTTAAGATTAATTTATTAAAATCGTAATATCAACTGGTTATATTATTTCATGGAACACAATCTGTAATATCAACTGGTTATATTATATCATGGAACACAATCTGTAATATCAACTGGTTATATTATATCATGGAACACAATCTGTAATATCAACTGGTTATATTATATCATGGAACACAATCTGTAATATCAACTGGTTATATTATATCATGGAACACAATCTGTAATATCAACTGGTTATATTATATCATGGAACACAATCTGTAATATCAACTGGTTATATTATATCATGGAACACAATCTGTAATATCAACTGGTTATATTATATCATGGAACACAATCTGTAATATCAACTGGTTATATTATATCATGGAACACAATGTTAAAAAAGGCGTTAACCTCAGCAGTGGTATTTTCATAGAAGTTTATGGCTGTGTAGTGGCATAGCCTAGTTTTGTTCATTTAGAACCCAGAAAATTGCAAGTATGAAGTGATGCGCATCACAGCATCTGGAACAGTTCATCTCAAAGAGTGATCATTTGAAACAGGGCTCAATTTGGTGAGTTGAAAGACAATTTCTCAGGGTTACAAACCAAAATCGTTATTTATTTTTTTACAATATACAGATGTTAGATTTAGTTTATTCTGCCTGTTCATCGGAATAAATACAAAATGGATTAACAATTCCACATTGAACACTGCATGGTGATGAATTATGTCCACGGCATCAGTTTGGTGAGTATGCCTAGGCTTAATGATTCTGATGAAAATACGCTCTTCGTCTTTATCAAACTAATGTTTTTGCATATTTTCAGTGTGTAACTTGTCTATGTTTAGGGGGGTTATAGCTTAGGCTAACCACTTCTAAATGGCACTGGCAGTTCGCAAAGTATCCTAAGCGGAAAATAGACGGTGCGCAATTATTCCAAAACTGCAGCTGGTTGTTAGACCACATATTTCCCTACTTCAATCAACCAGTCCATTTTGAATTTCTGATAAAACTGACGTCATTTGGCAAGGAATGTAGCTTGTGTATCCCATCAGTTAAATACGTTTTTATAGCCATTTATTTCTGTAGGCCTAACGGGAGCTTGTGTGTAGAGGGACTGGTTGGAAAGCTATTGAGTGAGTGAGACACCGAGGGGAAAGGGAATTTAGGGAGAAGAACTGTGTGATTCTTGGCTTGGTTTCTTATTTGTTGTGCCCCGCAAATGCACATGTACAAATGGAACACTAGAGTCAAAAACAAATGAACGTTGTCTTCAAGACAACATTTCATTTTCTTTCGCAAAATAACATTTTACTTGCCCGTTCGGGCAGCCACAAAGCACATTCCACAAAATAGTTATACAGCATTTGAAAACATTTTTTGATCTCCGGTTAAAGATGGAGTTTTGACGTCCGTTCGAGTACTCTGGTACTCATGCCCATCCATAGTAACCAATAGATGCCATAACAGTTCTGTCAGAGAAATGTTATACAGGTCAGAGCCACAAACAGACACAAGTTATCACTCTTCATCCTTGAGCTGATCTGCCTGTGCCTCTATAGTCTCAGCCTGTACAGCAGGAGGTGTGAGTAACATACCTCAGCCTCAACTCTGCTGGATCCCAAATGGCTCTCTATTCCGTACATAGTTCACTACTTCTTACAGGGCTGCCTGGATGTCAGTCAGTACTACAGTGGGGACTACAGTACAACGAGGCCTGGCAGAACAAATCCAATGTGCCTTCATCCATCCACCCGTCCCCTGCCTGCCTGACTGTCTGCCTGTCCATCCGTGAAAGCAAGTCTTCACACCTGAGCCTCTCCCCAGGGAAAGACTACACACTGTACACTACTACACTACAGGATAACACAGGGACCATTAGACTACACACATTACACTACAGGATAACACAGGGAAGACTACACACATTACACTACAGGATAACACAGGGACCATTAGACTACACACATTACACTACAGGATAACACAGGGAAGACTACACACATTACACTACAGGATAACACAGGGAAGACTACACACATTACACTACAGGATAACACAGGGACCATTAGACTACACACATTACACTACAGGATAACACAGGGAAGACTACACACATTTTTTATTTATTTTTTATTTAACCTTTATTTAACCAGGTAAGCCAGTTGAGAACAGGTTCTCATTTACAACTGCGACCTGGCCAAGATAAAGCAAAGTAGTGCAATAAAAACAACACAGAGTTACATATGGGGTAAAAAACATAAAGTCAGAAATACAACAGAAAATATATATACAGTGTGTGCAAATGTAGCAAGTTATGGAGGTAAGGCAATAAATAGGCTATAGTGCAGAATAATTACAATAGTATTAACACTGGAATGCTAGATGTGCAAGAGATTATGTGCAAATAGAGATACTGGGGTGCAAAAGAGCAAAATAAATAACAATATAGGGATGAGGTAGTTGGGTGGGCTAATTTCAGATGGGCTGTGTACAGGTGCAGTGATCGGTAAGGTGCTCTGACAACTGATGCTTAAAGTTATTGAGGGAGATAAGAGTCTCCAGCTTCAGAGATTTTTGCAATTCGTTCCAGTCATTGGCAGCAGAGAACTGGAAGGAATGGCGGCCAAAGGAGGTGTTGGCTTTGGGAATGACCAGTGAGATATACCTGCTGGAGCGCAGACTACGGGTGGGTGCTGCTATGGTGACCAATGAGCTAAGATAAGGCGGGGATTTGCCTAGCAGTGATTTATAGATGGCCTGGAGCCAGTGGGTTTGACGACGAACATGTAGTGAGGACCAGCCAACAAGAGCGTACAGGTCACAGTGGTGGGTAGTGTATGGGGCTTTGGAGACAAAACGGAGCAGTTGGAGGCTACTGAAGGATTGTTGTATGGCATTGAAGCTCGTTTGGAGGTTTGTTAACACAGTGTCCAATGAAGGGCCAGATGTATACAAAATGGTGTCGTCTGCGTAGAGGTGGATCTGAGAGTCACCAGCAGCAAGAGCGACATCATTGATATACACGGAGAAAAGTGTCGGCCCAAGAATTGAACCCTGTGGCACCCCCATAGAGACTGCCATAGGTCCAGACAACAGGCCCTCCGATTTGACACACTGAACTCTATCTGAGAAGTAGTTGGTGAACCAGGCGAGGCAGTCATTTGAGAAACCAAGGCTATTTAGTCTGCCAATAAGAATGCGGTGGTTGACAGAGTCGAAAGCCTTGGCCAGGTCGATGAAGACGGCTGCACAGTACTGTCTATTATCAATCGCGGTTATAATATCGTTTAGGACCTTGAGCGTGGCTGAAGTGCACCCGTGACCAGCTCGGAAACCGGATTGCATAGCGGAGAAGGTACGGTGGTATTCGAAATGGTCGATGATCTGTTTGTTAACTTGGCTTTCGAATACTTTCGAAAGGCAGGGCAGGATGGATATAGGTCTGTAGCAGTTTGGATCTAGAGTGTCACCCCCTTTGAAGAGGGGGATGACCGCGGCAGCTTTCCAATCTCTGGGGATCTCAGACGTTATGAAAGAGAGGTTGAACAGACTAGTAATAGGGGTTGCGACAATTTCGGCGGCTAGTTTTAGAAAGAAAGGGTCCAGATTGTCTAGCCCAGCTGATTTGTAGGGGTCCAGATTTTGCAGCGCTTTCAAAACATCAGCTGTCTGAATTTGTGTGAAGGAGAAGCGGGGGGGGCATGGGCAAGTTGCAGCAGAGGGTGCAGAGTTGGTGGCCGGGTTAGTGGTAGCCAGATGGAAAGCATGGCCAGCTGTAGCAAAATGCTTGTTGAAATTCTCGATTATTGTAGATTTATCCGTGGTGATAGTGTTTCCTAGCCTCAGTGCAGTGGGCAGCTGGGAGGAAGTGCTCTTATTCTCCATGGACTTTACAGTGTCCCAAAACTTTTTGGAGTTAGTGCTACAGGATGCAAATTTCTGTTTGAAAAAGTTAGCCTTTGCTTTCCTGACTGCTTGTGTATATTGGTTCCTAACTTCCCTGAAAGGTTGCATATCGCGGGGGCTATTTGATGCTAATGCTGTACGCCACAGGATGTTTTTGTGCTGGTCAAGGGCAGTCAAGTCTGAGGAGAACCAGGGGCTATATCGGTTCTTAGTTCTGTATTTGTTGAATGGGGCATGTTTATTTAAGATTGAGAGGAAATTACTTTTAAGGAACAACCAGGCATCCTCTACTGACGGAATGAGATCTATATCCATCCAGGATACCTGGGCCAGGTCAATTAGGAAGGCCTCCTCGCTAAAGTGTTTTAGGGAGCGTTTGACAGTGATGAGGGGTGGTCGTTTGACCGCGGACCCGTTACGGACGCAGGCAATAAGGCAGTGATCGCTGAGATCCTGGTTGAAGACAGCTGAGGTGTATTTAGAGGGTATGTTAGTCAGGATGATATCTATGAGGGTACCCATGTTTACGGATTTAGGGTTGTACCTGGTAGGTTCGTTGATAATTTGCGTGAGGTTGAGGGCATCTAGCTTGGATTGTAGGATGGCTGGGGTATTAAGCATATCCCAATTTAGGTCACCAAGCAGTACAAACTCTGAGGATAAATGGGGGGCAATCAATTCACATATGGTGTCCAGGGCACAGCTGGGGGCTGAGGGGGGTCTGTAGCAAGCGGCAACAGTGAGAGACTTATTTCTGGAAAGGTGGATTTTTAGAAGTAGAAGCTCAAACTGTTTGGGCACAGACCTGGATAGTATGATAGAGCTCTGCAGGCTATCTCTACAGTAGATTGCAACTCCACCCCCTTTGGCAGTTCTATCTAGACGGAAAATGTTATAGTTGGGGATGGAAATTTCAGAATTTTTGGTGGCCTTCCTGAGCCAGGATTCAGACACTGCTAGAACATCAGGGTTGGCAGAGTGTGCTAACGCAGTGAATAACTCAAACTTAGGAAGTAGACTTCTGATATTTATGTGCAAGAAACCAAGACTTTTGCGATTACAGAAGTCATCAAATGATAGCGCCTGGGGAGTAGGAGTGATACTGAGGGCTGCAGGGCCTGGGTTAGCCTCTACATCACCAGAGGAACAGAGGAGGACTAGAATAAGGATACGGCTAAAGGCTTTAAGAACTGGTCTTCTAGTGCGTTGGGTACATAGAATAAAGGGGGCAGATTTCCGGGTGTTATAGAAAAGATTCAGGGCATTATGTACAGACAAGGATATGGAAGGATATGAGTAAAGTGGAGGTAAACCTAAGCGTTGGGTAACAATGAAAGAGATAGCATCGCTGGAGGCATCAATTGAGTCGGTCTCCGCGTGTATAGGGGGAGGGGCAAAGGAGCTATCTAAGGCAGGTTTAGCTAGGCTGGGGGGTCTACAGTGATATAGTACAATTAGAAATAACCGAAACAACAATAAACTAACCATGTTTGGGCTGAGGCTAAACATAAACAGGATGTAGTACCGTAAAAAGGAACAGTCCAGCAGATATCAGCTGTATAGCTGAGTTATCATAAGGTCCGGTGGTGAAGCACTAGTGAGTAAGAGGCCACGGCTAGCGTGTGCTAGCGGGCCAGGGCTAGCAGATGGATGGAATCTTCGTGGTTAACGTCGTAACCACATCAGACGATTTCGTCGGCAGACCAGTCGTGTAGGATCGGCGGGGCTCCGTGTCAACACTAGGTGGTCCCGTCCGGTTGACAGAGAGGTAGATAGCCGGGAGATGGGCCTAGCTCAGGATGATTAGCCAGACCACAGCGTCCGTTTTGTTGTAGCTAGCTGGTAGCGATGAATCCGGAGTTAAAGGTCCAGTGATTCAGTGATTCCGGCGGAAAAACTGATATGTTCTGGGTCGATAACGCGCTGTGCAGACTGGCCGAATATCCGGTGATCAATGTCCAGTGATTAAAATTAATCCCGCAGAAAAAAAATCCAATGTTCTGGGTGAAACACCGCTAGCTGTGGCTAATAGCAAGTAGCTAGTTAGCTGGCTAGCTAGTTTCAACTGGAGATTCTAGATTCTAGATAAAGGTAAGTCAATAATAGAATCCGTTCCACATTGAGTGAGGCGGGTTGCAGGAAAGTATATCTTGTAGAAGGATGAAAAGTCTGATAGGGAAATATGTACGAAAAATAGGGTATTTACAGGCTATTTACAGACATACGATAAAAACACAACTGCACTACTACGCCAACACAGGGACTATTAGACTACACACATTACACTACAGGATAACACAGGGACCATTAGACTACACAGATTACACTACAGGATAACACAGGGAAGACTACACACATTACACTACAGGATAACACAGGGAAGACTACACACATTACACTACAGGATAACACAGGGACCATTAGACTACACAGATTACACTACAGGATAACACAGGGAAGACTACACACATTACACTACAGGATAACACAGGGAAGACTACACACATTACACTACAGGATAACACAGGGACCATTAGACTACACACATTACACTACAGGATAACACAGGGACCATTAGACTACACACATTACACTACAGGATAACACAGGGACCATTAGACTACACACATTACACTACAGGATAACACAGGGACCATTAGACTACACACATTACACTACAGGATAACACAGGGAAGACTACACACATTACACTACAGGATAACACAGGGACCATTAGACTACACAGATTACACTACAGGATAACACAGGGAAGACTACACACATTACACTACAGGATAACACAGGGAAGACTACACACATTACACTACAGGATAACATAGGGACCATTAGACTACACACATTACACTACAGGATAACACAGGGAAGACTACACACATTACACTACAGGATAACACAGGGAAGACTACACACATTACACTACAGGATAACACAGGGACCATTAGACTACACACATTACACTACAGGATAACACAGGGAAGACTACACACATTACACTACAGGATAACACAGGGAAGACTACACACATTACACTACAGGATAACACAGGGAAGACTACACACATTACACTACAGGATAACACAGGGACCATTAGACTACAGGATAACACAGGGAAGACTACACACATTACACTACAGGATAACACAGGGAAGACTACACACAACCTAAAACCATCATCCTCAGTGTGGTGAACTGAAATAAAGCACTACCCTACAAAGTAGTTTGAGCCCCAATACACCAGGAGAAAAACTGTACACTTCTACAGCAAAACAGAAAACTGGAGAATTATTCATACTATTTTGACCATGGTATATACTGCAGCCAAGTGAAGCTTCATAAGCTCTTCATAAGGAAAACACTAGCCAGTAACCACACCCCTTCACAAAGATCAGAAGTGCAAGAAGTAAGTTAGCCGTTGTTCAGAATGTGAATATTTCCTTTGCTCCTTGACTAACAAGTGAAGCCTAACATTAGTCATGCCATGCTTGCAGTCACTCCAAACCTATACTCCTCCTCAGAATGGACGGTGAACTGAAACTTAGGCTAGTTCAACTCTACAAATTATTTTCAGCCCCCCAAACAAGAAAGTTACTATTTGCCATGAGTTGTGAGCTGAAAGCCACGCCCAGAGTTGAGTTTGGTTTGATGGAGCTGAAGCAGGAACAGAAGCGTCCACAGCTGTGCCCAACTGGGCAAACGGAAACGTGTCTAAGAGAAAAAGGACACATGAAAAGATGCAGTCTCTCTCTGCTGTCTCAAAATAGACCAGCCAGGAATAACACAACACATGTAGATGACACAATCACAGGGAGGAGAGGAGAGACATCCCTCCATCTCTCCATCTCTCCATCTCTCCATCTCTCCATCTCTCCATCTCTCCATCTCTCCATCCAAAGAAGGAATGGGAAACAAACTTGAACAAAGTAAAGTACCCCTTCATCAAGACAATCTCAACCATCAGGCAGCTGAAGTGGAGGGCTGTGTGTGATTGGTTGGTCAGCCTGTCAATCAAGAGACCAAACATTCTTTGACAAATGGTCAATTCTCACCGAGCACTAAATTCAGTTAGATCTCATCTGAAACATGTACTAAAAGATGCAGCTACTGAGGTGATTCTATTAGAGTTAATCTGAAACATGTTCTAAAAGATGCAGCTACTGAGGTGATTCTATTAGAGTTCATCTGAAACATGTTCTAAAAGATGCAGCTACTGAGGTGGGCACTGCTCTGCATGATGGCTTTGATCAAGGCTACATCCGAAATGGGACCCTATTCCCTATATAGTGCACTACATTTGACCAGGGCCTGCATAGGGTCTGGTCAAAAGTAAGACACTATGTAGGGAATAGGGTGCCATTTCAGACGCAGACCACATTACAGTGAGCAGAGAAATTAAATATTAATCAGGATTCAGGAAACCCCTTTCCACTAAAAAGTCTCAGGCTAAAAATACACTTCATAACAAGATTTCTGAAAGGCTATTGGGGAACATTAGCATAATGGCAATAATTGAGATAAGAGGAACTTGGACTGGAAAATATTTTCTGGGACATAGGCCTGTATATTGCTGAGAAAGTTTAGTGAACTTTTCATCCAATTATTTAACCTAATTTGTAAATGAAGTTATTACTATGATTTTATTATGATTCTGACTTGGTTAAATTCAATTAGTGAATCATTTCCCAACCTGTGAATGGAGATGTATTGCCTATTCAAACTATTGTATGCGTCTTAAATTGCACCCTATTCCCTATATAGTGCACTACTTTTGACCAGATCCCTATGGGCCCTAGTTAAAAGTAGTGGCTTGCGAAAGTATTCACCCCCCTTGGCATTTTTCCTATTTTGTTGCCTTACAACCTGGAATTAAAATTGATTTTTAGGGGGTTTGTATCATTTGATTTACACAACATGCCTACCAACCACTTTGAAGATGCAAAATATGTTTTCTTTGTGAAACAAACAAGAAATAAGACCAAAAAAAAGAAAATGTGAGCGTGCATAACTATTCACCCCCCCCAATGTCAATACTTTGTAGAGCCAACTTTTGCAGCAATTGAAGCTGCAAGTCTCATGGGGTATGTCTCTATAAGCTTGGCACATCTAGCCACTGGGATTTTTGCCCATTCTTCAAGGCAAAACTGCTCCAGCTCCTTCAAGTTGGATGGGTTCCGCTGGTGTACAGCAATCTTTAAGTCATACCACAGATTCTCAATTGGATTGAGGTCTGGGCTATGACTAGGCCATTCCAAGACATTTAAATGTTTCCCCTTAAACCACTCAAGTGTTGCTTTAGCAGTATGCTTAGGGTCATTGTCCTGCTGGAAAGTGCACCCCCGTCCCAGTCTCAAATCTCAGGAAGACTGAAACAGGTTTCCCTCAAGAATTTCCCTGTATTTAGCACCATCCATCATTCCTTCAATTCTGACCAGTTTCCCAGTCCCTGCCGATGAAAAACATCCCCACAGCATGATGCTGCCACCACCATGCTTCACTGTGGGGATGGGGTTCTCGGGGTGATGAAAGGTGTTGGGTTTGCGCCAGACATAGCGTTTTCCTTGATGGCCAAAAAGCTCAATTTTAGTCTCATCTGACCAGAGTACCTTCTTCCATATGTTTGGGGAGTCTCCCACATGCCTTTTGGCGAACACCAAACGTGTTTGATAATTTTTTTCTTTAAGCAATGGCTTTTTTCTGGACACTCTTCCGTAAAGCCCAGCTCTGTGGAGTGTACGGCTTAAAGTGGTCCTATGGACAGATACTCCAATCTCTGCTGTGGAGCTTTGCAGCTCCTTCAGGGTTATCTTTGGTCTCTTTGTTGCCTCTCTGATTAATGCCCTCCTTGCCTGTTCCGTGAGTTTTGGTGGGCGGCCCTCTCTTGGCAGGTTTGTTGTGGTGCCATATTCTTTCCATTTTTTAATAATGGATTTAATGGTGCTCCGTGGGATCTTCAAAGTTTCGGATATTTTTTTATAACCCAACCCTGATCTGTACTTCTCCACAACTTTGTCCCTGACCTGTTTGGAGAGCTCCTTGGTCTTCATGGTGCCACTTGCTTGGTGGTGCCCCTTGCTTATTGGTGTTGCAGACTCTGGGGCCTTTCAGAACAGGTGTATATATACTGAGATCATGTGACACTTAGATTGCACACAGGTGGACTTTATTTAACTAATTATGTGACTTCTGAAGGTAATTGGTTGCACCAGATCTTATTTAGGGGCTTCATAGCAAAGGGGGTGAATACATATTAACGCACCACTTTTCCGTTATTTATTTTTTCGAATTTTTTGAAACAAGTTATTTTTTTCATTTCACTTCACCAATTTGGACTATTTTGTGTATGTCCATTACATGAAATCCAAATAAAAATCAATTTAAATTACAGGTTGTAATGCAACAAAATAGGAAAAACGGCAAGGGGGATGAATACTTTTGCAAGGCACTGTATGTGGAATAGGATGCTATTTGGGATGCAGCCTATTAACTTTTCCCCTTGCTCCAAATAGTTTCTCCCCAGGCCTGATCAACTGACCAACTAAGAGATGATCAATACAGGTTTGTCTGTAGCCTAATTAATCAATATGAAGCGGAGTTGATGATGTCAACAGTTAAAGGTTCACATTACCAACACTGCTACTGATTGACCTTGGGTCTGTTGCTCTGCCCTGCCCAGGACAACTATTAATAAACTAGAAGGTTCTGTTGCTCTGCCCTGCCCAGGACAACTATCATTAAACTTCAAGGTTTGTTGTGAGTTCAACATGATTTACATGTAGTGAGTCAGTAAGTGGGTCCTATTGTTCCAAACTACACTGGGCTTCATGTTAGGCCTAACATCAGACGTAGTCAACACTGGTGAAATTAGATTTCATGGGTAACCATTCAGAGAGAACATGAATCACATCAAAATCTGTCCCCGTGAATACAACGACCAGAAGCTTACTTTTGCACACCACACATTCCTTCAAAGAAATAGATCACCCCCGGGTATCAGATTCTGCCTGTCTATGGATCTCTGCAGGCTTCATCTCTTTTAAAAACATTACATTTACATTTGAGTCATTTAGCAGTCTTACAGTTAGTGAGTGCATACATAATTGTTTTACTCTTTTTTATTTTTTTCATTTCACTTCACCAATTTGGACTATTTTGTGTATGTCCATTACATGAAATCCAAATAAAAATCAATTTAAATTACAGGTTGTAATGCAACAAAATAGGAAAAACGGCAAGGGGGATGAATACTTTTGCAAGGCACTGTATGTGGAATAGGATGCTATTTGGGATGCAGCCTATTAACTTTTCCCCTTGCTCCAAATAGTTTCTCCCCAGGCCTGATCAACTGACCAACTAAGAGATGATCAATACAGGTTTGTCTGTAGCCTAATTAATCAATATGAAGCGGAGTTGATGATGTCAACAGTTAAAGGTTCACATTACCAACACTGCTACTGATTGACCTTGGGTCTGTTGCTCTGCCCTGCCCAGGACAACTATTAATAAACTAGAAGGTTCTGTTGCTCTGCCCTGCCCAGGACAACTATCATTAAACTTCAAGGTTTGTTGTGAGTTCAACATGATTTACATGTAGTGAGTCAGTAAGTGGGTCCTATTGTTCCAAACTACACTGGGCTTCATGTTAGGCCTAACATCAGACGTAGTCAACACTGGTGAAATTAGATTTCATGGGTAACCATTCAGAGAGAACATGAATCACATCAAAATCTGTCCCCGTGAATACAACGACCAGAAGCTTACTTTTGCACACCACACATTCCTTCAAAGAAATAGATCACCCCCGGGTATCAGATTCTGCCTGTCTATGGATCTCTGCAGGCTTCATCTCTTTTAAAAACATTACATTTACATTTGAGTCATTTAGCAGTCTTACAGT
This sequence comes from Coregonus lavaretus, assembly GCF_964263955.1. Lineage (NCBI taxonomy): Eukaryota > Metazoa > Chordata > Actinopteri > Salmoniformes > Salmonidae > Coregonus > Coregonus lavaretus. The sequence continues at coordinate 1,848,807 of NC_140022.1, forward strand.
TAGTGAGTGCATACATAATTGTTTTACTCTTTTTTATTTTTTTCATACTGGTCCCCCGTGGGAAACAAACCCACAACCCAACTGAGCTACACGGGACAACATGACGTTGTGGATTAAGTCCTTTCATCAGAACCCACCTACTGTAATGGTCATACAGTGTATTCTGAAAGTATTCAGACCCCTTCACTTTTTCCACATTTTGTTACGTTACAGCCTTGTTCTAAAATTTATTAAATAAAAACAAATCCTCAACAATCTACACACAATACTCCATAATGGCAAAGCATAAACAGGTTTTTTGAAATTGTTGTAAATGTATAAAAATTAAAAGCTGAAATACCTTATTTACATAAGTATTCAGACCCTTTACTATGAAACTCGAAATTGAGCTCCGGTGCATCCTGTTTCCATTTATCATCCTTGAGATGTTTCTACAACTTGATTGGAGAATTCAAATGATTGGACATGATTTGGAAAGGCACACACCTGTCTATATAAGGTCCCACAGTTGACAGTGCATGTCAGAGCAAAAACCAAGCCATGAGGTCGAAGGAATTGTAATCGCTGCCAAAGGTGCTTCAACAAAGTACTAAGTAAAGGGTCTGGATACTTATGATATTTCAGTTTTTGATTTTTAATACATTTGCAAAAAAATCTAAAAACCTGTTTTGCTTTGTCATTATGGGGTGGTGTGTGTAGATTGATGAGGAAGAATAAAAAAAAGTAATCCATTTTAGAACAAGGCTGTAACGTAACAAAATGTTGAAAAAATCAAGGGGTCTGAATACTTTCAGCGTGCCCTGATTACTACCAGCAGATAAACCAGTGGTTTTCACCAGCCTGTAGGTTCACTATCAGGCACGTGCACAGACAGGGCTCTACCTGCAGAGCACATACCCCTTTGCCCTTCCAGGCTCCAAAGTGCCATTTTGGGTGGTGGTAGAATTTACCCAAATGTATTGTATTTTTTTTTGTATACATGTTTTGTGTTTTTTCTGAACCCACTGCCCGCAAGTCGTTGCTACATTCTCATCTATGCTTCAGAAGTAAAAAGTTGCTTGTCTTGATTGTTGACGACCAGTCATTAGCATTGGTGCGCAAAGGTGGGCGCACATATCCAGATTCCCCACTGGGCACAAACTGGTTGAATCAACGTTGTTTTCACGTCATTGTGTGATGTACGTCATTGAATCTATGTGGAAAACTGATTGGATTTGGGGAAAAAATCATCAATGTAAGGGCATTTTGTCCATTTTTTCACCCAACTTTTAACCTAAATCCAATGACATGGTGCCGTTTTTTTGTTGATTTCACGTTGAATTAACGTCAGTTGACAACTCAACCAAATGTAAATCAAAACTAGACCTTGAACTGAAGTTAGTGCCCAGTGGGTAGTGACCAGAAATAACTTGTTTCATTTCCTCCAGTTTTGCCTGGCAAAAACAGAGTAGGCCTACGTTTATCATCCATATAAAATACAGTTTAGCAATCTACTACTAACTACTATCTAATACTAACTACTATCTACTACTGACTACTATCTACTACTGACTACTATCTACTACTAACTACTATCTACTACTGACTACTATCTACTACTATCTACTACTAACTACTATCTACTACTAACTACTATCTACTATCTACTACTAACTACTATCTACTACTAACTACTATCTACTATCTACTACTAACTACTAACTACTAACTACTAACTACTAACTACTAACTACTATCTACTACTAACTACTATCTACTACTGACTACTATCTACTACTAACTACTATCTACTACTAACTACTATTTACTACTGACTACTATCTACTACTGACTACTATCTACTACTGACTACTATCTACTACTGACTACTATCTACTACTAACTACTATCTACTACTGACTACTATCTACTACTAACTACTATCTACTACTGACCACTATCTACTACTAACTACTATCTACTACTAACTACTATCTACTACTAACTACTATCTACTACTAACTACTATCTACTACCAGTGGCGGCTGGCCGATAGAGGGCGCTAGGGCGCCGCCCCCTTAAATAAAATTATTTTAAAAAATAAAATAAAAAATAAATTAAAATAATAATAATAATAATAAAAACATCAGTATGTCAATATTTGTGTGTTTGAAATATGGAATGCACACAGTAATATGTGTAAGATATGATAGAAAATCATATTCGCAACCTTTCCTCTGCCTGTCAAACGCCTCGTCAGCTCTGGGCGATACAGAAAGTGCCCCGAGGAGGCGGGTCTACGTAGCAGTTAAGCCAATTGCTAATTTAAGATATGAATGTATGACATAAAATGTAGCCAATCAGCGATCTTAAATCGAATCCAAGGAGGGCGATTATTTTATCGCCCCAAGCTCGCCCCTGATAAAATAAGGACCGGGCTCCAGTGGCGCCATTTTTACTAGACGACAATGGCGAGCGCAAACGTTACTCCTCCAAGACCCAACCCTAACTCGGTGAAATCTCTCCTCCAAGATCCGTTTGAGAGGAGAACTTTGTCAGAGAAAGTTCGGGTGAAAGAGCTGGGCCCAGATCAACCTGACCTCTCAATCAGACAGCAGGCTAGCGAGAAAGGGAAGCAGTATATGCGCGGCTTCTCCCGTAGCTGGTACACCAGGAAGGCTTGGCTAGCTGGGTGCACTGATGCTAATGCTTTATTTTGCTTTCCGTGCTTGCTTTTTAAAACGACGGGGTCAGATTCAGCATGGACAGGTACCGGAGTGAGGGATATGAAGCACCTGTCAGAGAAGGTAAAGAAACATGAGAACACCAGGGCACACATGGACAACTCTGTAAAGCTAGCTGTATTAGGAAGGGTGAACATTGCTACGCAGCTGGATGACGGCCACAGGATTGCGGTGAGGAAACACAATGAGGAGGTGGATAAAAACAGGCACATTCTATCCAAAATTATCGATTGTGTGAAGTTCTGTGGGGCTTTTGAGTTGGCCTTGCGTGGGCACGAGGAGACTGACTCCTCGGACAACCCCGGCATTTTCCGGGGCTTAGTGGATTTTGTTGCCTCCCTCGACAGTGTGCTGGAGGAGCACCTGAAGACAGCTACCGTTTTTAAGGGCACGTCAAAGACGATACAGAACGAGCTGTTGGACTGTATGCTGTCAGTGCTTAAGGATTACATCCTGGAGGAAGTAAAGAGTGCTGATTTTATCGCCATTCAAGCTGACGAGACGACTGACGTTTCCACCCACTGCCAGTTGGTGCTTGTGATACGCTACATCGATGCTAAAAGTAACGTCCAAGAGCGTTTTTTCGAGTTCATTTTGATCGAGAACGCAACCGCCGACACCATCGCTACAGCGCTGCTGGAGAGGCTCAGCACCATACTCTCACATGGACAAAAGGCCAAACTTATTGCCCAGGCTTACGACGGAGCAAGTGTGATGAGGGGAGCCACCGGCGGAGTGCAGCGTAAAATAGTGGATGTGTACGAAAATGCGCACTACGTCCACTGCTATGCACATCAGCTGAACCTCATCATGCAGCAGGCTACTTCACGCATCCCCAGGATCGGCACTTTCTTTTCCGACCTTGCAGGATTTTCTGCTTTCTTCTCCAGGTCTCCCAAGCGAACCACCGTGCTTGACGAAGTGGTTGCGCATAGACTCCCCAGAGCCTCTACAACACGGTGGAACTTCCACAGTCGCGCTGTAAACACTGTGTACGAGTACAGGGATGACCTCCTAACGTGTTTCCAGACCATCAGAGACTCTGGGAACTTTGATGCCCCGACTGTCAGAGAGGCGGGGGGCTTTGTGAGGATGCTCGAAGACGAGGCTTTCTGTTTTTTCCTGGCACTGTTCCACAAGATCATGCCAAATGTGGACATGCTTTTCAGCCAGCTGCAGAAGAGGAACATCGACCCTGTCTTCATTAAAGCACTTGTCCAGAGGTTCACAGACAGCATGCTAACAATCAGGTAAATAACTATATTTACTATTGGCTGATAAAGATGTTGTTAGAAAGATGAATAGTTCACTTACAACAGTTTAAAAGCCTAAATGTGTCTGGTCATCAAAGTGAGTGATTATCATAGAGCCGTCACAATTATATTTGTTTTAGTATTTTAAAAGGAAAGAGAAGACACAATCAGACGTTGATAATAATGCAGGAAAGTACTACACAGTTTGTAATAATTATTCAGGTGTCCACCAGGTCAATTTCTAGAAGAGGCCTAGTTGTTATTGAAGATTAACTTTATTGCTAAGTGCACAGCAGAACAAAATGATGTTGCATCCCTCTCACAAATGTAATAGAAAAAGGCTTTAAAACGTAATAACATCAGTTAATTATGTACATCACAGGTTAAAAGCAGTTACTAGACATAGTTTGTGTGTATATACACACTATCTGTCTGTCTGTCTGTCTGTCTGTCTGTCTATATATATATATATATATATATATATATATATATATATATATATATATATATATATATATATATAAAAGTCACTGGTTGTGTGTTGAGGGGGAATTACAGTGAGTTAAGAAGTCTGATTGCAAGTTATCAAATTAAACTTTATTTTTTGGACCCAGGGCCTCAATTCCCTCTTTGTGTGGGGACAGCGCATCTGACGAGCAGCAACAGCCCATCAAGCGACGGAGGATGCTGGGACCAGGAGAACAACAGAGGTTGGCTATAGAGGTAAGTTGTGATGTAATTGTCAGTGTTTCCCCCTAGAACTTTTTTCAGGCCTGGTAGTATGTAGCCAAAACCCTGAACAATCAGCACCTTGGTAATCATATACTTGAGTTGGACATAGGCATGTGTCAGTCAGGATCACTTGCATCAAAATAGCTTAATTGCAAATTAAAGCTGATGATGTATCTTTTACAGGTATGTGATACCATCCTGAGTCATGCCAAAGAGAGGTTCTCCTTCACCCAGCACCTCATCAGCGCAACACTATTGCACGGAGAGTTGTTCCCACAACACAGTGTGAAGTTCCCCGATACAGCGCTTGAAACAACCGTGGAGGCGTACCCCATGTTGAACAAGGCCAAGCTCAAAACCGAACTGTCCCTCATCTATGAGAACAGTGAGTTCAAGGCTTGTAGTGGTGCAGTGCCCCTGTACCAGTTCTTCATGGAGAACAACCTTCAGAGCACTTTCACAGAGACTGCCAGCCTCCTCAAGATCCTCATCACCACACCCATGACAACTGCTGAGTCAGAAAGGTGCTTCTCTACACTGAAAAGGATCAAGACCTTCCTGAGAAACAGCATGACACAGGATCGCCTGAACGCTCTGGCCATGCTCTCCATGGAGAAGAAACTTGTCAGGGACATTCCTGACTTTAATCAAAGGGTCATTGAGAGGTTTGCCACTCAGAAGGACAGACGGGCAAAATTCCTGTACAAATAAGATGACAGACACACACACACAGAGCAGCTCTGGCCGCATGTTTCTTTGTATATAGTTGACCTTAGCATAACAAATCCAGTTATATATGGTACTCTAGAAAGTCTTAATAGTGTCTTTGCTAATATTACTGTATATATGTTGTTTTGTATCAATTAATTGTTGCAGTTCTGGAGCACATTAACAATTAGTCACATTTAGTATGATCATAAAATACTGTATGCTATTCTTCCAGTCAAAGGTTTGAGTTCATCCACTTGATATCCATTTCTATATTATACATCCTTTTATACAGTGTAAGATTTCCTATAAACTTTATAATAATTTCATGTTATTGTCCACTTTCCACTCTGTTCTGACAGCATGCCTGTTGCGTTGCCTGTTTACTACCAATGGTGAAAAGTTCACTTTAAATGCAAATGAAAGGCTTGGGTTTGTGTAATATGTTTTTGTGTAAGAATGCCTCAACTTTTTAATATTGGCATTAAATAATTACTGAATGTTTCACTGAGCACTGCTGTCCTGCAGTTTGTGTTAAAATATATCGCGATGGTTACAGGAAAAAAAAAGTATGGCACAGCCCCACCGAGAATATTTTTCACCAGCCGCCACTGTCTACTACTAACTACTATCTACTACTGACTACTATCTACTACTAACTACTATCTACTACTGACTACTATCTACTACTGACTACTATCTACTACTAACTACTATCTACTACTGACTACTATCTACTACTGACTACTATCTACTACTAACTACTATCTACTACTGACTACTATCTACTACTGACTACTATCTACTACTGACTACTATCTACTACTAACTACTATCTACTACTAACTACTATCTACTACTGACTACTATCTACTACTGACTACTATCTACTACTGACTACTATCTACTACTGACTACTATCTACTACTAACTACTATCTACTACTAACTACTATCTACTACTGACTACTATCTACTACTAACTACTATTTACTACTGACTACTATCTACTACTAACTACTATATACTACTGACTACTATCTACTACTAACTACTATCTACTACTAACTACTAACTACTACTGACTACTATCTATTACTGACTACTATCTACTACTAACTACTATCTACTACTGACTACTATCTACTACTAACTACTATCTACTACTAACTACTATCTACTACTGACTACTATCTACTACTGACTACTATCTACTACTAACTACTATCTACTACTAACTACTATCTACTACTGACTACTATCTACTACTGACTACTATCTACTACTAACTACTATATACTACTGACAACTATCTACTACTAACTACTATCTACTACTAACTACTAACTACTACTGACTACTATCTATTACTGACTACTATCTACTACTAACTACTATCTACTACTGACTACTATCTACTACTGACTACTATCTACTACTAACTCATCTTAGGCAGAACAACAGGCTACCTGGCGATTTGTTTGATAATTTTCATATTTCAGATAGGCCTAGTTTGGGTGGCTACTGGCTATGTCTAAAGGTAGCTGTAACATCGCACTGCCTTCAATATTATTGGACGAAGATGCAACATATTCTGGCGAATTAATTTACGATATTTGTGAGGAAGAACAGGGCTACCTGGCTGGCAACGGGCACTCTGCAGGCAGGCTGCCCTCCAACGTGATAGCCAGGTTCACACAGAACATGCTTTCCATCCGATCCTGCAAACCCACTACAAATAGGCTGTATGATTCAGCTTGCTCTGGACTCCAGAGAAGTGACATGACATATCCCTAGTTGATATTGGCTGCTAACATGAATGACTTCCAGCTCCAAATGCAGGTGTAAAACGCAGTTTGTTTCTGTAGCCTATCTTGTGTTTTGAAAATGAAACACCTTTTATGGCTGTAATGACAGGCTACATTTGCGCAGCGATTGTGCGTGAGCGAGGTCGCACTGGGATACATGAAAGTGCAACAAATGGTGTTGGGATGGATATAGCCATGGTAAGCTACAGATGTAGGATTTCAATTTGAGCTAGTTTGCTACAGCAGGAAAATAATCCTGCAGTAACAGAAAATGTGAATTATTATCTGGATTATAATTAATGTAAATTTTTGTAGTGGTTGATACATTTTTCTTAAGGGAAAATCAAGTCTGGAATTTAAAAGTGGAAATTACAAACTTCAGAAGCTTTTTAAAAACTAAATTACACTATAAGTTTTACATTTCCTGCATTGAAGGAAAGTTCTCCTGTAACAGGGTGATCAAATTAAGATATTTCTAACATTCTTTTATTGTGACTGGAATTGTGTTGCAGCATTTATTCCAATTCACAATAGTTTAGTAAAATAATTTACTCATCAGATTGTGCTGCTTTCCCCTCTTCTTGTAATAATTGCTCAACGAGTCTGTGACCACAGTTGCGGGAAACATTATTTGGGGGTACCCTTTTTTTTATATTATTACCTGTTATGAGCATGTATACCTTAAAGCTGCAATTTGTAATTTTTGGGTGACCCGACTAAATTCACATAGAAATGTGAGTTATAAATCTGTCATTCTCATTGAAAGCAAGTCTAAGAAGCGGTAGATATGTTCTATGTGCGCTATTTCTATGCTTCCCGTTCTTAAGTTTTGTTTTTGCATCTTTTACTTTCGGTTTTGTACACCAGCTTCAAACAGCTGAAAATACAATATTTTTGGCTATGGAAAATATATTTCACAGCAGTTTAGATGGTACAATGACTCTCTACACTATATTTGCTTGTTTTGTCACATAAACTGAAATTAGGTGAACTATTAGAATTTTTGCAACCAGGAAATGGCAGAGCGGTTTCAGCATATTTCACCTTTAAGGCTAAAGAATACCTGTTCTGAGCATGTTTACCTTAAGGCTAAAGAGTCAAATATTACTATGCATTTCACATGAGACTTGAGGACCTGAAGAATCAACTGTGTGACAATGAAATTGTGTGACAATGATAACGTCATGGTCTTACCTTGTGCCTGCACTTCAGGACTACGCCATAGGCTCCTGGAGAGAGAAAAGAGAGGAGAACGGTTAGGAGGAGGGATTTATCCAAACATGGGTTATATTTGCATTAATGGTTCAGCTAAAAAAGTTAGGAAATCCTACTATAAAGAGTTGATATTCTCTAAACAAGGTATAGATGAGTGAATGGGAGCTCATCTTTCCTATGTTCTGTAGTCATTCAAGGGTGAAGAAACAGTCTTGGGAGATGTCATGCACCTCAGCTCATGCACACTTTATGCTCATCTATATTTCAAAGGTGACAACTTCAACTGTGAACCCTTCATTTGGCTTTCTGGCTTTCTGACAGATGGTGTCAGAGCAAACATGAGTCCTCCATTACCTACATAACATTACAACATGACCGGTCAGTCAGTAGTCAGTTTATAGTCGGTGGATAGTCAGTTTTTAGTCAGTGGATAGTCAGTTTATAGTCAGTGGATAGTCAGTTTTTAGTCAGTGGATAGGTTGGGTATAGTAAGTGAATAGTCAATGATAGTCAATTGATCGTCAGTGGATAGTCAGTGGATAGTTGTTGGATAGTCAGTTTATCATCAGTGGGTAGTTTGGGATAGTCAGTGGATCGTTTTGGGATAGTCTGTTTATATTCAGTGAATAGTCAGTGGATAGTCAGTTCATAGTCAGTGAATAGTCTGTGGATAGTCAGTGGATAAGCAATGGGTAGCCATTAGATAGTCAGTAAATAGTCATCACATAGTCAGTGAACAGTCATCACATAGTCGGCAGACAGCCAGTGAATAGTTGCTACATAGACAGTAGGTAGCCGATAAATAGTAATTGTGTAGTCAGTGGATAGTCATTTAATATTAATTTCACAGTCAGTAGATAGCCGATGAATAGTCAGCACATAGTCAGTAGATAGTCAATGAAAGTCGTAACATGGTCGGTAGATAGTCGGTGAATAGTCATCCAATAGTCAATTGATAGTCGGTGAATAGTTATTACATAGTCGGTAGACAGCCGATGCATAGTCATTACATAATCAGTAGATAGTCTGTAAACAGTCATTGCATAGGCAGTAGATGGTCAGTGAATGGTCATAATATAGTCTATAGATAGTCAGTGAATTGCCATTACATAGTCAGTTGATAGTCCGTGAATAGTCATCCCATAGTCAGTAAATAGTCAGTGAATAGTTATCACACAGCCAGTAGATAGTTGGTGAATAGTCATTACATGGTTTGTGGATAGTCATTTAATAGTCATTGCATTGTCAGTTAACAGTCAGTGAATAGTCATTACATAGTCAGTAGATAGTCAGTTAATCCCAATCTCCTACTGAAAAACGGACTTCTCTATTATCTTCAGCTATGCCAATCAACTAATAATAAATAATGACTCTACGAAATGCAGAATGTACTCCATTCCTTGCTCTTGAAAACGTACTAACTACCTTCCTGATATGAAGTTCCTTTCTGTGTCACTCAGTCAAGAGTGTCTTAATGGGAGAAGCAACGCCCTACCATTATATGTTTTACAAGTGGTGGTCGCTCTCCTTCTTTGTTGCTTCACTTCCTGAATTGACGGGAGTTGGAAACTGAATTGCTCTTAACCCCGGTGTGATGGGTGACCAGTAATCTGTGTGATGATGATCCTTGTATTACCTAACACAGTAAAGACACTGAGCCCTACAGAAGAAGCTAAAGCCCTGAAGGAAAGTAGCCTATCATCTCCTCATCTTCAGTCAACAAATGGCATGGGAATGAAATTACTCATCTGATCTAGCGTTAAATTGTATTAGTGGAGGGACCGGCGAAGGATCCATGGGCCAGGGAAGTAGCCGGTCATTATACCCCAGCTCGGAGTATCTCTCCCTGGCCTGAGAGAGGATTGCCACCCCCTCATCCTTGCCCTGTAACCCTGGGGCATCAGCCTCAGCCCTTCAGCCAGTCAACCACACATACAGGAGAAGGCAGTGCTAAAGATTTACTGACTAAGATGACTACACTCTCTTCCTCCATCTATGTCATTTATGCACATATTAAGTGAATGTTGACATGAAATGACAGTTAAATAGTTAGATAAAAGTAAAAGTGCGTAGCCCAAGAGATGAAGACATTATTTCCTAAACTCCATTTATGAATCTAAAAGGAATGGATGAAGAGCCAATCCTGCAAATGCAAAAAGGTCAATGAGTGTGACGTTGTCAGTTTGGCGGAGGTTTCTGGAAGGGTTTCATGGGCACAGCAGCTACAGGGCCTAGCCAGAGGACACATCGAGTGGGGGAGACATTTTTAGCCCACTTTAGACCCCTCTGGTTAAGTGCCGACTGTTCAGAATTGGGAACATTATGAGCACTTTAGAATAATAATTTATCTCTAGTTCTGCAAATAGTGTTTTTGGACACATTAACAGAGAATTTCTGGGGCCTTTAGGTTAACCCCTTGATCGTTGTAAACATTTTCAGTCACAGCCATAAGTAACACAGTAGTAACAAGGTCAGAGAGGTTTTGGCTTTCAGCTTTGGCAATCACACCAAAATCACTAAAAACTACAACAAAAACACATTACTGTAAAACCTTAGTGTTACCTTTCACAGCGTAATACAGTAGTTGTAAATAATGATCATCAACTTACCTTCGCCTACAATGCCAAGGACTTCAAATTTATTCATCACATCACCAATGTCAGGGGTCTTCATGCAGAGGAAAGCAGCTGAGAGGAGAAGGGAGGTCTTAGAGAGGAGAGTACTCCAGGCAGGACTGAGACGAGAGCTTGACAACGCAGAGGCGAGTCCTGGAGGAGTCTCCTCATCTTCTTGCTCTCTCTCTCTCTCTCTCTCTCTCTCTCGCACTCTCTCTCTCGCTCTCTCTCACACACACACTCTCTCTCTCTCTGCCTCTTTCACTCTCTCTCTCGCTCTCTCTCTCACACACACACACACTCTCTCTCTCTGCCCCTTTCACCCTCTCTCACTCTCTCGCTTTTCACTCACTCTCACTCTTTCACTTTCACTCACAAATCTCTCTCTTCCTCAAACATCATTTATCTTGCAGTCTCTCTATCTCACACCCACACACCCCACACACTCTCACCTGAAAAAAGCAGAGGGAAAATAGAGAAAGTGTGAGGTCACACAGTGCAGATCAGCTGGAGGTCCCAGCTAAGGTCATGCCTTTCTGCTGCCTGTGTGACAGCTAGTGACACACACACACACACACACACACACACACACACACACACACACATACACACATATACACACAAACTCACACATGTCACACATCATCACACGTCAAATCACATCCCGCACAGATGGTAGTCAGTACACACAGCACAGCAACATTTCCTTGGGTTCCATAAATCATATATGAGCAAGAAACAACTTCCATCCCTCCTTCCATCATTCCTTCCATCACTCCCTCCATCACTCCTTCCATCACTCCTTCCATCCCTCCTTCCTTCCATCACTCCCTCCATCACTCCTTCCATCCCTCCTTCCATCATTCCTTCCATCACTCCCTCCATCACTCCTTCCATCACTCCTTCCATCCCTCCCTCCATCACTCCCTCCATCACTCCTTCCATAACTCCCTCCATCACTCCTTCCATCACTCCTTCCATCCATCCCTCCTTCCATCACTCCCTCCATCCCACCTTCCATCACTCCCTCCATCACTCCCTCCATCACTCCTTCCATCCCTCCTTCCATCACTCCTTCCATCCCTCCCTCCATCACTCCCTCCATCCCTCCCTCCATCACTCCCTCCATAACTCCCTCCATCCCTCCTTCCATCACTCCCTCCATCCCTCCTTCCATCCCTCCCTCCATCACTCCCTCCATCACTCCTTCCATCCCTCCATCCCTCCCTCCCTCCATCCCTCCTTTCATCCCTCCTTCCATCACTCCCTCCCTGCATACCTCCCTCCATCACTCCTTCCATCCCTCCCTCCATCACTCCCTCCATAACTCCCTCCATCCCTCCTTCCATCACTCCCTCCATCCCTCCTTCCATCCCTCCCTCCATCTCTCCCTCCATCCCTCCCTCCATCCCTCCCTCCATCACTCCCTCCATCCCTCCCTCCATCACTCCCTCCATCCCTCCTTCCATCCCTCCCTCCATCTCTCCCTCCATCCCTCCCTCCATCCCTCCCTCCATCACTCCCTCCATCCCTCCTTCCATCACTCCCTCCATCCATCCCTCCCTCCATCACTCCTTCCATCACTCCCTCCCTCCATCCCTCCCTCCATCACTCTCTCCATCACTCCCTCCCTCCCTCCCTCCATCACTCCCTCCATCACTCCTTCCATCACTCCCTCCCTCATCCCTCCCTCCATCCCTCCCTCCATCACTCTCTCCATCACTCCTTCCATCACTACCTCCCTCATCCCTCCCTCCATCCCTCCCTCCATCCCTCCCTCCATCACTCCCTCCATCACTCCTTCCATCACTCCCTCCCTCATCCCTCCCTCCATCACTCCCTCCATCACTCCCTCCATCACTCCATCTCCCCTGAAGGAAGACATTAGAGAAATACTGAAGAAAACAGCATGGATGGAAACGCTAACCTTTGAAATGGTAAAGTCGAAACGATGCATATGATATATGTACATGATAAAACCGTAACATAGATTTGATGCAGTCATTAGATAGGACCATGAAATACATAGGACCATGAAAGACTGGGACTTTGTAATCACAGACACTGCACTCCCGAACCTGGGTCCTACAACGACCTAATGTCTAGAGTATGTGAGGGGAATCACAGTTAAAATAAGGAATGAAATGAATGCTATAAATATCATTACGAAAAGGACGTGGATAATCAGTGCATATTTCCAAATGTTGGTGATTCCTGGACCGCTTGGCCGGCAATATGTTATAGGTTAACTATTCCACTAAAATAGCATTGGCAATAACTGCACAGTCAGTGTACTCTACATCATGTGTTGCAGATAAATACTCTGTAATCAACTCTCCCATAGGCAGGACCTCCACATAGTTAAGAAGGAACATGAGTCTAAAAACAGCAGATGACCCCAACCATTTCCCTTAGAGGTATGTTCTGCACTTAGGAAAACGCCCCCACACAGAAAACACATGAAGGAGAAAAAAACACATAAAAAATGTAGAACTGTAGTTGAAAATACTCTGCACATTGTTGTCTCACTCCCTCCATCACTGCCTCCATCACTCCTTCCATCACTCCCTCCATCACTCCTTCCATCCCTCCCTCCATCCCTCCTTCCATCCCTCCCTCCATCACTCCTTCCATCCCTCCCTCCATCACTCCTTCCATCACTCCCTCCATCACTCCCTCCCTCCATCCCTCCCTCCATCACTCCTTCCATCCCTCCCTCCATCACTCCTTCCATCACTCCCTCCATCACTCCCTCCCTCCATCCCTCATCCCTCCTTCCATCTCTCCCTCCATCACTCCCTCCAGAACGTGGCCAAAATCCATCTCGTTCAATCTTCTCCCACTGCCGGCCACTGGGTTTCCTGTCACTACCATATTTGGTGGTGAGTGGAAACGCCAACCGGATGCTTCAGATGTATACATCTGGTGAAACATCATTGTTCTATCTGTGGACTAACCTAGAAGACAGAGGCAGTGGTTCCCAAAAGCTCAACATCTACAACTGCTACGTTGTAGTAAATACCCCAGACTAGGTCTGACAACCGGCAAATGAACAGATAAAAAGTAGTCCCTGTTGCTATTCTGGGGTTGCTACATCCCACAGGTTCAGAACTTGAAATGATGAATGATGGATTGTGCCTGTGTGTGTTATTTTGTAGGCTAGCCCTCATTATGAAAGTTGGTTGATTACTCTCGCTTTCAGTGTGTGTGTGTGTGTGTGTGTGTGTGTGTGTGTGTGTGTGTGTGTGTGTGTGTGTGTGTGTGTGTGTGTGTGTGTGTGTGTGTGTGTGTGTGTGTGTGTGCGTGCGTTGGTGTGACAGAGTGAGAGACAGAGAGAGAGACAGAGAGAGAGACAGAGAGAGAGAGAGAGAGAGAGAGAGAGAGAGAGAGAGAGAGAGAGAGAGAGAGAGAGAGAGAGAGAGAGAGAGAAGAGACAGAGAGAGAGAGAGAGAGAGAGAGAGAGAGAGAGAGAGAGAGAGACAGAGAGAGAGAGAGAGAGAGAGAGAGAGAGAGGGAGAGAGACAGAGAGAGATAGTGAGAGAGAGAGAGAGAGAGAGAGAGAGAGAGAGAGAGAGAGAGAGAGAGAGAGAGAGAGTGTGCTGGAGTGCGATGAAACTGCGTCTCTAAATCGCAGCGACGCTAAAGCAAACCAAAACACCATTCCAATAGCCTGCTCTGTCTGCCTCCCACATACTCTTCCTCCTGCATCACCATGTAATGTAGGCAGCCTATGTAGGCTATGTCATGTATCGATCACGATGTCTACCAACAAACGGCTTTACCAAAACCTGATTCCATTCTCATTACAAATGAGATGTTATGTCTGTGATATAATAGAATGACTGAAGGAGATCTGGATAATAAGCTATTATAATTGTCATCAGGTTGACTGTAGGCTATGCCTGCCCCTGCCTGTGCAGTCTATGAAAAAAAAACTCGATCTGCACTGACTGAATAACACCATGTCCATGAAAATGATGATGTGGTGGTGATGGTGGAGACAGAACAGAACAGCATACTACGAAAAACACAGTTAAACGGTTAAACGATCCAATACTCACTCAGTCAGATCTTTGAAACGGATAAAACGATTCCACCTGCATCATCCTATCACGGTGTGTCGAATGCAGCTAGCCTCAACAGTAACTAATATTAACCTGCACCGTGCTCCATACTCAGCCTACTGCTGGTTATAGCAGCAACGGCATCCTTCTGACTGGCGTCAGTTTAGACCAATAGAAAGGCGAGAAGGGTCATTTCACCTAAACCCTGTTTCTCTTAACCTATGAGGGTAGAGTAAGTGGAGAATATTGTCCAAGAGGCGGGATTCTATTTACGTTCGCGCTGTCTCTCTAGTGACCGTCCGTCCTGCTTTGACAGTGCTGAAAGTCTTAGAGCCATGCAGGCTATTCAATTCAATTCAATTCAATTATATTCCACTATATTCAATTATATTCAATTCTATTCTATTATTTAACTTAGGCTAGTTATTTACTGTTCATAATGCTATGTTATGACGGTATGATGGTTTCTTCTGTCACCTAATTAGTTGAAATGCAAGTAAAGGTGAAATCAGGAAAGAATTTAACATTAAAACGATCTCAAAATTATTTGTCTGTAATTATTGCAAGGTTCAGTCTATGGAAAAGAGTTAACAAAGCCCAAAACAGTCTGAAACCATTAGGCTACCTGTGGCATCTCCTTTCGGGGCTTTCTATTCTATTCAATTGTTTCTATTCTATTCTATTCATAATTCATGCTAATGAGCCAAGTAAAATATGCTATAGGTTTCTATCTATTCGTAGTTAATTTTATAATAAACTATGTGACAAAATAGTAGACCCTTTCTCTCGCTCTCTCTCACTCTCTATTTCTCTCTCTCTCTCTCTCTCTCTCACTCTGCTAATATAGCTCCTTTGCCATAACAGAAGTTTGTCATAACAATTTCGTATATATTTTGTATATATTTTCTATTCAGATTTAAGATTTTGAATATTATATAATAAATGTAAATTCCTTCTACTATGCAAAAAAGTACCACTAGTCTATTGTAGTTTCGTTTCCTTATAAATATATTTAGTAAATATAGTTCATTTCACAGAAGGATATTCTGTATTTGATCGAATCAATGAATAAATGCCCCTTATTATAAAACCTACAGTGGAAAATATAAATTGCAGCTCGCTGTTGGACATGCGCGTAGTGTAGAGCACTGAATATGGCGGCCTGCATCTGATGGCAAAAGAAGAATCTGACGCGAATACCTTCTCGAAACTGTGAGTACTGCGTTGTGTGGGTTTCATGATAACTTCCAGATATAGTTTATCGAATTTGCGCTCTCATCTAGGCCTACTGGTTTATGTAGGCTATTTACGAAGGCTGAGGAAGCAGAGATTAAACGTAAACAATGAGTAGTACGCCATGAGCTCGGTGTGTATTTTTCATGGCACATTTTGGCTCTGGTAGCCTATTCCCTGGACTCTACTGCTGCACAGTGGGCGCTATTGGTGTTTACGATGGTCACATTCTTTCAGAGAAAGAGATCATAATAATAATAATAATAATAATAATAATAATAATAATAGTGGAAATATGATCGAGGCACATGGTCCATTTCTAAATCGAAATATTAGTTCCTAGCTGACATCATTGACAGGAACAGAGAATGATGATAAAGGGAAAAGGAAACGCATCACATACGCCGATGTTTTATTTGGTAAATTGATTGCCAACACACGTTAGTATGTTGTTATTTCCACTTTATTGTTTTATTTACAGTAGGCTTGCCGTATTTCCCCAAAACTTATTTGCACAGGGTTGTCTTTGATAAACAATGAGTCAATCAATAGGCTTTTCTTTATCTAAGAGAATGCTTTAACAGTTGCCTATCTATTTACCCCGTTTTACAATATATATTAATGAATGAAATAATTATTAACGAAAGATAAAGGCATCTTTTTCTCATTTCTAAATTGCTGTGAACCTCTCTTCGGTTAACGCCCACTTCTGAGGAGTGCAGCCACTCGATATGGACACGCCCCCTACAGTCGTTTTAATCAGACACCATTCACCTCATGTCATACAGTTTTTACATTTACATTTTAGCAGACGCTCTTATCCAGAGCGACTTACAGTTAGTGAGTGCATAAATTTTTCATACTGGCCCCCCGTGGGAATCGAACCCACAACCCTGGCGTTGCAAGTGCCATGCTCTACCAACTGAGCTACAGGAAGTCTACAATGGATCAAATAGAGATTTGATGGTGTAACATCAAGGGTTCTTAAAGGGTAGGTAACATAAACGGAACCACATGTAACATGTGGATTTGCATTAGTATTACACATGAAAAGTTCCCATGCAAAGTTACACCTCACTTTTCTATTTTTGGAGTTATGACATAAAACCGATCAGAATTTCCGAAGAATGCCGAAGTCATGTCGGAAAATGTTTTTCCAGAGTGTGATGTAATATGGAGGACCCTGCAAGCAAACCTATTCCCTAAAATGTAAACTCCAAAAATAATATCTTCAGGTGTATAACTTCAAATTAAACCAAATCGTTGGCACTCATGACTACTGGTTTCAATTACTTTCAGCCAACTTACAAGCAAATACTTTATGAATTTATTTTTACAAATCAACTTGCAAGGTTGCTACCTGCTAACATTAGCCCTACTAGCCTGCTAATGGTAGCCTTATTACGTTAGCAGTGCATGAGTCAGTCAGATGCTATCAACACCTAGCTTACAGCTTCATTTAAAGTAAACCAAAGTCTTGGAAATATATAACACCATACAACCAGTTATCAATGAATGTTCGCTATATGCAGTTATCTTCGCCAGCAAGCTAACCAGCCAGCTAACGTTAGCTATTTAGCCAACTAGCTATTAGCCTAGCCAGCCTATCCAACCACCACAGTTACGGTCGGCAAGCTAGAGCCCTCCTACTGGAGTCCAGCTAGAACACAACTAACACAACTAAAACATAACCGCAGATTAAAAGCAAAGAGAAAGCAGATACTTACAGATTGATGGTTGGGGCCCATCCGATGCAAACACTTTTAAAAGAGTGCAGGCTGAGTTAGCTACCAAAGCGAGGGGGAGGCGGGCCGAAATCCAAACTAGTTGGATTTCAGATGTCAGTCAGCTAGCGCGCTAGCACTAAGCCAATGTTGGAAAAGTTGCAAAACTTGTGAACTGTGTGAATTGTACCATTTTCCTGTCTTGCTAAGCATTCAAAATGTAACAAATACTTTTGGGTGTCAGAGAAAATGTAAAAAGTACATTATTTTCTTTAGGAATGTAGTGAAGTAAAATTTGTCAAAAATATAAATAGTAAAGTACAGATAACCCCCCCAAAATACTTAAGTAGTACTTTAAAGTACTTTTACTTAAGTACTTTACACCACTGCACAGCCACAAAGTCCGTGAATAGCATGAGGTGTGGCTAACGTTAGCCAGCTTGGCTGAACTCGGTAGCACAGAGTACATCCTCCATATGACGTTGAGAAATTGTGGGTAGTTTAGAAGTTATCCAGAAGTAAGTTAATAAATATGTAATAACCCAAAAACATAACTATGTTTGTAGTTCTAGGTAACCAGATCGGGACTACAACTACGTTACTAAGTCTTTGGCCGTGCTGTGGTAAGTAAAAACTCATGCTTGCTACCCTTTAAACTTTTTCAGCTCCAAACCCAAATAAGAAATTGACGGTCCTCCTGTGACCCAAATCGTCCTACAACAACCCAAATGAATAATACATAGTGTGTGATAATAGATGTATTCTCATGACCTCTGACATGCCCAGGGCCCACTTTGGGTCCCTACCCATAGTTTAAGAAACCCTATGTTACAGGTTAGTAAAAATAGAACATTTGAAGAACAACCTTCTTTCCTATGACAACAACAACTGAACAATAGAACAATAATCCCTTAGTGGTGTTTCTGTCATATTCCTCTTCTAAATCAAAGGTGTATATCAGTACTGTACTGTTTTTGATGATGGACTACTAGTATAACCATCCTTCTATATAGTATAACCATTTAGTATAATATTATTAATGTCAGTATTATTTAGTAGGATATTATTAATGTAGCAGTATTATTTAGTATGATATTATTAATGTAGCAGTATTATTTAGTATGATATTATTAATGTAGCAGTATTATTTAGTATGATATTATTAATGTAGCAGTATTATTTAATATTAAATTATTAATGTCAGTATTATTTAGTATGGTATTATTAATGTCAGTATTATTTAGTATGGTATTATTAATGTGTCGGTATTATTTAGTATGATATTATTAATGTGTCAGTATTATTTAGTATGATATTATTAATGTGTCGGTATTATTTAGTATGGTATTATTAATGTGTCAGTATTATTTAGTATGGTATTATTAATGTGTCAGTATTATTTAGTATGATATTATTAATGTCAGTATTATTTTCTTTACTGTGGTTCCCCCCAAGCTAAGAAACAGTGTCAGATGCTCTTTCTGACCCTCCAAAATGCCTGGACATTACACACAGATATTACTGTATATATTATTTTGGTTTAGAAACAAGTTGTCAGTGATCTACTCCTGGGCATTTCCATCTAAAAGGACCCATGAGCACCAACATGTGAAGTTCATAGAAGCATGTCAAATTGGGTGTCAGGTGAAAGCTAAGAGTCTATATTTTTGAGAAATTAAGGCATATATACATTCTTCAACCATTTTCCATCCTAAAATTTTTTGAATAAGCAAAGGTTTTGATTTCTGGTCAAGCAGAGGAAAAAGGGTTCTTAGACAACATCTACCAGAAAAAGTCCTAAGAAGTATTAGAAATACATCAAAACACAATAATGTTGAAATAAGACACCTGCCAACTAATATCAACACTTATATTTAGTTTTGGAGAAATGATTTGCCTTCTGTATGTTTAATAACATTGCCTTGTGCCTTCCCACTGGGCACAGATGTCAGTTCAACGTGTAATTTGTATTTACATTTTGTTGAGTTGTCAACTAACGTGAATTCAACAAAAATGTAGGTTAAAAGTTGGGTTAAAAAAAGGCAAAACGGTAATAACTTTTTGCAAATCCAATCAGTTTTCCACGCTGATTCAATGTCATCACTTAAATAAATGACATGGAAACAACGTTGATTAAACCAACTTTTGCCCAGTGGGTTTTAATTCCGTTACCAAAAGCCCACATCTTTTAGATGAAAGTTCACAAAAGTAACAAGTAAAGCTAGACCTACCAACGGAATTACCGAAAAATCTGTAATGGAATTACTGCAATTGAATTGGCTACAATGGGAAATCATAGTAGTCACAAACCACAGTTGGGTCACCTGCTAATGTCCTTCCTTCCACTGACATACTGTTATGTTCAGCTCATAACTGTTTTCTGCCGTCTGGTGGTCAAAGCAAGATTGTGAAAACATTCTGGACAACCTCTTTCTTTCTTTCTTTCTTTCTTTCTTTCTTTCTTTCTTTCTTTCTTTCTTTCTTTCTTTCTTTCTTTCTTTCTTTCTTTCTTTCTTTCTTTCTTTCTTTCTTTCTTTCTTTCTTTCTTTCTTTCTTTCTTTCTTTCTTTCTTTCTTTCTCTCTCTCTCTCTCTCTCTCTCTCTCTCTCTCTCTCTCTCTCTCTCTCTCTCTCTCTCTCTCTCTCTCTCTCTCTCTCTCTCTCTCTCTCTCTCTCTCTCTCTCTCTCTCTCTCTCTCTCTCTCTCTCTCTCTCTCTCTCTCCAGTTAATGCCATCTCTACTGGCTCTTACTGACACCTACCTACCAGGGCTGGGAATTGCCAGGGACCTCACGATACGATATTATCACGATACTTTGGTGCCAATACAATATGTATTGCGATTTTATACTGTTCATTTATTGCGATTTGATGTTCTAAACATATTGCTCGCCATACTTTATTGTATGTCTGCTGCAGAGAGACGAGAGAGAGTTATGAGAAAACACGTTTTGAACAATCATGGAAATAAAAGTGCTGAAAACAAATTGGCTCCCTATTTAAAAAGAAGATGGAGAACAAGCTATGAAGGGAAAAAAACAGGAGTTTTGGTGCAGGTACAGCCAACTAGTGCAACATTTTTATTTTGCGATATTGTCAAAACGATACGATAAATCGTGAAAAATTATATCCCGATATGTGTCTGTATCAAATTTTGTTTTTTTACATCATCACTACTACCTACCCTCTTTCCATTTACTGTAACAAGCATCCTTACCCACTGAGCACTGACCGACACCGGATGTCCATTGACGTTGAAAATTAGTTGAAATTGAATCAATCTGCCCTGGCCGGACCGAATCTGAACCAATCATAGATATATATGTTTCACAAGTTTGTACAGCACAGCAGAGAACAGTACAGTAAAGAGAAGTAGAGAACAGTACAGTAAAGAACAGTTCAGTAGAGAACAGTACAGTAGAGTTCAGTAGAGTTCAGTACAGTAGAGAACAGTACATTAAAGAGAAGTAGAGTTCAGTAGAGAACAGTACAGTAGAGAACAGTACATTAAAGAACAGTTCAGTAGAGAACAGCACAGTAGAGAACAGTACATTAAAGAGAAGTATAGTACAGTAGAGAACAGTACAGTAGAGTTCAGTAGAGTACAGTAAAGAGAAATAGAGTTCATTACAATTAAAGCACAGTAGAGTACAGTATAATCGACTGTATTGTACTGTACTCTACTGAACAGATCTACTTTACTGTACTGTACTGAATTATACTCTACTGTGCTGTACTTTACTGTACTGTTTTGTACTGTGATGTCCAAACTTGTGAAACTTAGACGTCTATGATTGGTTCAGATTTGGTTTGGTCCGGACCAACCAAATGTGGTCTTGTTTGGGGGCGGAGCTCATTACAATAACAGCCGGTGTTTAGAATAATACCCAAATATGCAAAAGGAGGATATTGCATATTTCTACCTCAGTGTACCTATTCAGGATACATCACCATGAAGATAATTATATTCATATCCATAATTATGCATTTCTGTATAGTACAGATTAGGGACCCATGATGTAAACCCGTTACCGTAATTCTGTTTACGGATGTAAATCCACTTCACCTACTGTAGTTCAATAACCAACATTTGTTGTGAAATTGACTGTAAATTGTTCAAAGTATAGCTGTATGGTTGGTTAAACATTGAAAATCAATGGTTTTTGTTTGGCATACATTTTAAAGTGAAAAGTTGGAGTCAAAGCGTAATTCCGTTATTGTGGAATTGCCTTCCGCCAGTAATAAGGAAGCAGACCTAACTAAAACACTAGCACTTCCTCTCCTGTTGTAAAGTGGGGACATCTCCACTCCAATGGGATCCTTTCTGTCCTGGGGGCGTGGCCCTCCTGAATGGAACGGGGCCTCGGCCAATGAGAAGACAGACATCATCTGTCTGTTAATGAGAGGTTCTGGAATCCTTTTCATGTTAGAGTTCTAGACTCCCCCAGACAGACTCCCCCAGATGTACATGGCTTAATGGCCTTTTACAGAGGCTAGGAATCTTTATGGCTGGGGCAAGCTCAATGGGATCCACATCTAAGAAGGGGAGGGAGGGAGGAGGGGAGCGAGAGAGGGTGAGGGGCTGGGGAGATAGGGAGATAGGGGCTAGGGAGATAGGGGCTGGGGAGAAGGACAGAGAGCTGTTGCACTGCAAAACCTAAACCTGACATTTTTTTGGCTCAGCGGAGATGTTGATAGAGAGAGAATTCCTTCTTAATTTTCCGTCACATGGATTTAATTGGGACTTTACTGGTTAACTGGATGTCTTCTCACCTTGAGCGTCCTCTTTGGTGATTGGTTTGATCTTGAGAATGTAAGATATCTGGGCTCCATTGCTGTCTCATTGTTACCTACCTAAACCAGCTTGTCTAGTTGGCTGTGGGTGTTTCCTTTCCTCTTATGTGGCATTGTTTAGTACCTTGCACCGAGAGAATGACTGGATTGGATGTGCACGTACACTACTTTAGAACAGGTTATGATTGTTAGACAACACAACACTAGTTATTATTCTCCACTGTTTCCCAAACCATTGGTTCTGTCTGTCTGTCTGTCTGTCTGTCTGTCTGGAGGCGGACGCTTCAGTCTTCAGCCTGGATCATGTTATTTGTAGAAAAAAGGTTATGTCTGGGGGGTTTTCTATGCATTGAACAGATCTTCCTTTTGTCTACCTCCTGTTACTACTTTGGACGTGAGTTAAAGCCACTCCTTTCATGTCAGTAGAAGCTGTTCAAACTGTCCTAACGCATCTGGCTAGTTCAAGAGCATGGACTCCAGTCTTACTGTAGTGTACTGTACTGTGGATAAAAGTGTCTGCTAAATGGCATATATTACTTTACCGTCCACAGCCATGACAGCTGTGACCTCATCACTTCTCCAAATACTCTTTGATCTTCATAAACCTGCACGGTCCGGAGGCCCAGTAAATTATTACACTGTCTGTCAATGTGATGAAATCCACTTATGGCTTTCATTCCCTCAGAATGCGTTCATCATGATTAACACTGATCCTTTTCCTTCGGCGTTCCGAGCTTCTGATGCTTTAGTTTCTGTGGAATGAAGATGATTAAAAATTCCGCTCCATTTCAGTTGTTGCTGTTAGATATTTTCTTTGTGTGTTCTCTTGCTTTTTCCCCACTACTGAAACAAGCTGTGGGTATAGATATTGCCTGCTGGACCAACCTAGAAAGAGGGCCCTGCCTAACTCTGCTTGTCTCCCTTGTTTAAAAGGTATCTTGACCTCAATGGAACTTCCTGGTTAAATGAAGGTTAAAAAAAAACATACATTGGGATTTCCTGGTTAAATACAAGTAAACAAATAAATGTCTCTCTCTGTGTATCTGCTGTAGGAGCTCAGCACAGCGTCGGTAGTGGCACATTGACCAGTCTGTGCCCCGTCTGTGGTCCCTTCACCTGGCACCTGGTGGTACCATCGGTCAACATGGGCCGAACACCTCAGAAAGGTCATCACTTTTTTGATGCTTTGTATTGGATTGTATTATTTTCTATTATATTCTGTTCTACTCTACTCTAAAGTGTATTAATAAGAGGTTGAATTGTCTCCTTTTCAGAGCCAAAAGAAGAGAAGGGGGAGAAACCTGAGAGAAGTAACCCCTCTCCAGGAACAGGTCCCCCGTCTCTGGATAAATCTAATGGTATTAAACAATGTTCTTCTCTGTCACAATATAGTGTAATCTAAGATTTTCAGATAGTTTGAACTATGCCCTTTTCTTTTGCCAGAACCCTTCAGTTGGGAGGAGTACCTTAAGGAAACGTCATCCACTGCTGCCTCTCCCAGTTGTTTCAGACAGGTAGATATTACCTAATAACTACAACACTAAAGGCTGCTTTAGGAAGTGGTTTTTGACATGTGTCCAATGCCAAATCAACCCCTAACCCCCCATGCATTCCTAGATCTGAGAGGATTAGAAAAGGTGTCAACAATTTGGCAACATTAGGTTTAGATAAAACTCTGCCCAACATTAGGTTTAAATAAAACTCTGCCCAACATTAGGTTTAAATACTTTTTTTTAAATTACATTTTAGTCATTTAGCAGACGCTCTTATCCAGAGCGATTTACAGTTAGTGAATGCATACGTTTTTTTTTTTACTCTGCCCAACATTAGGTTTAGATAAAACTCTGCCCAACATTAGGTTTAAATAAAACTCTGCCCAACATTAGGTTTAAATAAAACCCTGCCCAACATTAGGTTTAGATAAAACTCTGCCCAACATTAGGTTTAAATAAAACCCTGCCCAACATTAGGTTTAGATAAAACTCTGCCCAACATTAGGTTTAAATAAAACCCTGCCTAACATAACATTAGGTTTAGATAAGCAAGTAAATCCGTTATTGACTGTTCCATTGTCCTCCTGTCTCCCCCAGTCCCGTTTCCCTCCCAGTAACGACTTCAAGGCTGGTATGAAGCTGGAGGCCCACGACCCTCGGAACAACACGTCCGTCTGCATCGCCACGGTGATGGGTATGATGGGTACTCGTCTGCGTCTCCGTCTGGACGGGAGTGACAACACCAACGATTTCTGGAGACTGGTGGACTCCTCAGACATCCAGCCTATAGGGACCTGTGAGAGGAAAGGGGACATGCTGCAGCCACCTCTGGGTAAGGCTACATAGAGAGATATGACATGTTATAAGACTTCATAAAGGTTTATTAGACATCCAGCCTATAGGGACCTGTGAGAGGAAACATGCTGAAACCACTGCTGGGTAAGGGCTGCACTATGTCTTGAAATGTGCTACATAGAAATAACAAATGATAACATATTATAACTTAACATATTATAACATATTATAACTTAACATATTATAACATAATATAACATATTATAACATATTATAACATATTATAACATATTATAACATATTATAACATAATATAACATATTATAACATAATATAACATAGTATAACATAATATAACATAGTATAACATATTATAACATATTATAACATATTATAACATATTATAACATAATATAACATATTATAACATATTATAACATAACATGCTTATAACAGCAATAAAGCAGCAAGATATGTAATCTTTACCTTTACCTTTGACTTGTCTTTAGGCTTCAGAATGAATGCCTCCTCGTGGCCTATGTTCCTCCTGAGAACCCTGACTGGAGCAGAGATGGCTCCAGCCACAGCTTTTAAAAAAGTAAAGTCACAAAGAAAAATGAAACATTTTCGATTCACATTGGACCATAAAGCTGTATTGTACTGTATTGTATTTAACTGTTTTGATTTACTGATGTACGTACATCAATGATTTACATGTGTGTGTATATAAACGGATCTGTCTCGTCTGGACTAACAGAGTTCTCTGTGTGTGTAGGAACCCTCCAAGCCCTCCCAGAATCTCTTTAAACCTGGGATGAAGCTAGAAGCAGTGGACAAGAAGAACCCCTACCTGATCTGCCCGGCAACCATTGGAGAGGTCAAAGGTAACAAGATCTTTTTTATTTAACCTACCTTTACCCCATCTCTTTGGAGGACAACTTTATTACTATAACTAAAACTCCATACTATTTTTTATTGATTTACTATAATACTATTTGTTCCTTTGCCCCCATTTGTCCTCTATGTCCTACTGTTTATTATATTCATCTTTATTTTTAGGTGATGAGATATTTGTGATGTTTGACGGCTGGAGAGGGGCCTTCGACTACTGGTGCCAGTTTGACTCCAGAGACATATTCCCTGTAGGATGGTGCTCTCTGACCAGACACAGTATCCAGCCTCCTGGTAACTTCTGTAAGTACCTCAACCTCACCACTAGAGGACAGCAGAGCCCTGCTTGCTGATGATTTTGCCCTGTCTGTCCGACACCACTGGGTGCTGGCCCAGGGTTCCTTTCTGAAGCTGCCTGAATGAGCAGAGCTGGATGAGAAAAACAAACTATTTCTTTCAGAGAGGATTGCGCTGGCAGTTTTTCTCCTATTTCCTGTGTTCTTTTCTAATTGTAGTAGGTTTACTACAATTAGTACCTTTTCACTGGTACATTTCAAGCAGGATTGTCCTTCCACACTTTGCATTTGGGTATAGTTTGTTTGTATAAAGCCAAGATTAAAGCCAAGATGATATATATATATATATATTGATAGGTTAAGGTCATTTTCTTATTCAAGTAAATCATTGTAAATATATGATTGTGAGCTTCATAATATCTTCCTTAATGTGTTATTTGTTTAAACCTCTACTGCACACAATAACTTGTTTGCCCCTCCCCCCCATATATATATTTTAAATTCCTACACAATATGTGATGACATGTCTGTAAACAATCCAATGAGGTGCAGAAGTTGGTATGACGTTTCAATTGGGGGAGGGACCTTCTTTCAGGAAGCAGAGCGACTTGAGTGCATGGTGTGAGGGAAGGGTACAATACATTTCATTCTTTTGCATGTTTTAAATATAGACAATAAAAAAGATGTGCTTGTGTAGGAACCTCTAAAGAAGAATATTTGCTAGGTTTTAAACATATTTTGTTTTGATATATATTCAAAAAATGTACTTTTCTTTTTGCCTCAGGGCAATATCATACTCAATGAAAGACGTGTAAAATGATGGCCTTGGTCGATGTTTTTGCCAACTTATCCACTGACATTCACAGGCAGTGGACACTGGGACATTCTGTTGGTGAAAGAGCCCAATCTGATACAGAGGGCAGTGACCTTTAGGACTGCTAGGAAGAATGGCCCCCCAGAAACTAGTTTATGCGCAACTTGTATTTTCTTATGAAAGAAGTGCTTGTTTCTACTACGTTCGACTTAATCGGTTGTTGGTCTTATACGTTAGTTTCAAGTTCTATTCTGTCTTTTTTTTATTTAGGGGGGGGGGGGGAGTTCTATTATGTCTTTTTTTTATTTAGGGGGGGGAGGGGTACAATATTTGTTCAATTATTGATACACTATCAGAAAGCCAAAATCTTCCAAAAAATAGGATGACATATTTTTTGTAATGGAAAAACCAAAACGTGTGCAGTGGAGGGTTAATCCAACATCAAGTCGTACAGTAGCAGCGCGGTCTGGACTCTTGTTGTTAGAATACTACATTTAGCTGGATTGTTCATGTCAAGCTGTGACCAATTATGGTTCCTTCTCAGCATACCACAGGGTATGTGTTGCTTTTAATAACCCTTTGGTTGATTAACCGTCTTAGTGAGGCTGATGATCAGTAGACATTTATCTCATCCATTGTCTTACCTTCAGAATGATTTTTTACACAGATTTCCCTTGGGTTTCTTCAATTCCTCAACTTTACCAATTTTTCACGGAAATCTACCCATAATTTCTGGTTATTTTTTAAAAAGTAATTTGTGCTTAAAAGCAAATAAACTAAAATAGAGAAGTAATTAACTCTTAATTCCATGACAAATGAAAGGGTTTTAACACAACGTTGACTCACCTGCCAACCATTTTAAATGTGTGTGTGAATGATTTCAGCTCAAACACACTTTGTTTCAGTGCAAGAAGAATGTTGTTTTGCTTTATTTAATAGACCCTGATTACCAGCGAGGGCCAGTCATCCCCACTACATGATGTATGGTCGTTTTGATAGGTCTTAGCATGCACAATAAAACATCCAGCAGTCTTTTATAGTCCACACTATGTATCACTGTACTTACAGAGTAAAAACAACTCTCCCAGTACAGCTTTATGATCTCTTGTGCTATTAAGCTACAAGCTACAAGCTGCTCTCTACAGCTCCGACAGGGGAATTGATATGGATAGCATTAAGACTGGCGACAGAGTGTGCATCCAAAATGGCACCCTATTCCCTATATAGTGCACTACTTTTGACCCGAGCCCTATGGTCCCTGGTCAAAAGTAGTGCACTATAAAGGGAATAAGGTGCCATTTGGGACGCACACTGTGACTGATGGTGGTAGTTATGTGTCTTTCAAACTGGCTTCAATCTGGTCCTCTTCCCTGAGTGACTGGCATGTTTACAACTGTCTTCCTGTGTTTATTGTCCATGTGTGTGTCTGTTTGTCATCTGTGTGTGTGTGTGTGTGTGTGTACCACGGTGTGGGTGCAGAGAGGATATAGTATGATGTGGAGATGGATGCATCTCTTCTCTCAGCAGAACTTTAACTGTTAGGAAACGCACACTTCCTCTATCTCAGTATCAGTAACAGTCAGTCTGGTCGGGAGGGGGTGGGGGGAGGGTTTTACTACCACCTTGTTCAGGCCATCAGCTCACATTTCTCTGACCGAAAAAAGTATTGATCAAGCTTCAAATGTATATATCTTTTGCTATGCTTTTTAAAGGTGCACTATGCAGAAGTTGCGCCGCCATTTCCTGGTTGCAAAAATTCTAATAGTTCGCCTAATTTCAGTTTATGTGACAAAACAAGCAATGGATGGTGTAGAGAATCATTGAACCATCTAAACCGCAGTGAAATATGTTTTCATTAAACCAAAAATATTGTATTTTTCAGCTGTTTGAAACCGAAAGTAACAGAGGCAAAAACTAAATGTAAGAACATAGAAATTGAGCACATAGAACAGATCTACTGCTTCTTAGACTTGCTTTCAATGAGACTGACAAGATCTATAACTCACATTTCTATGTGAATTTGGTTGGGTCGCCCCCCCCCCCCAAAAAAAAGTTACATATTACAGCTTTGAAAGAGGTAATGAACATTTATAATTTATAATTTATATTAATAATTAATAATTTTTACTGGTTTTAAGATTTTTTTACATATTTTTTATGTTCTGTTAAACTTTTGTTTTGGTTTGATCCTAATTTCTACCAACATAATTTCTACCAAGTTATATTACTAAACTTTTAGAAGGAATTAACAATGCAACTTGTTCATTTGATGCAGCTGTTTAGATGGAGAAAAACATTTACTCCCCTTAGCTGCTTTTAGAGAATGAGATTTATCCTCAGGGTGCTATTCTCCTCCATCTCCCTCCCAATTTGAGTCTGATTAGGAGATAATGGTCAGACGATAGGTCTCAGTGATGAGCCATTGGAGGGATGTGGGGGGTAAAGAGGGTGTGGGCGTGATTGAAGGGGCGGTGGTGGTGGGGGCGCTCTACACTTTACCCACGTCTCTATTGTTGAATGTCACCCTGGGTTGTTGAGAGACCGCATGCAGTCTGATGGGGTGAAAAGAATACAGCCGGGGACACAGTGGAGAGAACAGCCCACTGATTATTCTCATTTACATTTACATAGTTATTTCGTACAAAAACAGTATTTTTGTTTTTTGTTTTAACAGTGATTGAGTAATCAGAGTAAGGAATGTATTAAAGTGTACATTTTATCCATTATAAAATAAACAGTATTTTTGTTTTTAGACCCCCTTTTGATTAAGAGATAACCAGCGAAGGAACGTGAGAATCTTAAAACAGTAAGCCATTCAATTACCTTGTGAAATTACATTCAGCCCCATCTGTTATAACCTATAACACTGCTGTCAGTTTGAACAGAGAATAATATCTAGACTAAATCCTTCCCATACTAATGTAGAATTAGGAGTGTGTTCGTTTCATTTTCCTCATTAGCAAAAGGCTGTTTGCATGGATTTCCAAATGCACATTTTGTACTTTCTCTTTTAACAATCAGAAAATAATATTAAAAAAATAAATGTTTTGTATAATTTTGATCCTGATATAGAGTTACTATAACATTATATTAGTGACTAAATGACAAAATGTGTGTATCTATTTTTCCTTAAACATTAAAATATTAAATCTCTTTATTGTAGATTTTATAAAAATCAAAAAGTAATTTAGCTTTGAGTCACCAAGTTTGACTTTTTCATCAAAGTCAAATCAACTTTTGTTTCATGAGGTGAAATTAACTTTAGCAGATGTGTCATACAATTAAATATAGTTTATATCAAATAATGTTTTTGTGGTGTTTATTTTAATAGCAGCCAAAGGGTTTACGTCTTGTTGTTCTAATGTTAGAGTAGTGTTTATTTTTATTTTTTATTCATTAAAAAAAATGGAAGGTTTGTTTGAATAATTGAATCCCACTGTATAGAAACGCCACACAAATGCTCTTCATAAGTACAT
This sequence comes from Coregonus lavaretus, assembly GCF_964263955.1. Classification (NCBI taxonomy): domain Eukaryota; kingdom Metazoa; phylum Chordata; class Actinopteri; order Salmoniformes; family Salmonidae; genus Coregonus; species Coregonus lavaretus. The sequence continues at coordinate 1,879,437 of NC_140022.1, forward strand.
GAGGAGGAATAACTGTTGTAATTGTAAAACAAACACTTTCATTCTTATTTACCCCTTTCATTGAAGTTATATTATGATTCATCTTCACTAACTATGTGTTTCAAAAGGAAACACTAGGGGGGGTGCTGAAGTTCATTTCTAGCTAAAGCTCAAATCATTTCTGTTCCTTTTGAGCAGTTGTCTTTGATTGGTTGGTTCTCTTCTACCTCACTAGTATTAGTTATGCAGGATGAGAAAACAACAGCCTCTTCATCTGGGACTTTTAGAACAGACACATTTATTTATTTATTTTTTATTTATTTATTTGGGGAACTGTTTCCTGTAGTTGACAGTCCTACACCCTAACCCCACTGGCAGGCTGCCAATCAACCCCCCCACCCCATTTCTTATTTTCTTATTATACCCTGAGGTAAATAACCCTCAGATAATTTCTCTGGCTCCATGGTGAAATAACCATATGAGCAGCATTAAAGGTCTTATTTTCTGGAGATGAAGCTGTCTTTGTTTGCCTCAGATCAGTCAGATTAGAAGGAGACTTTCAACATACTTTCTGAAGCAGGCGGGCAGTGGCTGCTTCCCAAATGGCACTCTATTCCCTTTAATAGTGCACTACTTTTGACCAGGGTGCCTATAAATGGAATAAGGGTGTTATTTGAGACGCAGGCAGGGTATGGAAAGCCGTGGCTGCTGCTCCCTGCTACGTGCCACTGTTTCCTGCCCCTATCCAAGCCGTCTTTCACCAGCTCCTCCAGGGACGTCTGAATGGGCTTGGGTTACAGAGAGAGGGATGAGGGACCCCTCTCTTCTTGGGTTAGGAGTCGGGGAGACCCCTCTCTCCCCCTCTCACCCCCTCCCTCCCATTCTCTGAGCCTTCTAATGCAGCCTACGGGAGACCTCTTGTGCCCCCTCCTGAATCGGGGTCCTCTCATCCATTTGAACCTTTTACCCCCCCGCCCCCCTCCCCAGGCACCCCGCCTCTCAACAACCCTCGCCCCCTCAGAGAGTTGGAGGGGCCTGGAGAGGAGAGCGAATGGTAGGCAGGTGACCGATGAGCACTGTCAATATAGCTCTTTGATCACATGCATAAAACCTTCCCCCCCTTTACCCCTCCCTCCCTCCCACTCCTCCTCCGCCCGCCAGCCCCATCCATCCCCCTCCTCTTCCCCTGCGATGCAAATCAGCCGCTCAGCCCTCTGCTGCTCTGCTCTGTTCATTCACAGGGAGGGAAGGAGGCGGCACTAGTAGCTAGCTCCTCCTGTTTCTAATACGGCCTCCGTCAGTCAGGCAGCAGCATGGGGCTTTGTTGTGGACTGGAGCTGGACAGAGAAAGACAGAAAGAGGGAAGGAGAGAGAGAGAGAGAGAGGAGAAGTGAGAAGAGGACAGAGAGAGAGAGAGAGAGAGAGCGAGAGAGAGAGGAAAAGTGAGAAGAGGAGAGAGAGAGAGAGAGAGAGAGAGGAGAAGTGAGGAGAGAGAGAGAGAGAGAGAGAGAGAGAGGAGAAGTGAGGAGAGAGAGAGAGAGAGAGAGAGAAGGCTCTTCAGACCCTGACGTTAACCAGGGTTCAAACTAGTAAAGAGGGACTGTTCTGTTGTTGTGGACTACTACTGCTGCTGTTGCTGGCCGGAAACGTAGCACCGTGTTGGGAGTTCCTGGTGAGTTTGCTGCCTCTGCTTTTGTCTCGTGTCTATTTTTAACTAGTGGTGGCTGCTCTGTTCAGTTCCTCTTCCTCTCACGTGAGAGCCGGCGTTAGACTTCGTCTTCATAGTAACAGTCAGTTTCTAGAAAGGAGGGAATCCACTGTTTCTTTGTGTGAATGAATGGCTGTTGCATCTCAGTCACCCGTAGACGTACTTACTGCAGATTATTTGATCTACTAACTGCAGATGATTTAGCTATTGTTTGCAGGCCCTGACTGTTTCAACGACCCTCTTTGTTTGCTCTGGTTGATTTGAATGATTGAAATGAGGGCTTATAGGGAACAGTCATTTATATTTAGGACTACTGGTCTCTGCTTAGGGTTGGTATCTGTGTCTACCATCTATCATATAATGTCCATATTTGTTCAATAATTGTATGACTCTTAATACAACATTTTAGTTTTAACGTAATTGTGTTAGGATAGAACCATGCAAATTGCTTCATAAATGTAAATTCAGGAATATAATTGTCCATACATTTAAATACACTATTTAACCCTTAGAGAATTGCTTTACTCTCTTATGGTTATGGAAATATTCACCCATCTTGTTATGCAAAAAAACGTGTTTTTAATTATTATAACATCTTTGAAGTAGAAGTACTTTTTCGATCAAGTTAAATGTGTTTTCAGTATAAAGATAATTGTTTTGTTTGTGATGTTTGACACAGTAACAGATTGTTTAAAGTGGTCTGCCTGGGGATATCAGAACCACTCTACCCCCCCTCTAAACCCCAGCCCAATCCTCCCCTGGTCTGCCTGGGGATATCAGAACCACTCTACCCCCTCTCTAAACCCCAGCCCAATCCTCCCCTGGTCTGCCTGGGGATATCAGAACCACTCTACCCCCTCTCTAAACCCCAGCCCAATCCTCCCCTGGTCTGCCTGGGGATATCAGAACCACTCTACCCCCCCTCTAAACCCCAGCCCAATCCTCCCCTGGTCTGCCTGGGGATATCAGAACCACTCTACCCCCTCTCTAAACCCCAGCCCAATCCTCCCCTGGTCTCAAAGCATGTGGTTCAGATTCACACTGCATCAGGGAGCACAATCAAAAAGGATATGGAGAAGAACCAGATTCCCTCCAGAGCTCCCAGTCCAAACTGAAATGGAAATATTACAAGAGGGAGAGCTGGGTAATACGGCTTGAGGCGTGGTCAAACACACACACACAGGTCCCGACCCAACCCCCAACCAGTCATCCAGGCCTCCAGGCTAAGGAGCCACACTTCTCAGCCCCAGAAGCAGCGCCCCTCACTGCCCCGGGACTCCAGACCTCCTGGCCACCGGGTCATTGGGTCAGCCTGAAATGACCCGTCCTGATTAAGTCCTTATACTCTTACTGCAGAACACAGAGCTTTCCATTCCATTAAACTGTCCCCCTAGTTGTCCTAACATAGAGCCTTCCATTTCCATTTATATTCAACTGTCCTATGTTAGGACAACTAGGGGGACAGTTTAATGGAATGGAAAGCTCTATGTTAGGACAACTAGGGGGACAGTTTAATGGAATGGAAGGCTCTATGTTAGGACAACTAGGGGGACAGTTTAATGGAATGGAAGGCTCTATGTTAGGACAACTAGGGGGACAGTTTAATGGAATGGAAGGCTCTATGTTAGGACAACTAGGGGGACAGTGTAATGGAATGGAAAGCTCTATGTTAGGACAACTAGGGGGACAGTTTAATGGAATGGAAGGCTCTATGTTAGGACAACTAGGGGGACAGTTTAATGGAATGGAAGGCTCTATGTTAGGACAACTAGGGGGACAGTTTAATGGAATGGAAATGAATCTTTGTCTTGACTTGGAACTAGGAACTAAAATAGGTTATTGTCTATTGCTCACTAAGCTGTTTTGGAGAGGTGGAGTATTGTAGTGTCTGTGTGTGATCGAGAGAATGTGTGTGTTTGTGTGTGGGGGTGGGGGTAGCCCTGCCCCTAGTGAGTGAACTTTCCCTCCTTGTGAAACAAAACACTCCTCTATTCTTCCCCCACTTTCCCTCATCTCTCAATGAAACCTTTCCCAAGCTGCTTAAGCAGCCATAGCTGCATTTTGCTGGCCCTTAGAGAACGCTGTAGAGCCAAGCCATAGAGTGTGTCCCAACTGGAACCTTATTCCCTACATAGTGCACTACCTCTGACCAGGGCGGAAAGGAATCTGGTCAAAACTAATGTGATGTGTAGAGAATAGGATTCCATTTAGACACCTAGTCCCTGTGCTATAGTCTAGCTGGAGGACCCATGGAGCTCCCTCATGTAGCCTCCTTAGAGACGCTGCCTCTCTACCATACCTGGCTTCAGATACTATTGGAGATCATCTCAAATACTTTAGCCGGGCTGGATTGAGCTTGCCTGGCACAAAAGAACCAATAGACGCGCACAGTATTTGAACCATTTCGAATAGTATTTGAACCCAGGTCTGCTCTCTACTAGACAACCAGCCTCTGAGCTCCTCTATTGAAATAGGAGATGCTTATCAGGGCATATTTGACATGGGCACACACACACACACACACACACACACACACACTGCTACTAATAATAAAAGTCAGAATCGTGGACTGACTTGTGAGGCCGGGGCCACTGGCTGCTTTTGCGTGATTACCCACAATGCCTTTCAATGTCTTTCTCTGGATGTGCCATTTTACACCTCTATTGATGGACGGGTTGACTTGATGCTTTGAATGGCAGATATCCTCCGAGACTTTCCACTCCCATTGTGTTGCTGGGCCAGATTGAGAGAGTAGGAGAGAAGGCAGAATTTAAAAGCCTAAGTCAGAAGTCTGCTGGTCTTGATAAGAATGAGTTATTTATATAAGCGACAGCTGAGATTGAATTGAGCAGTAATGAAAGAATAATATTTGAATATAGTAGTTTTACTTGACACACCCTGGTTACCTGCTATTGTTTGTCTTTATAGCTGGTTTAGGGATGTGTTTAGCTACGATGCCCTGTCTATATAATAATAATAATAATGTGCCATTTAGCAGACGCTTTTATCCAAAGCGACTTACAGTCATGTGTGCATACATTTTTACGTATGGGTGGTCCCGGGGATCGAACCCACTACCCTGGCGTTACAAGCGCCATGCTCTACCAATTGAGCTACAGAGGACCATAGTAAGTGCCCTGTATACCAAGCTGTTTAAATACAAAGATTTCAACCCTTAGCAAACCTCACCCCTTGAAAACCCATTGTCCGTATATTAGGCTAGGTTTTTTATTTGGTTCAACAGTCTTTTAAAGTAGTGATTGGCCATCGCAGTGTTATAACAAACCTAAACCTCATAGTAGGTTTGGCCTTAGTAATTGAACATGTAACAGGAGCCTAGTGTTGTGGTCTAGGTGAGATGAAGGCAGGCTGTCTGCAGGAGGGGATTACCTGGCTGGTCTCAGGGGAGCCTGACCCCTGACCTCTATAATGGAAGGGGGGAGGGCCCCAGACAAAAGACTTGTTAGACCTAGAGAACACAACACACTGGAAACGTATCCCTTATCCCCAATGTGATGGAATACTCTGGTATATCTCACCTTTTCCCTCCTCTCAAAGATTCCAACCATTCCTTCCACTGACTCAATGTTTTGAGGGGAAATTGGGCGAACAGCGAACACTTGAAATGTAGCCAACCAACACGAGGAGTGGAAATGTGACGCTTTGGATATTTAAAGAACCTTTGGCTGCCTGGCTGGAGCTGGGGGAGGTAGATTGTGTGTGTGTGTGGAAGTAGATTGGAAGTAGTAATAAGTCTGACTTTGAGTTGTAGCTGTGAATCAAAACAGGAAGATCAAAGTTGTTATTCATGTGTGTCAGACAGCGTTTGATCTTCTGGTGCTGCAGAGTGTAGACTCGCTTCAACTCAGTGGAATTCCTAACGCGTATCAGAACAGACAGTGATTGATTTGTGTGTCCAGGAAGTCCTCCTGTTTTGCCTCCCAGAACCGTAGCTCCTCTTTTTCTTATGCCTTAATACCATGAAGTCATTCAACAACAGCTGTATTTAGATGCAACATTAAATGAACCTTGGGTAAGAGACAAAAACAGCTATGGTCATTATAAGCTAGGTTTTCAGTTGTTGTGTATTCCTGGTGATATTGCAGTGGTAAATAACTTCCCATCGTGATTTATTTTCTATTTGCCTTTCCTCTCATTTCAGTCACCCTCCCCAAGGCCCTCTTCCTCCCAGCCTCCTCCTCTCCCCCCACCCCCTCCAGACGCTCCATGCAGTCCCCCTCCTCCTATCGCCTGCCCCACCCGCTGCCCCCTCTTCCCGTGCGGAAGGGGGTGCGGGGCCGGCGCCCCAAGCTCCAGACCATCGCCCTGCTCAAGGCAGCGGCGGAAGCAGCAGCCGAGGCTGCCCTGAATGGTACACCACAGGTCTCTGGCTCCCAGCTAGCACCCAGACCCCATAAGAAGAGGGGGCCCAAGCCTGGGAGCAAGGTAAGGAGCTATGGTCAATGGGCCCGTTTCCTGGATCCAGATTGAGCTTAGTACTGGACTGAAAAAGCATGCTTAATTGAACAGCATTTCTATTGTAAATCTGTTTAATGAAATGTAAATGTGTAAGGTGTGATGTGTGACTGGCTCCAGTTAACACTCCTGGATGAGTTTACATCCAGTCCAATAAATGTACATGATGTTTAATGACAAAATCACCATTACATTACAGTCGGTCTGCTGTGTAGTGTCAGTATATTATACGGATCAAAGAGTTGTCAGTGAACAAGGTTGTGTTTGTTCAGAGGAAGCCACGTGTGCTGCCCACCTCGGGGACAGGCTCTGTATATACTACAGCCTCTGAGCCCAGCCTCAGCTCCGGCCCTGGAGTGGTCTCCACAGGTAAGACTCAGTACTGTCAAATAAATAATACCACCAATGCAGTTTAACAGATAGATATATTAACAACAATACACTGAGTGTACAAAACATTAGGAACACCTGCTCTTTCCATGACATAGAATGACCAGGTGAATCCAGGTGAAAGCTATATTGCAACTCAATATTAGGAAGGTGTTCTTAATGTTTTGTACACTTAGTATATATTCCCAAGCTAGAGGAGTCCAGCTTGTCCCTTGTTCTGAGTGATTTAACTAATACATCTTTATTATAAAGCTTTAGAAATGTTCTAGTGCTTCTTCACCCTGTCTACTGATACATTCATCTCTCTCTCTCTCCCCCAGTGTGTGTGTACGTGAATAAGCACGGTGCCTGCGGCCCACACCTGGACAGGAAGCAGTTGCAGCAGCTGCCGGACCACTTCGGGCCAGGTCCGGTCAACACTGTCCTACAGCAGACTGTCCAGGCGTGTGTAGACTGTGCCTACCAGCCCACCTTCCTCTACAGCTTCCTACAGGCCCAGTCTGACGGAGGAGAGATCATCAGAGGTATTATAGCCGTAGATATAGAAACCTAGATAGGAGGAGAGATCATCAGAGGTATTATAGCCGTAGATATAGAAACCTGGATAGGAGGAGAGATCATCAGAGGTATTATAGCCGTAGATATAGAAACCTAGATAGGAGGAGAGATCCTCAGAGGTATTATAGCCGTAGATATAGAAACCTAGATAGGAGGAGAGATCATCAGAGGTATTATAGCCGTAGATATAGAAACCTAGATAGGAGGAGAGATCATCAGAGGTATTATAGCCGTAGATATAGAAACCTAGATAGGAGGAGAGATCATCAGAGGTATTATAGCCGTAGATATATAAACCTAGATAGGAGGAGAGATCATCAGAGGTATTATAGCCATAGATATAGAAACCTAGATAGGAGGAGAGCTCCTCAGAGGTATTATAGCCATAGATATAGAAACCTAGATAGGAGGAGAGATCCTCAGAGGTATTATAGCCATAGATATAGAAACCTAGATAGGAGGAGAGATCCTCAGAGGTATTATAGCCATAGATATAGAAACCTAGATAGGAGGAGAGATCATCAGAGGTATTATAGCCATAGATATAGAAACCTAGATAGGAGGAGAGATCCTCAGAGGTATTATAGCCATAGATATAGAAACCTAGATAGGAGGAGAGATCATCAGAGGTATTATAGCCGTAGATATAGAAACCTAGATAGGAGGAGAGATCATCAGAGGTATTATAGCCGTAGATATAGAAACCTAGATAGGAGGAGAGATCATCAGAGGTATTATAGCCGTAGATATAGAAACCTAGATAGGAGGAGAGATCATCAGAGGTATTATAGCCGTAGATATAGAAACCTAGATAGGAGGAGAGATCCTCAGAGGTATTATAGCCGTAGATATAGAAACCTAGATAGGAGGAGAGATCATCAGAGGTATTATAGCCGTAGATATAGAAACCTAGATAGGAGGAGAGATCATCAGAGGTATTATAGCCGTAGATATAGAAACCTAGATAGGAGGAGAGATCATCAGAGGTATTATAGCCGTAGATATATAAACCTAGATAGGAGGAGAGATCATCAGAGGTATTATAGCCATAGATATAGAAACCTAGATAGGAGGAGAGCTCCTCAGAGGTATTATAGCCATAGATATAGAAACCTAGATAGGAGGAGAGATCCTCAGAGGTATTATAGCCATAGATATAGAAACCTAGATAGGAGGAGAGATCCTCAGAGGTATTATAGCCATAGATATAGAAACCTAGATAGGAGGAGAGATCATCAGAGGTATTATAGCCATAGATATAGAAACCTAGATAGGAGGAGAGATCCTCAGAGGTATTATAGCCATAGATATAGAAACCTAGATAGGAGGAGAGATCATCAGAGGTATTATAGCCGTAGATATAGAAACCTAGATAGGAGGAGAGATCATCAGAGGTATTATAGCCGTAGATATAGAAACCTAGATAGGAGGAGAGATCATCAGAGGTATTATAGCCGTAGATATAGAAACCTAGATAGGAGGAGAGATCATCAGAGGTATTATAGCCGTAGATATAGAAACCTAGATAGGAGGAGAGATCCTCAGAGGTATTATAGCCGTAGATATAGAAACCTAGATAGGAGGAGAGATCCTCAGAGGTATTATAGCCGTAGATATAGAAACCTAGATAGGAGGAGAGATCATCAGAGGTATTATAGCCGTAGATATAGAAACCTAGATAGGAGGAGAGATCCTCAGAGGTATTATAGCCATAGATATAGAAACCTAGATAGGAGGAGAGATCATCAGAGGTATTATAGCCGTAGATATAGAAACCTAGATAGGAGGAGAGATCATCAGAGGTATTATAGCCGTAGATATAGAAACCTAGATAGGAGGAGAGATCATCAGAGGTATTATAGCCGTAGATATAGAAACCTAGATAGGAGGAGAGATCATCAGAGGTATTATAGCCATAGATATAGAAACCTAGATAGGAGGATAGATCCTCAGAGGTATTACAGCCGTAGATATAGAAACCTAGATAAGAGGAGAGATCATCAGAGGTATTATAGCCGTAGATATAGAAACCTAGATAGGAGGAGAGATCCTCAGAGGTATTATAGCCATAGATATAGAAACCTAGATAGGAGGAGAGATCATCAGAGGTATTATAGCCGTAGATATAGAAACCTAGATAGGAGGAGAGATCCTCAGAGGTATTATAGCCGTAGATATAGAAACCTAGATAGGAGGAGAGATCCTCAGAGGTATTATAGCCGTAGATATAGAAACCTAGATAGGAGGAGAGATCATCAGAGGTATTATAGCCGTAGATATAGAAACCTAGATAGGAGGAGAGATCATCAGAGGTATTATAGCCATAGATATAGAAACCTAGATAGGAGGAGAGATCATCAGAGGTATTATAGCCATAGATATAGAAACCTAGATAGGAGGAGAGATCATCAGAGGTATTATAGCCGTAGATATAGAACCCTAGATAGGAGGAGATATCATCAGAGGTATTATAGCCGTAGATATAGAAACCTAGATAGGAGGAGAGATCATCAGAGGTATTATAGCCGTAGATATAGAAACCTAGATAGGAGGAGAGATCCTCAGAGGTATTATAGCCGTAGATATAGAAACCTAGATAGGAGGAGAGATCCTCAGAGGTATTATAGCCGTAGATATAGAAACCTAGATAGGAGGAGAGATCATCAGAGGTATTATAGCCGTAGATATAGAAACCTAGATAGGAGGAGAGATCCTCAGAGGTATTATAGCCATAGATATAGAAACCTAGATAGGAGGAGAGATCATCAGAGGTATTATAGCCGTAGATATAGAAACCTAGATAGGAGGAGAGATCATCAGAGGTATTATAGCCGTAGATATAGAAACCTAGATAGGAGGAGAGATCATCAGAGGTATTATAGCCGTAGATATAGAAACCTAGATAGGAGGAGAGATCATCAGAGGTATTATAGCCGTAGATATAGAAACCTAGATAGGAGGAGAGATCATCAGAGGTATTATAGCCATAGATATAGAAACCTAGATAGGAGGATAGATCCTCAGAGGTATTACAGCCGTAGATATAGAAACCTAGATAAGAGGAGAGATCATCAGAGGTATTATAGCCGTAGATATAGAAACCTAGATAGGAGGAGAGATCCTCAGAGGTATTATAGCCGTAGATATAGAAACCTAGATAGGAGGAGAGATCATCAGAGGTATTATAGCCGTAGATATAGAAACCTAGATAGGAGGAGAGATCCTCAGAGGTATTATAGCCGTAGATATAGAAACCTAGATAGGAGGAGAGATCCTCAGAGGTATTATAGCCGTAGATATAGAAACCTAGATAGGAGGAGAGATCATCAGAGGTATTATAGCCGTAGATATAGAAACCTAGATAGGAGGAGAGATCATTAGAGGTATTATAGCCATAGATATAGAAACCTAGATAGGAGGAGAGATCATCAGAGGTATTATAGCCATAGATATAGAAACCTAGATAGGAGGAGAGATCATCAGAGGTATTATAGCCGTAGATATAGAAACCTAGATAGGAGGAGAGATCCTCAGAGGTATTATAGCCGTAGATATAGAAACCTAGATAGGAGGAGAGATCCTCAGAGGTATTATAGCCGTAGATATAGAAACCTAGATAGGAGGAGAGATCATCAGAGGTATTATAGCCGTAGATATAGAAACCTAGATAGGAGGAGAGATCCTCAGAGGTATTATAGCCATAGATATAGAAACCTAGATAGGAGGAGAGATCATCAGAGGTATTATAGCCGTAGATATAGAAACCTAGATAGGAGGAGAGATCATCAGAGGTATTATAGCCGTAGATATAGAAACCTAGATAGGAGGAGAGATCATCAGAGGTATTATAGCCGTAGATATAGAAACCTAGATAGGAGGAGAGATCATCAGAGGTATTATAGCCGTAGATATAGAAACCTAGATAGGAGGAGAGATCATCAGAGGTATTATAGCCATAGATATAGAAACCTAGATAGGAGGATAGATCCTCAGAGGTATTACAGCCGTAGATATAGAAACCTAGATAAGAGGAGAGATCATCAGAGGTATTATAGCCGTAGATATAGAAACCTAGATAGGAGGAGAGATCCTCAGAGGTATTATAGCCGTAGATATAGAAACCTAGATAGGAGGAGAGATCATCAGAGGTATTATAGCCGTAGATATAGAAACCTAGATAGGAGGAGAGATCCTCAGAGGTATTATAGCCGTAGATATAGAAACCTAGATAGGAGGAGAGATCCTCAGAGGTATTATAGCCGTAGATATAGAAACCTAGATAGGAGGAGAGATCATCAGAGGTATTATAGCCGTAGATATAGAAACCTAGATAGGAGGAGAGATCATTAGAGGTATTATAGCCATAGATATAGAAACCTAGATAGGAGGAGAGATCATCAGAGGTATTATAGCCATAGATATAGAAACCTAGATAGGAGGAGAGATCATCAGAGGTATTATAGCCGTAGATATAGAACCCTAGATAGGAGGAGATATCATCAGAGGTATTATAGCTATAGAGATAGAACCCTAGATAGGCTGATGTCACGTAGTCCCTATACATCAGAATGGAACAGTTGGGCAGCCATTTTAGCTGGGGCCTGTTCTGATATATGGTCTGTGGTTATAGCTAGTGTTGTATGACATTGTTCTTATGACATCATGAGGTATTATATGGTTGTGTAATGAAGGTGGTTCGGTGAACTACTGTGTTGGCGTGGTGAGGAACTAAGCTTGCCTGTGAGCTGAAGACTTTTGTTAGCTTCCCCATGCTAATGCCTGTAGGCTTTAGTTCAGCGCGCTAACAAAGTCCTGTGATGTGTCGGAGAACCAGGTCCAAACCCAGATGGTCCAAACCTCACTGGACAGCAACACTAGGTTTGTTACTCTACAGTGATGTAATGACATGCTGAAGAAGTCGGAAGAGCACACCGCCCCGGAGACCGTCTACTCTAGACCAGACAGGGTTACATATTCAAATAGTTCCTAATTCCAAATTTGAATATGGGGGTAGGCTAGGGATTCAATCAGGCAGTAGGAATTGGTTTAGGCTGCAGGACCCACATGGTGCACTGGATAATGCCTGGTGGGATCGTGTGTCTGTGTGTGTGTGTGTGTGTGTGTGTGTGTGTGTGCAGCAGCAACTGATGTCATATGTCTGGGGGTAATGAGAAGCGACATGCGTGCATAACCTGGTTTGGAGGGGCTCCCCGGGGGAGGGTCCCAGTCTGTGTGTGTGTGGGGGGGGGGGGGGTCATCTGATGCTGGGACATCTGTTAATGCACCATATAAACCAAATAATCATGTCTGTTACTGCACCATATAAACCAAATAATCATGACTGTTACTGCACCATATAAACCAAATAATCATGTCTGTTAATGCACCATATAAACCAAATAATCATGTCTGTTACTGCACCATATAAACCAAATAATCATGTCTGTTACTGCACCATATAAACCAAATAATCATGTCTGTTACTGCACCATATAAACCAAATAATCATGTCTGTTACTGCACCATATAAACCAAATAATCATGTCTGTTACTGCACCATATAAACCAAATAATCATGTCTGTTAATGCACCATATAAACCAAATAATCATGTCTGTTACTGCACCATATAAACCAAATAATCATGTCTGTTACTGCACCATATAAACCAAATAATCATGTCTGTTACTGCACCATATAAACCAAATAATCATGTCTGTTACTGCACCATATAAACCAAATAATCATGTCTGTTACTGCACCATATAAACCAAATAATCATGTCTGTTACTGCACCATATAAACCAAATAATCATGACTGTTACTGCACCATATAAACCAAATAATCATGTCTGTTAATGCACCATATAAACCAAATAATCATGTCTGTTACTGCACCATATAAACCAAATAATCATGTCTGTTACTGCACCATATAAACCAAATAATCATGTCTGTTACTGCACCATATAAACCAAATAATCATGTCTGTTACTGCACCATATAAACCAAATAATCATGTCTGTTACTGCACCATATAAACCAAATAATCATGTCTGTTAATGCACCATATAAACCAAATAATCATGTCTGTTACTGCACCATATAAACCAAATAATCATGTCTGTTACTGCACCATATAAACCAAATAATCATGTCTGTTACTGCACCATATAAACCAAATAATCATGTCTGTTACTGCACCATATAAACCAAATAATCATGTCTGTTACTGCACCATATAAACCAAATAATCATGTCTGTTACTGCACCATATAAACCAAATAATCATGTCTGTTACTGCACCATATAAACCAAATAATCATGTCTGTTAATGCACCATATAAACCAAATAATCATGTCTGCTCAAGTGATCTTTAAATAATTATATTGGTGATACAGATGTAGTGATGGGGGAACAAATGTATACAGTTACATATCGTGATATTATTTTTGACAATGTATCGTTTTGACAATATCACAATATTATTTTTGCGCTAGTTGGCAGTACCTGCACCAAAACGCCAGTATTTTCCCTTCATAGCTTGTTCTCCATCTTCTTTTTAAATAGGGAACCAACATATTTTCATCACTTTTATTTCCATGACTGATCAAAACTCCTTTTCTCATGGCTCACTCTTGTTCCTCTGCAGCAGATATATGATGAGCAATATGATTGGACCATCGAATGGCAATAAAATCACAGTATCGAATCGCAATACATATAGAATTCTGAGAATCGCAATACATATGTATCCGCACCTAAGTATCGTGATAATATCATATCGTCAGGTCCCTGGCAATTCCCAGCCCTAACAGATATAGCATTTCAATAGCTAGGTAAAGGGCTCCTGTGTGATGGATGTGTGGTAAAGCCAGTCATTTTTCCATCTGCTGAGTGCCTCTGCCTGCCTCTCTCAGCCCAGATACATACAACCACAGCACCAGAACAATGACTTCAGTGGGCTCTGGTTTAGTCCAACACTGACGGATGCTGTATACCCTCTCCCAGTACGTAGTGACGGAGGGATCATCTATGTCAAGCTAATCCAGGCCTCCTTAGATAGATAGAAACTACCACAGTATCTGTTCTGTCTCCCACTCTGCAGTGTGTCGTGATGGAGGGATCCACTATGTCAAGCTGCCCCAGGCCTTCAGTGCCTCTAATCAGCTAGATACCATATGACTGTGTCTATCTGTTCTGTCTCCCACCCTGCAGTGCGGTCTGATGGGGGGATCCACTATGTCAAGCTGCCCCAGGCCTCCTCTGCCTCCTTTGTGCTCAGGTTCATGGAGACTCTGTGTCACCAGCTGCAGAGTGACAACCTGTTCTCCTCCCAACCCTTCAGCCCTGCATTCATGGCCTCCGCTGGACACACAGCCTATGACAGGGGCAAGTCAGGTAATGCCTGCAAACCATGATGTGTGTGTGTGTGTGTGTGTGTGTGTGTGAACTTTTCAATTTCTTTGTCACAAAGTCACAAGCCAGCATTTATTTTCCATCGACATACACCATCAACAGTCACATTAGAAACTGTGGCTATTGCTTTAATGTTCCATTGCTCATCCATCATTTCATAGAATTTCCTTCAACATGTCACTGACCGAAATGAAACATCAGACCCCAAAAAACACAGGTCTATAGAAATAACCCACTGGCCCTCAGTTTGCAGTAACTGATGCCATCTCTTGTCTCTCCTCTCCTCTGTTGTCCTCAGTCAAAGAGGAGATGTCAGAGGCCTTGTCCATAGCCAGAAACACCGTAGGAAGGAGCAGGCGCTTCCAGATGGACAGAGACAGGGACTCTAACCTTTACCCTGCCCCCCTGTCCTCCTCCAAACGGCTGCACAGCACAGAGGCACACCCCTCAGAAGGTACACTTACACCCCTCAGCCTCAGAGCTACCCCTGGTGCACTCACTGGGGGTGCATCTCAATAGTTTGAAGTGACCTCCTCTCCTTCCTTTGTCATTTCGTCTCCTTCAGTGCTGATATATAAACACAAAATACAGGATAAGGAAAAACTAAATGGAGGATAGCTACCCAGGAATTGACTTTCACCTGTCCAGTTCTTTAATAAGAAAAGAGATGAGGAGTGGAAGCCTCTCTACACTATTAAGATACAGCCCAGTGTTGGACTGTGATTAACTAGAAGGACCACTCTACTGAATTAACAAAAATAACCACTTCCTTGTGTCCTCAGTAGAGTGATAGTTGTGGAGGACGCCAATCGTCTTCCTTCTCATTGCCTCCTGATTCTACATTATTGAAACACTTTCTTTAATGCACAACTGCTTTTTGATTCATTAAAACCTCAGATTGTATAGTTTATTAATTAAGTCTTAGTAACTGTACAGATATTGATGACCTGCCACTGTTCAATGTAATTGCATTTGCAGCTAACGGCTAAGCTACCGCTTCGTGATTAATCACCAAGCAGCTAACGGCTAAGATAACACTTCGTGATGAATAACCATTCACCAAGCAGATAACGGCTAAGCTACCACTTCATGAATAATCACCAAGCAGCTAACGGCTAAGCTACCACTTCATGATTAATCACCAAGCAGCTAAGGGCTAAGCTACCACTTCATGATTAATCACCAATCACCTAGCAGCTAACGGCTAAGCTACCACATCATGATTAATCACCTAGCAGCTAACGGCTAAGCTACCACTTCATGATTAATCACCAATCACCTACAAGCTAATGGCTAAGCTACCGCTTCATGATTAAACACCAATCACCTAGCAGCTAACGGCTAAGCTACCACTTCATGATTAATCACCAAACACTTGTTTGGTTTCTCATGGCACATTATTAGATGGCATTTTACTTTAATAATTAATGTGTGTGTGTTTGTGTGTGTGACACTGTATTTATGTGGGTGTGTATTTATGTGTTAGTGTGTGTGTGTGTTTATGCGCTCAAGATCCTACCTTTCTTACCCTCCATCAGAGCCCCTTCCTCGCGGTGAGAACGGTTTCACCGAGGACCCCATGGACACCTCCTCCACCTCTCCGTCCATGACCCCTCGCCCCCCGACACAACGCTCCACCTCAGAGTACCGTGGCCATGGGTCCAGCAGCCCCTACTACCCTGGGTCTGGCCCTGGTCACCCCCCACCACCACCCCTCAGGCGCCTGGCCTCCAACCCCTCCGACCTGGGGTCCAGAGGGCTACAGAGAAGAGTGGAAGGTAGGCCTTGTAAGAGCTGAACCCCAATTGGCTGGCTGGGCGGGCCTTGTGTGTGCCTCTAGATTCTAGTTGGCCATTTTACGTTTGTTTGAATGTAGATTTTTTTGTCTATTTTTGGGCTAGGCTTCCTGTGTTGGTGCAGATTACATTTAACATTTTAGTCATTTAGCAGAAGCTCTTATCCATTTGTGCATTCATCTTAAGGTAGCAAGGTGAGACAACCACATATCACAGTCATAGTAAGTACATTTTCCCTCAATAAAGCATCTAATCAGCAAAGTCAAAGCTAGTAAGAAAAGTCAAGTTAGTTCAAGAAAGGCAAGGGTGTTTTTATTTGATTTTTATTAGAACGATTTTAATGGAAGTCAGATGGCAGTAAAGATGTTGTATAGCACTGCCACCTAGTGGACTATGTACCTTCCATGTAAAGTCTGAAAGGGTTGGTATTTATGGTGGTTAAATAGAGAGGTGAATATTTGTTGTCATTCTGAACATCTTTCTGACTCTCGGCTGCTCTGCCTGTGTGTTCTGTTCTCCAGCTGCAAGCTCCACCACAGGTCCTGACAACCTGGCGGCTGCAGACCGGGAGGCTGCAGCGGGGAACTGGGCCGGGAACCCCCCTTCCTCCTGGTCTGTGGATGAGGTGATGCAGTTTGTCCACGACGCCGACCCCCAAACACTCGGACCCCATGTGGAGCTCTTCAGAAAACACGTGAGTGGAGCTTGATTGATTTATTGATTGATTGATGACGTTTCTTGTCCTTCAAGAGGAAAGGACTTTGTATTTTATTTCTTCCTTTGGTGCATCAGTGCTGATGAAGGAAAGGAGACAAGGGAAGGCAGACACTTTAAAGTATTGAGATGCACCCTAGATGTGTGTCTTAGTGCCAGGTCCATGCCTGATGTTTCCCTATTGAGATGCACCCTAGATGTGTGTCTAAGTGCAGGGTCCAGGCCTGATGTTTCACTATTGAGATGGATATGTTGTTATGTTTGGTGTGGTTCTGATGTGGTCCAGCCCTCCTTGCTGTGTGTATGTCCCTGTCAGAAGCAGGAAGCAGAAAAGGAGGATGCCTGTGTCACAGAGACAGATTTATAACAGTGTTCTCATTTTATTTCTATGGCCTGTGTCCTCAGTGTTTAGTCTATAACCTGGGAGACTAGCACTAGGCTGTCTCAGAACCTTCCCTACCTGTCTGGAGAGGATCACTTTCATTCCCTCCAGGAAAACCAACTCTGTTTAACCCATACAGGAGATCTACAACATAGTGAATGTTTACAGTACAACGCCAGACAATTTCTGTTTGGAATTTTCTGTTGATGTCTGTCTGATCATCTCAGCTCAGAGAGAATAATGTTGTTATTGTGTTGGTTCTGTGTTGGGGAAAATAGGTGCACCTCTCTGTTAAAGTAAATATAAAAACTACTTCATTTAGAAGAGTTAAAAATCCTTGATGTTTGGGCCATCTTGGCTGTCACCTTGTCCTGTGTTGGTGTCAGCCCTCTTGCTGACTGTGTTTGTCTCTTGTCTTCAGGAGATTGATGGAAAGGCGCTGATGCTTCTACGTAGTGACATCATCATGAAGTACATGGGTCTGAAGCTAGGCCCCGCCCTCAAGCTGTGTCACCATATCGAGAGGCTCAAACAGACCAAACAGTAACACACACACACACACACACACACACACACACACACACACACACACACACACACACACACACTAGAATGGGCTGATCATCTTTGCTGTGAAACCCTAAGCACAATGAGTCCTTAATCATTCCTTTGCAGAGACCCTCATACCTCATCCTCTGATGAAGAGCATTCAGAGAAACACTATGAACGTCAGTACAAAGAAACACTATGAACGTCAGTACAGAGAAACGGTATGAACGTCAGTACAGAGAAACAGTATGAACGTCAGTACAGAGAAACAGGATGAACAAACTTCAGTATACTATTCTTTCGAACAGACTCAGCTGAATCCCAAAGGATTATGTTGAGTGTTTACCTACCTATGCATTGTCCATCACACCTTCTCTCACCCCTTACCACCTTAGCCTGTTCCCAGATTGTTCTTTAAAGAATTAACAGATCTGAGACCAGGCTACTGTCAGCCGTGGAGACCTGGAGATGCAAGGAGCTATCTCCACCCAACCCCTGATGGCATCTACCGCTTGTTTCATTAGTCTCTCATTGCAATAACATATCAACCATTCAGCTTCTATATGGATACTGTGATTGATTCTTTAATAGTTTCAATATCAAAGGACTTTGAGAAGGAGAATGTACCATGCTGTTAAGATTCATTGTTTGTTTTGGACACCACATTTGTCCAAACTCCTTAGTGCATTCAGGGTGTGACATTACAGAATCTGGAGTCTTTGGAACACTGATCGTTCTTTGGATTGCCCAATGGAACTTCTAACCAGGGTCTATGGTTGTGATTGGACATTCACACATTCCTCTGCTGCGTGTAGATTCTAGAATACGTTGGACAATGAAGACGGGAAGTTCCTGTTCAAGTCAAAGTCTTATTGTAAAAGAAGAAGGTGGACTTACAGTATGTTTGAAGAATCAGACAAAAAGCCTATGTTTTACATAAAAAGCCAAAAAGGATGTGTTTTTTTTATATCTTGGATTTTGTACTGTCTGTAAAATGTATTATTAATCTCTGCATACATACAGGAAGGTTGTGATTAATCCTGTCTAATATGTGTTTGTTTGGCTACACCATCAGAGAACTATCGATGCTAGCCAAGCTCAACATTGATTGCAATATGTGTATGGCCTTCATCTCATTTCCTATCATAGCCGTCAAATGTAGATAGTTGTCTGAAGGTTGTCAAGCACCAAATACACAGTTGATATGTATTTCACATGTTTCATGTTCAGGATATGTTTTTTTCATGTTTTGGATACAAGGATGTGTGGGAGTCTGGCAACAGGCTAGGATATAGAGTGTTGGGATTTAACACAAGCAAAAAGAGATGTGGATGGGATTCATTTGTGTCATAACAACCTATAATAATAAAATATCTCTTATTTTAGTATTTATCTGGTCACTGTGGCAGAAGAAGTGATCCATTTCGGAACATTTCAGAAGTCATATATTCAAAACAATCTTTTGTAGTTGCATTTTTATGTGAACGCTTTTAGTTTAAATGAATGGTAATAGTTCAAACGGCCTTGCTTTATTGTGATACTCAGGTTTTATTAGGCTTTTGTGTTTTAGGACAGACTTCTTCATAGTAGCATTTGCTGTAAGTTCATTGCAATTGACAATATTTTAGATCAACTTTGTATATATTTTTTAAGATTCTACATTTTCATCTATTGTTCCATAGAAACAACACACAGTGTACATATACTAGAAAAACAAAACCTTTTTCAAGTACCGGTACTGGAAAATGCTTGTTTGTTAAATAATATTTGCATATGTACTTTCACGCAATTAAACTTTTTTTTCACCATTTGCCTCATTTCATGAGAGTTGACAAGCATGACCTTTTAATCATTAGAAAAGTGAAGTGTCCCTTTAATAATAAGTGAGTAACTGCGATGTTAAGACAAAGGGGCATCAAGCTCAACAACAACACTCTTTTATTCTTATGTGATCCCAACTGAATTTCCGTACAACTGCATCACATACAAACATGAACCATCAAATGACTGGCTAAGTGTCAGATCCTCAGTCAGATATTAAATACTGTATAGGCCTAGCAAAGCAGAAACAAATGTACGTTTCACATGGAAAGTAGTAGACGATGGACATCCACATTTCATCTGTGAATTGACAGCATTTTGTAAAAGGAGAAAGTCATCTTTTAACAGTCTGTACTGAGGAATTAAACATGAATGTTTTCTAAGGTAAAAAGGTCAAACAAGTACAAATACTGTTACAACACTACAGCAACAAAGTCGTCCTCCGTCTCTCAACACATGGAAGAGATAATGTACATGCCAAGCAAATAAAATGCCATGAAGATTGTCCCCAATCATCTGCCGTAGTGACGGCACTTGGCCAATGTCTCAGAAGAATGCGTTGTAACTTCTGTCAACCAGCTAGCAGTAAAGACTGTGTGTTAGCCTGTTGAGCTAAAGCCTAGGCATTAGCAAAGCTCGGGGAGCTACCTTAAGTCTTCAGGTCTCGGTCAAGGATAGTTCACCTCATCACCACCTCCTTTATGTAACAGAGACCGCCCTGTCTGTCTGACCCGGGATTCGATCCCATTTCAACAATGACACTTCACGCTCCAGCCTGGTCCCAGATCTGCAAGACAGTACAAACAGATCTGGGACCAGGCTAACTCCTCTCTACTTCCTGGGGCAGAAGGCGGCTAGGCGTTGCTTCTTGATGGGGAGGATGTGGATCTCCTGTGAACTGACCTTCTTCAGTTTGATGGCCTGTCTGTTCCTGGGGAGGTTAGGGTCCTTCTGCTCCACCACATGGTGTCCTCTGGGTAGAGGCAGAGCACCGTAACACTGATGTAACAGCGCCCCCGTGTGGCCGGAGGAGTCCTGTTGTTGTTTAATAGACAGGCTCTTACTGGACACCCCAGAGAGAGACTTGATCTTCCCACAGAAGATGGCGGTGGTGGGGATCGCGTCTTTGACCGCCACGATGACTTTGGCTGTTTGAGAGGTGTGAAAGATCTCAAAGTTAGAGCTACCACTGCTGCTACTGCACTTGGGCTCGCTGCTGGGTCTGTTACTGCTGCCACCTCCATCCACCACCGCCCACTGACGCCGGCCTCTGAATTCTACATGGGTTACACCGTTCAGCAGGTTAGGGTGGCGGTGGAGCTTCTGAGTGCACTCCGCAGGCTTTAAGACCTCCGGAGAAACAGATGCAGTGCCCTCGGATGAAGGGAGCCAAGCTGTAGCGGTACCCTCGGAAGAAGTGTGCCAGTCCCGCGATGAAGGACGCTCTTTTCTACTGACAGTCTGTTTACTAGCCACAGACAGGTCAAGGACAGTGTCATCGTGTTGTTGAAATGCCATTTCCTGCTTTGGTTGGATTATGGGAGGGGCTTTCAATGATAGGTCAAGCACCTCCCCCTCAGGGACCATGGCAACAGAGGACAGAGAGGCCATAGAGGATGGAGGGTAAAGAGTCATAATGTTACCGTGTGGTGGAGGACTGACAATCTCCTCAGAGTTAGTCTGTGTGCTTTTAGTCATCATACAGGCTGGTTTACAGGGTTCAGAAAATCCTTTGGACTCCTGTCTCTGTGGGACGGGGATAGGAAGAGGGAGAGGGATGGGGAGAGGGACAGGGAGAGGGACAATGACAGGGTAGGGGACCAGGAGGGTGGCAGGGGGTACCAGGGGGGCTAGCGGGGAGCTGTAGGGGTAGGAGAGGGGTGGAGGTTGGGGTTGGGATGGGGGGAATGAGGCTGAAGCGAAGGGGTCAGTTGGGGTTGATCCTACTGGGTGACAGGATGGGGAGGTGGGATTGGTCTGGGCAGAAAACAGGTCCTGTATGAGGGCAGCGAACGCTGGGTTCTGGAGGAGGGCATGAATACCTAGGAGAGAGAAAGAGAGAGAATAGTTGAATTACTACAATTGGAGGGATTACACACCAATAGTAGACAGCTGAATTACTATATGCCATTACAATTACCTGGGTCCTGGGCTGGAGGTCCGGGTAGTTTCTGATCCAGGGCTGGAGGCTGGCAGAAGGCCAATGAAGCCATGGAAGAGGTCTGAGGCTGGGTGTGACACAGCAGATTGTTCTGGAGGAAGGACAGGGAAGGATAGGGCGGAGTCTGTTGGAGCATCGCTCCCATGGTATTCAGATGCTGGAACACATGCTGCTCCAGGACCAGAGGCAGGGAGAGGCCAGGGCCCTGGGAGAGGGAGCCTAGGGAGAGAGGCCCCTGGTGGGTCAGGAGGTACGGAGGGATACCCTGGGGAGTGGTTCCTCCAGCCATCTGTTGGAGGGGGTGGATGGGCAGCATCACAGGACTGTCCCCCAGACAGAAAGGCTGAAGCACAGTGGCAGCCACCTTGAGAGCCACCCCTTCTGGAGCCTCGGCGCTGGGGCTGACCATGGTGGGGGACGCTGGGATATTTACCATATGTGAAAGGGTTGGTTTCTGATTAGCCTGGGCAGGAGAGCCGATGCTTGAGGCCTCGCTTGTAATCAGCTGGGTGACAGTGTTCTCTACCTTTCCGACCCCCTCTCCACCACCTCTTCCTCCTCCACTACTCCCTCCATTTTGAGGAGGGTCAGCTACATGCTCTGAGCGAAGATCCTCCATCTTCTTTTTCCTCAAAACATCCACTGGAGTCTTAGCTTAGGATAGGAGGGCCATGGTTACAGTGTAGCAGTGTCACAGACTTGCATCTAACCTGACGGGGGAAAATAAAAAAGTTTTAATGAAAAATGAAGTGGAGAAATATTGGTCATTAGACAGAACTAGAACTGGCAAGTTAGCAAAGTAAAGAAACAGAAAATAACAAGCTTCAGTGTTTATTCAGTGTTCATGTGGATGAAAGCAGAGTAGAGTTGGAGCTTAATGTCCCAGTCCCTCCTGCTATGATTTAATGAAAGACCCTGAGGACAAACTGTTGGACTTGACTTGGTTCAACTCAAAATGAACACTAAATCACTTCTAAATCCTCTTGTCTTTTCCAAATCCCCCAATATTACCCTTGAACCTGCTAGTAATGTCGGCGTCCCAAATGGCATCCTATTTTCTATTTAGTGCACTACTTTTGACCAGAGCCCTATGGGTCCTAGTCAAAAGTAGTGCACTATAAACCTAAATACAATAACTAACATCGCCAGCAGCAGTACACATTTATTGCAAACTTGTTTCTCTGGTAGGCATAGATTAAGCAGGAATGTAATTTCATAAGGGTCATATTGAGCCTGGTTTAATTTAGTTCGATTGGACAGAGGGTGGATCATGTCTTTACAGAGACCTAGGAGGTAGATGACCTGTAATGATGAGACAGTTCTAGAGATACTCTATGTGTGATAGCACTGACACAAGCTCACAGCTGATATAACACTCATTTTAGCAGCAGAAGACAGAAGAAAATAAATCATTTATTTTGTTCTCCAACGTATTGACCAAATACAGGAAATAGGATGTTTCTAAACAGGGAACACTAGTAGAACAAAAAAGTAATAATGAGGCCGTGAAATGACCATAAAACTAGACTGGAACAACAGTCCACCATTGTTGTGTTTTAAACCAGAGATTACATTTACATTTTTACATTTTAGTCATTTAGCAGACGCTCTTATCCAGAGCGACTTACAGTTAGTGAGTGCATACATGTTTTCATACTGGCCCCCCGTGGGAAACGAACCCACAACCCTGGCGTTGCAAGCGCCATGCTCTACCAACTGAGCTACAGAGATAAAACTAGACTGGAACAACAGTCCACCATTGTTGTGTTTTAAACCAGAGTTCTGGAAAACCATCACAGACCAATTTAGATCAGTATAATTCCTGATTAAGCATTACTACGTAATTGACCAGAAACAGAACTACTCCCTGCCTCTCATCAGTCCTCCCAGCCTCTCTCCCATCTATTAGATTTAGTTGTTTATGGTGGAAGCCAGTGGCTTTAGCCTGGTCCCAGATTTGTCTGTGCTGTCTTGCCAACTCCAGCACATTGCTGTGACAGAAATGGAGTTGGCAAGACAGCACAACCCGATCTGAGACCATGCTATTGTGTGTTTGGATCAGGCTGGATATTCCTCTTCCTGTCAGCTAGTTAGATCAGGCTGGATATTCCTCTTCCCCTCAGATAGTTGGATCAGGCTGGATATTCCTCTTCCCCTCAGATAGTTGGATCAGGCTGGATATTCCTCTTCCTGTCAGCTAGTTGGATCAGGCTGGATATTCCTCTTCCCCTCAGCTAGTTGGATCAGGCTGGATATTCCTCTTCCCCTCAGATAGTTGGATCAGGCTGGATATTCCTCCTCCACTCAGATAGTTGTTTACGTGCAGGCCAAATAAATAGGAGACGTGTACTGAGAGGGAAGGCCCAGCTATCTACAGTATATTCCCATGGAGACTATCTCTGCCGGTCATATTACTTTGGAATAGAATACTTTACTTTCACGTGTTGACAGAAACTCTGTCAAATAGATATGCCCATCTGGACATTAGGGGCAGGTTTCCAGGACACATTAAAGCCTAGGTTACTCCTGGACTGACAAGCATAGAAAATGTTCCATAGAAAATCTCCAATCTCCTATGATATCGAAACTAAAATGAAACTAAAAAGAAAGATAAAGAAAGCCCCAGAAATGAACTGAAATCTTGGCGATATCTTGTTAAAGTCCTTGAACATGTCCTTTATAGTCTTATGTCTCTCCTATCAGGTCACCCTGACACAGACACGGGGAGAGAGAGAAAACACATAAACCCTCCTCAAAACATCTCCTCCAATACCAGGCCTGCATGTACACCATAGATATGCCCATCCAAAACACCAGATACAGAACCTCCCCCACATTACCAGGATCTAGAATGTGAATAGAGGACGGCTCTCCTCTCCTCTGCTTGGCTCTCCTCTCCTTCCCAGCGTTCGGTCATGGGCTGAGTTGAAAAGGTTAAGGCGGGGGTAATAGTCCATATGTAGCTGTTTAGAGGGAAGCTTTTCATTTGTGAGGCTTCAGGGTCCTGTGGTGAATTGTGTTTGGAAAAACCTTAATGCCAAAGGAGTTCTGTTCCAACTCCCTGACCCTAATGCGCTGCTTAAGTGTGCGTCCCAAATGGCACCCTATTCCCTACGTAGTGCACTACTTTTGACCAAGGCCCATAGGGCTCTAGTTAAAAGTAGTGCACTATATAGGCCAGGGAATAGGGTGCCATTTGGGACAAGATTTAGATCGCCTGCTGTTCTGCTGATCACTTCTCTGGACAAAATGGTTCCTCTGCATTATCCCACTAATGGAATAAAGGAAAGGCCATTTGGAACGGTAAATGATTACTAATGTATACAGTGCATAGCCTTCAGATTCATAATGATACACTATTTCCTGTATTTGAGAGTCTTGTTGTCATTTATTTTCTTCAGTTGGCCTTAAGACGTCAAGACTTAGTTAGGAATTTGTTTTATTGAGTACAAATATTCGGTTCTGTCAAAATAGTCTGTTCAAGTCTGACTGTAAAACGCCAGAGCTTTTTACAACTGTAAGATGCATTTCATTTTACGAGAGACACAGTTTTACAAATCTGTCTTCAATTGAACGTCGTTCTGTTGACTTACACTCCCTGGGACTCATCTGGGACTGTGACAGAGATGAGGTCATCAATCAGTATACATTTAAGCACTTGTTTAAAATCTGGTGGTGGAAAACAAACACATGCTCTTAATGATACCAGCACCTTGCACACACACACACACACACACACACACACACTGCCGGCCTAAACTCCACTTTATTGGTCTGAAATCTATTAAACGCCCTGCCAAGAACTCTGAAATAAATCTTCAATAAAAGAAAGTCTTATAAATAATAATCCCAGCATTGGAAGCGCTACAAGGTTAGTCACCAACAGGCCAGCCGGCTTCAAGAACGTGATTTATCCTCCAGAGAAGAAGAAACTCAGCAGTAATGTCAAATAAAAAAGTTTAACATTTCCAAACACACCCAAAACTCTTGCATCGAATAATGACCTGTTGTACATGTATTTATGTGAGTTCTAGAACACAACTATGCGCGCACGGACGTACGGATGCACACACAGAGTGACCCCCCCCCCCCCCCCCCCCCCCCACACACACACACACACACACACACACACACACACACACACATATAACTCAAAGAAGCAGCAGTGCAGGGCTGCACCATATCTCACAGCTTGGAGCCAATTACTCTCAGATCAGACGAAGGCTTCAGAAACTGATCCAGACTACTACCTCACCACTACTACAGAATGTATGGATGCTACCTCTGGGCAGCACCTGGCTGGGCCTGGGATGATGCTTTGGAGTGAATTTATGGTCCAATTCCTGACCGACAGAGAGTCCAGTCAGGGTAGCGTTTTAACAACAGTCATGTGAGGTGTGTGTCTGTGTCTGTGTGTGTGTGTGTGTGTGTGTGTGTGTGTGTGTGTGTGTGTGTGCGTCAGTGGAGGCTGCTGAGGGGAGGACGGCTCATAATAATGTCTGGAACAGAGTGAATGGAATGGCATCAAACCATGTGTTTGATGTATTTGATACCATTCCACTTATTCTGCTCCAGCCATTACCACGAGCCCATCCTCCCCAATTAAGATGCCACCAGCCTCCTGTGGTGTGCGTGTGTTTGAAGAAGACCCACGGTACTGTATCACTCCACCAACTAACAGATTACCTTCAGGTGAACAACCCACGGTACTGTATCACTCCACCAACTAACAGATTACCTTCAGGTGAACAACCCACGGTACTGTATCACTCCACCAACTAACAGATTACCTTCAGGTGAACAACCCACGGTACTGTATCACTCCGGCAACGACCAGATTACCTTCAGGTGAACGACCCACGGTACTATATCACTCCGCCAACGACCAGATTACCTTCAGGTGAATGACCCACGTTACTGTATCACTCCGCCAACGACCAGATTACCTTCAGGTGAATCATTGCCTCATGTGGCAATTTATTTACAAACACACTACAGGCACTGGTCTTGAAAGAACCCCCTATAGTCACCTGGTCTATAAAGAACCCCCTATAGCCACCTGGTCTATAAAGAACCCCCTATAGCCACCTGGTCTATAAAGAACCCCCTATAGCCACCTGGTCTATAAAGAACCCCCTATAGTCACCTGACCTATAAAGAACCCCCTATAGCCACCTGGTCTATAAAGAACCCCCTATAGCCACCTGGTCTATAAAGAACCTCCTATAGTCACCTGGTCTATAAAGAACCCCCTATAGCCACCTGGTCTAGAAAGAACCCCCTATAGTCACCTGGTCTATAAAGAACCCCCTATAGCCACCTGGTCTATAAAGAACCCCCTATAGCCACCTGGTCTATAAAGAACCCCCTATAGTCACCTGGTCTATGAAGAACCCCCTATAGTCACCTGGTCTATAAAGAACCCCCTATAGCCACCTGGTCTATAAAGAACCCCCTATAGCCACCTGGTCTATAAAGAACGCCCTATAGCCACCTGGTCTATAAAGAACGCCCTACAGCCACCTGGTCTATAAAGAACCCCCTATAGTCACCTGGTCTATAAAGAACCCCCTATAGTCACCTGGTCTATAAAGAACCCCCTATAGCCACCTGGTCTAGAAAGAACCCCCTATAGTCACCTGGTCTATAAAGAACCCCCTATAGCCACCTGGTCTATAAAGAACCCCCTATAGTCACCTGGTCTATAAAGAACCCCCTATAGCCACCTGGTCTATAAAGAACCCCCTATAGTCACCTGGTCTATAAAGAACCCCCTATAGTCACCTGGTCTATAAAGAACCCCCTATAGCCACCTGGTCTAGAAAGAACCCCCTATAGTCACCTGGTCTATAAAGAACCCCTTATAGTCACCTGGTCTATAAAGAACCCCCTATAGCCACCTGGTCTATAAAGAACCCCCTATAGTCACCTGGTCTATAAAGAACCCCCTATAGCCACCTGGTCTATAAAGAACCCCCTATAGTCACCTGGTCTATAAAGAACCCCCTATAGCCACCTGGTCTATAAAGAACCCCCTATAGTCACCTGGTCTATAAAGAACCCCCTATAGCCACCTGGTCTATAAAGAACGCCCTATAGTCACCTGGTCTATAAAGAACCCCCTATAGCCACCTGGTCTATAAAGAACCCCCTATAGTCACCTGGTCTATAAAGAACCCCCTATAGCCACCTGGTCTATAAAGAACCCCCTATAGCCACCTGGTCTATAAAGAACCCCCTATAGCCACCTGGTCTATAAAGAACCCCCTATAGTCACCTGGTCTATAAAGAACCCCCTATAGTCACCTGGTCTATAAAGAACCCCCTATAGCCACCTGGTGGAGATCTGAAAGGATTTGATAGGTATACACAATATGGTCACCACCATTACCATCACCACCATCACCACCATCACCATCCCCACCACCACCTCCACCATCACTACCATCACCACCATCACTACCATCACTACCATCACCACCATCACCCCCACCATCACCACCACCATCACCACCATCATCATCACCATCACCACCTTCACCACCATCACTACCATCACCACCATCATCACCATCATCATCACCATCACCCCTTACCATCACCACCACAATCACCACCATCACCACCATCACCATCACCATCACCATCACCACCATCATCACCATCACTACCATCACCACCATCACCCCCACCATCACCACCACCATCAATACCATCATCATCACCATCACCACCTTCACCACCATCACTACCATCACCACCATCCTCACCATCATCATCACCATCACCCCTTACCATCACCACCACAATCAGCACCATCAGCACCATAACCACCATCACCATCACCCCTTACCATCACCACCACAATCACCACCATCACCACCATCACCACCATCACCACCACCATCACCACCATCACCACCACAACAACCATCACCACCATCACCACCATCACTACCATCACCACCACCACAACCATCACCACCATCACCACCATCACTACCATCACCACCACCACCACCACCATCACCACCATCACCACCATTACCATACTGACAGACTGGAACATATTACACGGCTACAAGCACATCTCCCTCAACAGGAGGAGACAGGCCCAGCAAAGCATCAGGCACAACAGACTGTAAACTCGAACTCTAACTGTCTCTGTGTTATGGTAATGCTAATTTATGACCTGACTGAATGCAACATCTGTAAACACTTTAAAGGGGCAATCTGCGAATGCTACATCCATTGTTTGACTTTTAAATTCATGATATATAGCCATTGATTCTTGAAGAATATAACTTATATAGTTCAACTGTTTAACTCCATCAGAACCTAAAGTAAACTAACACTGGCACGGATGGCTGCCATGTTTTAAACCTTAATACTATAATTTTGATATCATAAATGGTCAGTCCTTGCATCCATAGCTCTGTCTATGAATTTGAGCGTGGTTATATTTCTCCAGCCCCATCCCTCAGCTGTTTACTGAAACAGTTGCTGGGTGGCTGCTTTGTAATGCAGATTTCCCCTTTAATTCTACACTCAATCTTCATTGGTTGTCACACTGACTGGTATGGGGAGATATTGGAGGAGATATTATTGGAGGAGAGAGAGACTGTCTTTGACTTGCTGTGCTTCCTGAGCCCCAATCTACTGTTGTCATGGCAACACATGTTGTTGGCACAGTGAAGCAGCAGCAACTCTGGCAGCCATTTTGTAGGCTACATGGATGCTAGGCTTCATCTGTGTTGGGGGAACAGTGATTGTTTTTTTTTACCAGTGCCCTTTCTCTAGGTTACTCTTGTCCGATGTTAGCTGTGGTCTGATCTATGTTGCCTGATCTATATCTCCCATACCACACCACACCACAACAACACCACAACACCACACCACAGCACCACAGCACCACAACACCACAGCACCACAACACCACACCACAGCAACACCACAGCACCACAACACCACACCACAGCAACACCACAGCACCACAACACCACACCACACCACAGCAACACCACACCACACCACAGCACCACAGCACCACAACACCACACCAGCACACCACAGCAACACCACAGCACCACACCACCACAGCACCACAACACAACACCACATCATATTATTATTATTATTATTATTATTATTATTATTACCACAACACCACCACAACACCACAGCACCACAGCACCACAACACCACAACACCACAGCACAACACCACAGCACCACAGCACCACAACACCACAACACCACAGCACAACACCACAGCACCACAACACCACAACACCACAGCACCACAGAACCACAGCACCACAGCACAACAGCACAACACCACAATACCACAGCACCACATCATCACAACATAACACAACACCACAACAGCACCACAGCACAACAGACAGCATCACAACATAACACAACACCACGCAATTTTGCAGATCCACTATAGCCCCGAATTACATTCAGCAGTCCGCCGATTTTTCCTTGAGCGGATGGTCGGGGGGCAGGAACATAGTTGTAAATAATTTGTACACTGTGAACTGACTGCAAGAACCCCAAACAGATATAGTACTTGACAAAAACAGAATAATTTCAAACCTTGATTACAATGATACCATCAACTATCTCACTTCCGCCTGGGAATACTTGGGAACAGATTTCCTACATTTAAATCAGTTTGAGCTGATTTCCTGGTGAGTTTACAGTATTTTATGTGCAAAAATTAAAACGATATAGAAGAAAATCTAGAAAACCTAAGGGGCCAAATAAAATCCCATGGCTGCCTATTAGGGAACCCAAGCCTAAGTTGTCTACATCTGAGGACAGAGACAGAGTGTATGTGAAAACAACACACAACGTGGACTACGTCATCTCTCAGAGAGAACAACTAAATAGAAGAGAAGATATAAAGGCATATGAGAGAGAGAGAGGAAGACTTCATGCCCCCATGGAGGGGGAAGCGGTTCACATAATCATACACTTCAAAACTTCAATTACAAAATGGCATGTCTTCAACCCCAAACCTCAGAAAGCCTGTCCTCCTGCAACATTTCTCCAGTTTAATGGAACCCATGTGGGAAGCTGTGGCAACCATAAGGAAAGGGGTAAAATAGGCTTACTAGTTTGTGTCCCAAATGGCACCCTATTCCCTATTTAGTGCACTACTTTTGACCAGGACCCATTGGGATCTGGTGAAAAGAAGTGCACTCCACTATATAAGGAATAGGGTGCCATTTGGGACGCAGCCCTAAAACCGTTTTGTACATGAGTTTGAAGCAAAGCTGGCACAGAGTGAGAGACATGACAAGGCTGTTATTGATGAGGAATGTAATCCTAAAGCAGAACTATTCATTATGATCATTACGATGGGTTTGGAGAGCAGTGACTTGAGTTCACTCAGTTTATGCCCATCATATGACAATCCAATAATGTTTTGTATATGTTTAGTACTGACGTTTATAGCACCAAGGTTTTCCTCTTTCCCCCAGGGCTCTCCTGAACATATAGAGTGGGACTCCAAGCCCAGATGAAGCCTACTCCTTGACTCACACATGCCCAATGGAGATAGTCATTAGCTTAGACGGTTAGTGTGTCATTGTTTTAGAATGGATGAGGCTTTGCTCAGGCAGGCTGTTATTGTACGTAGACGACGCTCTGATGGCCGTGTGTTTATAAAGGCCTTAAGTGTGTTCTTGGTCTGGGCTGGGAGTTTATTCATGCTGTAATACGTCATTGTTAACTGACCCTTCGCTAAGCCCTGCCCCAGAAAGTTGGGTAACCAATCGCAGCGCTCCAATGGATAGCAACTATCGTCGAGTCCAACACCTTGGACAAGCTCACGTAAATCTCATGAAAGCCAGTGAGGGCTATAGCAAAAACGAAGAGTTTTCTTCCTAAACTAAATGTTTAAATGGCTAAATCATTTCCCAGTGCACCAGGAGTACTTGCTACTGTGAGTCCTAAAATTCAGAGACTGTTGATGGAGTGTTTCCCTTCTTTATTTTCTTTCCAAATCTCTTGAGCGTGCCGTCTCTGACCAACTCTCAGAACTCTCAGATAGTTCTGCTATCTCACTCAGAACCATCTTCTTGACCCTAACCAGTCAGGCTGCAAGTCGGCTCACTCAACCGAGACTGCTCTTCTCTATCCTGGCACCCCTGCCCATGTAAACATTTTCTTACTATGACTGAGATATGTGGTTGTCCCACCTTGCTATCTTAAGATGAATGCACTAACTGTAAGTTGCTCTGGATAAGAGCGTCTGCTAAATGACTAAAATGTAAAAGGTAAATGTATTTTTCAATCTGAAATTATCCTTTTGTTACATTGTTTGCTAGCTCAGCTGATTAGCTAGCTCAGTCTCATTGACCACCAAACGTTGCTAACGCTAGCTTGCTAGCCACTTCATCTCAACATGTTAGCTAGCTAAATTAGCAATGTTATGAATACAACTCCCATCTGCTGTCAACATCAGGATACGATTTGAGAGCACTAGTTTGCTCCCAAAGTGGTTATAGCTTTGACTGCATGCTGACAGTGAATTCAGAGCCATTCAGTGGCTAGCTACACTACAAACATAATTTTACCAGGTTCCCTTGAAGAAATTCTAATTTCAGTCCACCACAACATACCCAAGAGTTTCCTGATTAGCAAGGGGTAGACTGTGTTTAATTTCATTGTGTATTAGAAACACAGCTTAAGATCATTGTGAGGAGATTTCGCCAGTGGTTGAATCAGGAATTGGACTTCCCGGGAAAATGTTGCCTGAGGTTGCAACAGCATCCAAGGGGGGCGGGGCTTAGCGAAGGGTCAATTGAAGCAGAGCAGAGATGTTCTGGACTGGTGGGTTATATATAGCACCAGCCCCCCCTGGCCTGACACACCGAGGACCCTATTCTCAAGTATTGTCTCAAATAGGACCATATTCCTTATGTAGTGTGCTGGTTCCCACTAGTTTATAACAACAGTATAACTAGGGGCTGATGTTCTTCCTGGTCAGGTCACGTGGTCAGGAGAAATCAGGGGTCCTAGTAATGACCGGTTACCTCATAGTTTAAAGGTATAATCTGTAAGATGTGCCTTTAAGATGTGCCTCTGCAAGAAAAGGGGCAGGGGGAGGCTGTGGAAATGACATACTGTGCCTTTAAGCCACTGGCGGGGCATGGCCTTGACCAGCTAGCACAGCCAGCATACTCACTGGACAACAACACAGTGACTGTCTGTGTCTGTGTCTCTTTCTGTGTCTGTGTCTGTGTCTGTGTCTGTGTCTGTGTCTGTGTCTGTGTCTGTGTGTGTGTGCGTGTGTGCGTGTGCGTGTGTAGTAATGTCTTCTCTCTCTCCCCAAAGAGGCTCCGTCCATCTCCATTTTCACAAAACAAAACAGAGTTGGGTGCCCAGATTACTGATGTGTGTGTGTGTGTGTGTGTGTGTGTGTGTGTGTGTGTGTGTGTGTGTGTGTGTGTGTGTGTGTGTGTGTGTCTGTGCAACATGTTTTTACTCTCTCTAAACATCTGCATATAATAGAACAGTATTTCAAACTAGAATGGAGAGACCGCTATTTAGCAGAGGGAATAGACCTGATATATTCTATTTAGCAGAGGGGGTAGACCTGATATATTCTATTTGGCAGAGGGAATATACCTGATATATTCTATTTGGCAGAGGGAATATACCTGATATATTCTATTTGGCAGAGGGAATAGACCTGATATATTCTATTTGGCAGAGGGAATAGACCTGATATATTCTATTTGGCAGAGGGAATATACCTGATATATTCTATTTGGCAGAGGGAATAGACCTGATATATTCTATTTAGCAGAGGGGGTAGACCTGATATATTCTATTTGGCAGAGGGAATAGACCTGATATATTCTATTTGGCAGAGGGAATAGACCTGATATATTCTATTTGGCAGAGGGGATAGACCTGATATATTCTAGTATCAAAACATAACAAACATACATCAGTAGGCTATCTGTACCAACTTCTTATCAATACATCTAGCAGTCTGCCACAGATGATCTCTGTACCAACTTCTTATCAATACATCTAGCAGGCTGCCACAGATTATCTCTGTACCAACTTCTTATCAATACATCTAGCAGTCTGCCACAGATGATCTCTGTACCAACTTCTTATCAATACATCTAGCAGGCTGCCACAGATGATCTCTGTACCAACTTCTTATCAATACATCTAGCAGTCTGCCACATATTATCTCTGTACCAACTTCTTATCAATACATCTAGCAGGCTGCCACAGATGATCTCTGTACCAACTTCTTATCAATACATCTAGCAGTCTGCCACATATTATCTCTGTACCAACTTCTTATCAATACATCTAGCAGGCTGCCACAGATTATCTCTGTACCAACTTCTTATCAATACATCTAGCAGGCTGCCACAGATTATCTCTGTACCAACTTCTTATCAATACATCTAGCAGGCTGCCACAGATTATCTCTGTACCAACTTCTTATCAATACATCTAGCAGGCTGCCACAGATGATCTCTGTACCAACTTCTTATCAATACATCTAGCAGTCTGCCACATATTATCTCTGTACCAACTTCTTATCAATACATCTAGCAGGCTGCCACAGATGATCTCTGTACCAACTTCTTATCAATACATCTAGCAGTCTGCCACATATTATCTCTGTACCAACTTCTTATCAATACATCTAGCAGGCTGCCACAGATTATCTCTGTACCAACTTCTTATCAATACATCTAGCAGGCTGCCACAGATTATCTCTGTACCAACTTCTTATCAATACATCTAGCAGGCTGCCACAGATTATCTCTGTACCAACTTCTTATCAATACATCTAGCAGTCTGCCACATATCACATTTGTCATAGGAGGAGTAGGCTATTTTATTTACACTACCATCCTAAATCCCAATCTACCTTTAGTCTCATCACGATATCTCTGTTGCCGAGTGACTGAGCATTAGGTGTGTTTGACCCTGGAGTCTTTAATGACTGAATTCTATTGTAGCCTAGCCTATAGCTTTAGTCATCAGGACAATAGGGGCACTGTAGCCTAGCCTATAGCTTTAGTCATCAGGACAATAGGGGTATTGTAATTAGACACTGGTATGGATGATAATATAATGTGTGCGTCACCTGGGTTGTCCTGTAATGTATAATTACTGTGATCCGTCTAATCGTTTCCAAGGGGTCCCCAAAGGGTCCCCAAGGGCCTCTAGTGTTACACAGTACCACAGCTGTTTGGACATATTGCTGGACCAAATCACCACAGGGACAGGTGGGGGCACTAACCAATTATCTTAGTTACATAGGCCTACATTAAATTATTTAGAGACTTTAATTTCTTTAGATATATTTACGTATACCATATTACTGAATATAGACATCATGATATGCAAACCACAACTGTCTGAATTTGAAAACACTACATTTACAATTAGGCTACCAGTGTTATAAAAATCATTTGTGGGAGCATTGGTCAGGTCTACCCAATAACATGAATGTAAGTTTCTTATTGACCCGTTGGCATTTACCTCCCAAATAAAGACAGAATAGCTAGGCTATTCTCCACTCAATGTAGCATTTATGTATGCCTATGACTATGTCTTCACATGTGTGTATTTGGTATTACCGTGTAATGATGACCCGTTATGTATGTATAGGCTACAGTCTATGTGACGACCCCATAAAGCCCCATAATAATTTCTCCATCCAATTGCATGGCAGGAAAGCTGGCCTTATATAAACTATCGCGTGCAGAACAATGCAATCATGTAGGAATGAATAGGTGTCATCAATTAGGTTTCATATGGCTCATTCCATCATTTTCTGCTCCTCCAAATACGAGATGGCCTATCATTGCCATTCAGCAATGCAATTTCGGCCTCTCGCCCTTTAAAAACCATATAGTCGACCGACCATCATTTCAAGGTAAATTAGAACAAAGATAGATGCCATTACCATGCAAGAAGAGCCCGCGGTGATGCTATGCTCGATGTTAAATCGTCAGTGTCCCGACGCTACAACGTAGCTACCGTAGCCAGCCAAAAACCCTGCTTCTTCCCCGGAGAGAGGCGGTAGTCCTGTGACAGCGAGGCTGCGCGCGCGCAGACGGTGTCCTCGGTTCTCTCCGGTACATGGTATTTTGACAGGACAGAGCCGTCCTCCCCCTGCGAGCAAACCGTTATTTTTATAGTCTATGAAGCATAGGCTACAGTACAGTAGCTTTACACGGAAAGCTGTCAAACAGACGTAACTACAAAATATTATAATTGATAGACAATAATGCCTACCTTGACAGAAAAACAAATATAATTTCCATGGCAATATTCTATAGACAATTAATACAAATGATGAGATTTATTTTATGGTAAGCATAATTTGTGTGAATCTTTATCTTGACATTCTTGTCAAGTGATGGGCTTCTAGCTGTGTTGGGTGAAATACATTGAAATGTCTTTCTGGGTTTAATAGCTTGTTATAGACTTTGGCCTGGGTGGGTTCATCCCACCAACATCTCACTGGGCTCACCCAACCTTGTCCCATTAACATTCCAACAATAACGTGTCAATGCATCATTTCCACAATAACCATTGGCTTTACTAAGCTATTATCAACATCTGACATGCATATATAGGTGTTTCCCAGATTTACTAAGACAAGCATGTGCGAGGGGAAAGCAGGTTACCTTTTATATTTTTGTTATTCAAAACCACATTTTGAGGAAAATAAAATAGTTGTAATATTCTGTAAAGGCTTTAGGCATGACGGCCCTAGAGTTAATTTCCCCTATTCTGACTGGCTTAAATCTGGACAATGACTTCAGTTTGATTGTCACTTTCCTCAAGTAAGACATCAGCGGGGATGGGGGGAGGAGGGGGGGGGGGGGGGGGGGTGTTGGAAAAAGGGGGAGGGGGTTCTTAGATTCTTACCCCAGAGAATGGAACACAGAACACAGGACACAACAGTGCAGTGAACTGTTTGAAGGCTCAGCTCCATGGGGGATTAAATGGGAGCATTGAGAATTGAAGTGGTAGTGGTGGTGTTGGTGGTGGGTAGGGGCCTCAGCCCGGGACTGTTGGCTGGTCATTGAGGTGTGTCCTGGGGGTTAGATGTTGAGTTGTGAGGGGGTCAGAGTGGTGGGTCAGGGTGCCACAACCACCACCACAGTCTTTAAAGGCCCACT
This sequence comes from Coregonus lavaretus, assembly GCF_964263955.1. Taxonomy (NCBI): domain Eukaryota; kingdom Metazoa; phylum Chordata; class Actinopteri; order Salmoniformes; family Salmonidae; genus Coregonus; species Coregonus lavaretus. The sequence continues at coordinate 1,916,580 of NC_140022.1, forward strand.
ATGGAACAATAGAGGCCAGGCTAGGGGTGAGGAAACAGACAGGCCAGGCTAGGGGTGAGGAGACAGACAGGCCAGGCTAGGGGTGAGGAGACAGACAGGCCAGGCTAGGGGTGAGGAGACAGACAGGCCAGGCTAGGGGTGAGGAGACAGACAGGCCAGGCTAGGGGTGAGGAGACAGACAGGCCAGGCTAGGGGTGAGGAAACAGACAGGCCAGGCTAGGGGTGAGGAGACAGACAGGCCAGGCTAGGGGTGAGGAGACAGACAGGCCAGGCTAGGGGTAAGGAGACAGACAGGCCAGGCTAGGGGTGAGGAAACAGACAGGCCAGGCTAGGGGTGAGGAGACAGACAGGCCAGGCTAGGGGTGAGGAGACAGACAGGCCAGGCTAGGGGTGAGGAGACAGACAGGCCAGGCTAGGGGTGAGGAGACAGACAGGCTAGGGGTAAGGAGACAGACAGGCCAGGGGTGAGGAGACAGACAGGCTAGGGGTGAGGAGACAGACAGGCCAGGCTAGGGGTGAGGAGACAGACAGGCCAGGGGTGAGGAGACAGACAGGCTAGGGGTGAGGAGATAGACAGGCCAGGCTAGGGGTGAGGAGACAGACAGGCTAGGGGTGAGGAGACAGACAGGCCAGGGGTGAGGAGACAGACAGGCTAGGGGTGAGGAGACAGACAGGCTAGGGGTGAGGAGACAGACAGGCCAGGGGTGAGGAGACAGACAGGCTAGGGGTGAGGAGATAGACAGGCCAGGCTAGGGGTGAGGAGACAGGCCAGGCTAGGGGTGAGGAGACAGACAGGCTAGGGGTGAGGAGACAGACAGGCCAGGGGTGAGGAGACAGACAGGCTAGGGGTGAGGAGACAGACAGGCCAGGCTAGGGGTGAGGAGACAGACAGGCTAGGGGTGAGGAGATAGACAGGCCAGGCTAGGGGTGAGGAGACAGACAGGCCAGGCTAGGGGTAAGGAGCCAGACAGGCCAGGCTAGGTGTCACACCCTGGCTCTATGGACTCTTTTAAGTTGAGCCAGGGTGTGTAGAGTTTATGTTTTGTGCTCGTTGTGTCTAGTCTAGTTTTTGTATATCTATGTTGGCCAGAGTGGTTCTCAATCAGAGGCAACGAGTATCAGCTGTTGCTGGTTGTCTCTGACTGGGAACCATATTTAGTCAGGTGGTTTTCCCACAGTGTTTGTGGGATCTTGTTCCGTGTTGGTTTGTATTTTGCACCTGTGGACGTCACGTATCAATTTGTTGTTTTGTTCGTGTATCATTTAATAAATAAGTATGTTCACCTTCCACGCTGCGCCTTGGTCCTCTATATCCGACGATCGTGACACTAGGTTTAAGGAGACAGACAGGCCAGGCTAGGGGTAAGGAGACAGACAGGCCAGGGGTGAGGAGACAGACAGGCCAGGGGTGAGGAGACAGACAGGCTAGGGGTGAGGAGACAGACAGGCCAGGCTAGGGGTGAGGAGACAGACAGGCTAGGGGTGAGGAGACAGACAGGCAGTGAGACATCAACTACCATCACTTCCTGTCCCAAAGCATTCCTTTCACTCTGCTAGGTCTGCTCAGAAGAGAGGGACAGGGCCTCAAAGCAGAACGCCTCACAGTGGATGGGACCTAGCAATGTAGTGCAGGCCATCCTGTCTGTTGGCTAAACTACACAATAATGAAACAACGCCATCTACTGTTTACGGGGCCTCTAGGGATGCTTTCTACTGAATCTGAAAAGCAATGAAAGAAAATGCCACTTTGTGGATGCTTTTATCCAAAGTGACTTACAACAGACTTACTGCGAGTGCATACATTTTCAGTGTGTGTGTGTGTGATCTCTGCTAGCGCCACACACACACACACACACACACACACACACACACACACACACACACACACATACACACACACACACACACACACACACACACACACACCAACTGATACACACATGACCTGTGTGACGTGAAGGACGTACAAGGACACCACATGTTTCTTTTCAACGCAGTCACATTTATTGTCCTTTTTCTATGCACAGTCACTAAGCAGCCTGATGAGCTGTCAAATGAATAAGATATAATGCAGTCAATGGAGGTCTCACGTTTACCCAAAAATAAATACAAGACTGAAATAGTGTTGCACAGCTCCAAAATATACAAAGGCTTGGAATCAATTAATTAATCATGTAAACTTTGAAAATATTTTACAAAAAGAAAAAGATCTTTGCAACATTTTTAAAAAGGTTTACTATTTACATTTCGTTTGTACAAAAATACAAAAGGTGATGCAAATCTGTTGTGTTCTAGCTGTGAGCCAGGAGCGTCTCGTACCGACCGAGCCAGTTACACTGCAACCCTCAACCTTTTACATAGTTGGTTTGTTTTTCATCGGTTTAAAGTTAGTTTTTCATGTTTTTTCATGTTAATGTTTAAAGTTTGTGTTGGTGCTTTCCCATACACGTCTGACTGTCTGAAACCCTTTGGCAGAAGCATGGCCTGTACTGTCCTGATCATGCATCCTACATTAATGAACCATGTAAAATATGTTTTAATCAATAGGGGAAATACAGTCTTTTACACAAATCATCACATATCATCATCAATATAACTTTAGGTTACAGCAAAAAAGAAAAAAAACTTCACAAGCTCCACTATACCAGTGCAATAGGAGAATTTTATTTTTTTGTTTTTAAACTTTGAAATAATGGTAAATTCAGGGAATCATGTCTCGGAGTATAACAGTATTTTTTCTCATAGGTTAAAAGGTGTCTAGGTCAATGCAAACCAGAGAAGATTAGTACCTCTGGCTCTCGCTTCTGTGTTGGGGTATTACACTTCAGGGTTGGGCTCAATTCCATTTCAATTCCAGTCAATTCAGGAAGTAAACTGAAATTCCAATTCCAATTACGATTGTCTTCAATGATTTTCAAAGAGGAAAATGTGGAATTGGAATTGGGAATTTGGTTTACTATCTGAATTGACTGGTATTGAAATGGAATTGATCCCAACCCTGTTACACACATGGGATATGTCTCACAGAAAGGCAGGCAATAGTTTCTTCTTTGAAAATGTTTGTCTGTGGGGCCTGGACTCAGACGAACCAATGTCTTTAGTTAGTCTGTGGGGCCTGGACTCAGAAGAACCAATGTCTTTAGTTAGTCTGTGGGGCCTGGACTCAGAAGAACCAATGTCTTTAGTTAGTCTGTGGGGCCTGGACTCAGAAGAACCAATGTCTTTAGTTAGTCTGTGGGGCCTGGACTCAGAAGAACCAATGTCTTTAGTTAGTCTGTGGGGCCTGGACTCAGAAGAACCAATGTCTTTAGTTAGTCTGTGGGGCCTGGACTCAGAAGAACCAATGTCTTTAGTTAGTCTGTGGGGCCTGGACTCAGAAGAACCAATGTCTTTAGTTAGTCTGTGGGGCCTGGACTCAGAAGAACCAATGTCTTTAGTAAGTCTGTGGGGCCTGGACTCAGAAGAACCAATGTCTTTAGTTAGTCTGTGGGGCCTGGACTCAGAAGAACCAATGTCTTTAGTTAGTCTGTGGGGCCTGGACTCAGAAGAACCAATGTCTTTAGTTAGTCTGTGGGGCCTGGACTCAGAAGAACCAATGTCTTTAGTTTGTGGGGCCTGGCCTGGGGGAAAATGGCTACATTGCTACTTTACCGAAAATTGAAAGACACTTGCAATGGGAACACAAATCATCAAAATATAATATATATATTTTTTGGCTGCATACATATTATGTCAAACTACAGTTACTAATCCATATGAACAATTAAAAATGACTTCAGAGGATTCCAAATATCTACTCAAGGTGGACTTTGATACCATGTAGTTTAACGTTTATATTCTAAGACTGAGTCCCAAATGGCCCCCTATTATTCCATATATAGTGCACTACTTTTGACCAGAGCCCTATGGGGTAGTGCACTATATAGGGAATAGGGTGCCATTTGGGATGCATACTAAGACTGCACCATCAAGTTTAGCATCAGCCAGTTCAGTTCAATTATATTATATTATTATAGACTCTGATATGAAATGTCTTTAAGTTTCACCATCATTCCTCTTCTAGGTTATTCTATATGATAACAAAATAACTCTCTGGATAAAATACCCTGTGATTAAAAATAGTTTCTATACAATGCTGTATAATAATTGTAATTAATGAACGTCATCTTGTACATCTTGTCATGTTGTCGCACCATAATCAACATTTAAAAGAGAGAGACAATGCATAGAGAGCTACCTGTCTCTTGGTTCCCCAATGTTCCCCAATGTCTAACCAGCCATTTTGTGTCATTTTGACCACAGAAAGGTTAACCAAACGCCTAGATATATATAGTATGGCATTTCAACACCATGCAAATGAATGGCTGTAGTTTTATAGTCCAACAGTTTGCAAAACGATAACATGAAATAGAATGTTAACACAATTATACCACACACTCTTAGAAAAAAAGGTTCCAAAAGGGTTCTTCGGCTCTCCCCATAGGAGAACCCTTTTAGGTTCCATGTAGAACCCTCTGTAGAAAGGGTTCTACATGGAACACAAAAGGGTTCTACCTAGAACTAAAAGGGTTCTACTTGGAACCAAATAGGGTTCTTCAAAGAGTTATCCTATTTCGACAGCCGAAAAACCCTTTCAGGTTCTAGATAGCACCTTTTTTTCTAAGAGTACAGGGAGGAATTGTAGTGCGTTGCCCTACCTAACACCAACCCTACCGCTACCTGCTCTGCTCTCTGTCCATGTAACACATACACACACAGATGTGCACGCAAACACACACGCGCACACACACACCCTACCTCCCGTCCCATCTCAAGCTCAATTCATCTGACACTCACAAGGATTTCACCCTGGATCTTTTAACTGATAACTAACTCCAGAACTTCCTCATCCCTTGCCTGGAACCTACGTACTCTTATAGCTTTCTTTCTCTACATACATAGCTTCCCCAAATTCTCTGTTTGATTGTCCAGTCATTTTTTGTTCATTTTACAGTACAAGATACCCCCCTGTCCATGAACACAACTATACAAAACAGAATTGTCAAACATTTTGTACATATATTCAATTACACTAAACTTTACATATTCAAAAATGAAACTGAAAATACGATATCTTTTCTCGTGGTAGTATCTCTAACAGATATTTTCCCTCTTGAAAATGATATGGTGTTTTTTTTTATTGCATGCGATAGATGAAAATATTAAAATAAAACTACGGACACCCCAGTGTTCTGCAGCAACGGATATTCATTAATGATAGATCATGTAAAATTCTAATTAGTTCACAGCTTTTTCCTCCTATAACCTCTTACACAGTGTCAGTTCAGTTAGTTCTGCAATTCAAATTCGCTGAGTATTTTAAACATTTGTCATTTTATCTATTTATCTCTATGTTAGATCTGTACAAATGAACAGTAATATGGTTGCAGAGGTATTCATAGAACACATTGAGTGACTTCATTGATCTACAGTTTGTTTTTCAATGTAGAAACACAACTCTTCAAGATTGGTCTGTGCACCAGAATGTCATAACTTAAAATGTATAACCCATTTGTATGTTGAATTAGTTTAAAACCTGAAAAACACTAGACAGAAGCATAACATTTGAGTGAAATCAACAACAACAAAAAAAGATTCAACCGATATTTTCACGAGGACAGATGATTTGTTGTTTCTCTTAATAAGGTAGTATGATTAATGTGTTGGGCTTTGTGACGTGCCCCTGGCTACTGATGATACGGAACTACGGAAAGAGTGCAGCCCCCCCCCCCCCCCCCCCACCCACCCACCCCCATAGAAACAGAATCTAGTCATTCTAGAATGTAGTCATTATACATTCTAGAATGATATGTGTATGTCCCCACCCCACGCTGCTACACATGATGGGTTTGTGTGGTTATAAAATGTTTTGTACGTCTCTTCATATAGCTATGTTCTTTATATTCAATACAAATATACACAATAGGAATTTTCCATTATAAGATTTGTTTAATTTTTTTCAAGGAATATTCTTGAAGAATTCATAATGATGAAGTGCAAAGGAGAAGTTCGTCTTTGAAAACCCAATCCATTTCAACCCCCCAGCTAGCTAGCCAAACATTAGTAGTAAAGACCCTCGATAGCTTTTCACTCTCTGTTTGTTTTTCTACTCCAAAAAACCTGTATCTCCTTCAGAATAGTCAGTGAATCCCCTGCCTGCTTGGCCCTCCAGCACAGAAAGGCCACAGTACGATTGTCCCAGCAGGTTAGCCCAATCATCTCTTCTGACACCTTGACATCTGCACCAAATAACTTTAAGAAGACCAAATATTTCCCTTATGTGTCACTGCCAGGAATCCCTGCATTGAGAGCGCTTCTAGGGGCATTGGTCACAACTCATATTCCTATTTCTCAATGTATAGTTTATCTATGATAGAATGGTATGTAGGCCTACGTGTGTTGTTAACTCACTCTTGGTAAAACAATACTTTGACACATGGTTCTCAATAGTGATCACAATCCATTGTTTTGTGTTAGGAGCAGTAGCATAGAAAACGTATAGCTTATTCATTTTGTCGACTGGGAATATTTTGTTTAGTGGTTTAAATAATTACCTGTCCTCTGGGTAAGTGTTGAGAGAAATTGAATTATTTTGGATAGCAGTTATTTTAGGGTCATGTTAGGACACAACATACAAGTGATCCAACATCCAAGAAGATAAAAAATGATGATGGATGTTCCACACACAGGTCGTCTTACCCCTCCATTTCTCTCCTCTTGTCCACGTTTCGCTCAATACAGGATCTTGGGTTATTTAAAAAACGGAGTTCAAAGTTCAAAACAAGACATTCTGTCTTTCTTTACACTGAACAAAACACAAAGTTGTGTTCTTCAGTTCTGCACATAGATGTCCAATCCCCAGGCAGGTAGTCCAGAGTAGAGTCTCTCTCTCTGGTTAGCCACTCTTTGTTTTGCTGTGTGTATCCATCAGTACTCAGTAGATAAGAACAGTAACAACACTGAACCAGATCCATATCAATACGTCTACGCCCCAAATGGGACCCTATTCCCTATATGGGCCCTGGTCAAAAGTAGTATACCAAATAAAGAACAGGGTAGATGTTTCTGCACTGAGCATGCCTTTTATTTACGAGGAGCGATCATCATGAGGACTCCCATCTGAGTTTTCCGTCTCCCCCTCTGATATGACCTGCATGGGCGCCGTATAGAGCCGGCTACGGGTGCTGTAGCGACTACTATTGGCTGCAGGGGGGATCCGGGAGCGCCCCTGTCTGGACGAAGCCGACGTGGGAGGTGTTTTGGGGCTGAAGCTGTCCGAACTGGGCCTGGGGAAGTGGCTGGGGGGAAAGAGTTGCTCCCCGGCCCCCTGCAATGACGGCTCCTGGAGGGGAGAGGGGGGCTCCTCGGTGGGGTACCTGACCTGGCCCTCCGCAGCCAAGGGGTGCCCAGGGGACTTGGGGGCGATGGGGCTCTTGAGGATCTCTGTAGCAGACATGCGGTAGCTGGAATCAGTCCGGCTGCCCTTCTTTAGGAGAAGCAGCTTGAACTCCTCGTTGGAGGTGCTGGACTTCTTGGCGCTGCGGTAGATGGGTCCTGGGGTGCGCTGGGTCCCGGCCAGGGTCAGGGTGGAGAGGGCTGGGGCGGGGGGGGTGATGAGAGGGGGTGGTGGGGGGGCGGCTGGGAGGATAGCTGCAGGGGGAACGACGGCAGCCGGAGGAGGACACAGACGGCTCTTCACACTCAGCTCTCCAGAGTCCTTACGGCCCAGGACTTTCCTCTTGGACCTAGAATAGGAGAGTGTTACACGGTTCAGGTAAACAGGCCATTTTATAAACCTTTCTGCTGTAGTTCATATGTCTGATGCATTCAATGTGTGTTCTCAGTTTGTTTGTAATTTGCTGCAACTTTCAAAAACAATAAAGATCTTTGAACTGAATTGAAGATACTGACAGATAAAGGTAATGATAATATTTGTTATGACAAGTACAGCTATAACCTAGTGAGTCAAAATAATACAGTTATTTCAACTGAATTGAAAGTGACCTGTGGATCATGGCGAACAGGTCTTCAGTAGTACGTGATTTGCTGGGCGACATGAAGACGACATCATCATCAAGTTTGGTTGTTTCGTCAGTCAGAGGAGAGAGTGAGTTATCACTGGGACTAGTAGACTCTGGAGGAACAGGAACAGGATGTTTTAGGGAATATCATGCTAGTGATCTGATCACTTTCCTTATAGATCATTAAAGCCTCTAGAGATGAGAGGACCACAACTGAAATGATCTGATTACATTCCTTATAGATCATTAAAGCCTCTAGAGCTGAGAGGACCACAACTGAAGTGATCTGATCACTTTCCTTATAGATCATTAAAGCCTCTAGAGATCAGAGGACCACAACTGAAGTGATCTGATCACTTTCCTTATAGATCATTAAAGCCTCTAGAGATCAGAGGACCACAGCTGAAGTGATCTGATCACTTTCCTTATAGATCATTAAAGCCTCTAGAGATCAGAGGACCACAGCTGAAGTGATCTGATCACTTTCCTTATAGATCATTAAAGCCTCTAGAGCTGAGAGGACCACAACTGAAGTGATCTGATCACTTTCCTTATAGATCATTAAAGCCTCTAGAGATCAGAGGACCACAACTGAAGTGATCTGATCACTTTCCTTATAGATCATTAAAGCCTCTAGAGATCAGAGGACCACAGCTGAAGTGATCTGATCACATTCCTTATAGATCATTAAAGCCTCTAGAGATCAGAGGACCACAGCTGAAGTGATCTGATCACATTCCTTATAGATCATTAAAGCCTCTAGAGATCAGAGGACCACAGCTGAAGTGATCTGATCACATTCCTTATAGATCATTAAAGCCTCTAGAGATCAGAGGACCACAGCTGAAGGAAGGGAAAAGGGGTTATACTATTACTTGAAGTCTCTTAAATTAATACATAAATAAAAAAATAATTGATTGCTAAAAAGTCTCAAAGTAAAGTACTAAGCAATGTATTAAAGCTGCAAAATGTAACTTTTTGGGTGACCCGGCAAAATTCACATAGAAATGTGAGTTATAGATCTGTCATTGTCATTGAAAGCAAGTCTAAGAAGTGGTAGATCTGTTCTATGTGCGCTATTTCTGTGCTTCCCGTTTTTGTGTCTTTTACTTTCGGTTTTGTACACCAGCTTCAAACAGCTGAAAATACAATATTTTTGGCTATGGAAAATATATTTCACAGCGCTTTAGATGGTACAATGATGCACTACACTATACTTGTTTGTTTTGACACATAAACTGAAATTAGGCAAACTGTTAGAATTTTAGCAAACTGGAAATGGCGGAGCGATTTCTGCATAATGCATCTTTCAGTAAAGTAAAAGTTAAACCCATCAATCCAGACTCACCTTTGCTGAAGTAGTCCTCTGTGTCCGGTGTGGTGGAGTCATCTCTGCTGCTATCCTGAGAGGCACTTCTGGTAGGAACCCCTGATGATGCCATCTCATAGTGGTCCTCACCACCACCTCTCAGATCTCTCACATGGCTGATTGAGTAAGGGTGTGATGCTTCCACAGTTACACCAGGCACTTTGTCAGGACTGCTGCTTGGGCCCAAGTCCCACCTCCGGACCATGTGACTGTGACAGGAGTGTGTCTGTGACTGGCTGTGATAATGTGATTGGGACTGATATGAGTGGGACTCCTCTAGCGTCTCGTACGTCGGTGGTTCTCTTGGATGATCTCTTTGATGATATTCTCGATATTCTCTAATGAGGCCTTGACTGTGACTCATAACCCTTGATATCTCTCTATCTTGCTCTTCCTCCTCCTCCTCTTCTTCATCCTCGGTCCGCTCCCCTAACACGTGGCACTCCGGGTGTGTGGTAGGAACCACGGGTTCCGGAGTTGGCGGCGGAGCTCGGTGCATGGGTTCCTCGGGTTCCATAGGTTCCGCGGGGCAAGTCCGGAACGCCGTCATGGCCCAGAAGGTTCCGGGGCTGTAGCGGTCCTGCCGGTGCCTGGCCAGGCTCTCGTAGGGCGGGGGGCCGTCCGGGTGCTGCATGGGGGTGGGGTGGTGCTGGGGCTGGGGTACAGAGCGGTGGTGGTGCTCCTGAGTAGGGTGGTGGGAGTCCTGGATCGGTGGTGGCGGGGGTTTCTGGGCGATGGGTCTCCTGGGTGGCAGGGGCCTGGTGTTGGTGTCAGAGTGGGGGGTGACGATGGTTACACTGGGCATCTTGGGTCTGGTGGCAGAGGCCCCTGGAGCCTCGTGGGCCCATGCTTGTGGTGGTGGTGGAGGCTCCTGGCCCTGAGCACACTGAGCACCCTGAGCCTGGGGCTGAGAACCATCGGTGGCCCTGTGGCCGGTGGAGCGCAGCTGGACCGAGCGCAGCACCGTTGGGGTGATGGCCAGGGCCATGGGGTTGGCAGCAAGTGGGGCCTCTGGAGTCAGAGTGGATCCATAGATAAACCCAGAGGAGGCTGAACTAGCGTTAGCGTTAGCACTAGCATTAACACTAGCATTAGCACTAGCATTAGCGTTAGCGGCTGCAGTGTTACCCGCGGTGGTCCGGGCCTCTGCTGCTGCTGCCTTCTGCTTGTTCTGGTGCAGCGTGTGCATGTGGGTCCGGTTGGCCAGAGTGGGTAGTGGTCGGCTGCCGTGGGCGCTGTGAAGAGCACTTAAGTCCAGCTGGGTGGGTGGAGCCGGGAAGTCATAGTCTTTCCTGGATGACGAGGAAGAGGAAGAGGAAGAGGAAGAGGAGGATCCGGAGGCAGAGCTAGAGAACTGGGTCTGGGCCTGGTGCTGCAGCGAGGAGAGAGAAGACTTCCTCTCGGGGACTTTGGGTTTCCGTTTCCCGCTGGTCGGAGAGAGCGGGCCTGGGAAGAACGCTAACGGGAACGAAGATGTGGGCGTCTCAGATTGGCTGGAGTATCCGCTGGAGGGTGAGGCGAGGCCGGCCAGCTTCTCAGGAGAGCCCAGCTTGAAGTCTCCATCCCTGGGGGGAAGAGGAGGGGAGGTGGGCCTGGAGGAGCTGGAACCAGAGCCAGAGGAATGCATCAATGCCTGGGTCTCTCCCCCGGGAGAGGAGCTGTCCACCGGCGACTTGATGCATTCAATAACAGTAGTACCCGTAGCAGTGCTGGAGTTGGACAACGAGCCGTAGGGGTCGCCGTTACTTTTGGATTTCAAGTCGTTGAGGAGCCAGAGGTCTGCATAGTCAGACTGAACGGCGCCCTCGTCCTTGAAGGAGTGTGTGTCAGTGGACCCGAACGAGGTGGGCTCTGTCATCTCCACGGTCCTAGGGCTCCTGGGACTCCCCATCCCCCAGGCACCTCCACCACCACCACACACCCCGGCCTCCTCACCCTCCAACCCAGGATTCTCCATCTGCCCTGGGCTGGCCATGTCCAGCTGCAGCCTCATCTCTCTGTCTATGGAAGACACGGGCAGGTTCAGGGTCTGGGTCTGGGTCTGCCCACTACTATGTATCTTTGGTTGGTCCTGGTCGCCCTGCTCATCGCCCTGCTCAGGGGGGACGTTCTCTGGAGCACCAGCGCTACACGTCTCCTTCAACGATGAGCTCCGTTTTGGTGGGGGTGGTTTGACCTTTGGTTTCTTCAGCGTACGACACGGCCTCCCTAGCGTTAAGGTGGCTCCCCTGTAGTCAGAGGACTGAGGAAGGTACCCAGCCATACCCTCTCCCGCGCCGGGCGTCGCGCCCACAGTGTTACCCTGGCCACAGTCAGCGCCAGAGCCCACGGCTGCATAGCTGGACATGTAGCTCCTGTAACTCTGAGCCTGCATGGAGGAGGAGTAGAAGCCCTGGGAGTCTGCTGCAGCAGTAGGAGGAGCTCGGTCTGAGAAGCCGTCGTAGGTGTTGATGCTGGTGAAGTCTATCCTGGTCTGGTCCCCCCTGGAGGAACGCCTGGGGCTGAAGTCCTGACCACACAGCTGATCCTGGTCAGCCTAGAACAGCATAACATAACATTAGATAAGATGAGACAAGATAAGAGAAAAGAGAGGATAAGAGGAGAGGGGAGGAGAGGGGAGGAGAGGAGAGGAGAGGAGAGGAGAGGAGAGGAGAGGAGAGGAGAGGAGAGGAGAGGAGAGGAGAGGAGAGGAGAGGAGAGGAGAGGAGAGGAGAGGAGAGGAGAGGAGAGGAGAGGAGAGGAGAGGAGAGGAGAGGAGAGGAGAGGAGAGGAGAGGAGAGGAGAGGGGAGGGGAGGGGAGGGGAGGGGAGAGAATGATCTATATTGTTAAATAGCTGTGGTACCTGGTCCTGGGGGTAGGCCCACTCTCCCTCGCTGGCAGTGCTGACCCCGGCATCATCCAGCTGGTCAGTGGCTGAGGATGTGAAGGAGCTGGACCTATGACCCTGGTCCTGTAATAATAATGATAATAATTCAATAATAATAATACATCTGATTTATATAGCGCTTTTCCAGTAGCTCATAGTGCTTTACCTAGTTTAGTTAAGTAAATATAGCTTTATTTTGTTTACAGCTAAAAGATGAACTTCCTATACAAAAAGTCCCAACAAACAACACAATGTCCAAGTCAATAAATAAAGTAGTGAAGACAGGAAGTCAAAGGTAAGTAGGATCGTCAGAGGGAAACTCACCTGCGGCCGGTCCGAGTGGTACGGGTCGATGATGAAGCCGGTGAGGTCATCGATGGCGTGCGGCGCAGCGTTGAGCGACAGCTCCGAGTCACAGTGGGAGGAGCCGGTCAGAGGGGGGGAGGCGGCAGGGGGGAGTGTCTCAGAGGTCTGGGAGGGGCATGTGGAACTGCTGCCACTCCAGTTACCACTGGACGACTGGTGGTCCTCCTAATAATAATAATAACTGTTATTTGTAGAGCGCTTTTCATCACATGCAGAAAGCAGAAAGCTCTGCACATCAAATAAGTAAGTCAGCCTTGTCCAAGACAGAATGGCCCATTGGGCAGGAGCCTATCTCCTGTTTCTGTAGTGAGGCAGCTTGATGTACAGTACACCCCCTGGACAGGACACTAGTCTATCTCCTGTTCCTGTATCATGAGACAGCTTGATGTACAGTACACCCCCTGGACAGGACACTAGTCTATCTCCTGTTTCTGTAGTGAGACAGCTTGATGTACAGTACACCCCCTGGACATGACACTAGTCTATCTCCTGTTTCTGTAGTGAGGCAGCTTGATGTACAGTACACACCCTGGACAGGACACTAGTCTATCTCCTGTTCCTGTATCATGAGGCAGCTTGATGTACAGTACACCCCCTGGACAGGACACTAGTCTATCTCCTGTTTCTGTAGTGAGGCAGCTTGATGTACAGTACACCCCCTGGACAGGACACTAGTCTATCTCCTGTTCCTGTATCATGAGGCAGCTTGATGTACAGTACACCCCCTGGACAGGACACTAGTCTATCTCCTGTTCCTGTATCATGAGGCAGCTTGATGTACAGTACACCCCCTGGACAGGACACTAGTCTATCTCCTGTTTCTGTAGTGAGGCAGCTTGATGTACAGTACACCCCCTGGACAGGACACTAGTCTATCTCCTGTTCCTGTATCATGAGGCAGCTTGATGTACAGTACACCCCCTGGACAGGACACTAGTCTATCTCCTGTTTCTGTAGTGAGGCAGCTTGATGTACAGTACACCCCCTGGACAGGACACTAGTTTATCTCCTGTTTCTGTAGTGAGGCAGCTTGATGTACAGTACACCCCCTGGACAGGACACTAGTCTATTTCCTGTTTCTGTAGTGAGGCAGCTTGATGTACAGTACACCCCCTGGACAGGACACTAGTCTATCTCCTGTTCCTGTATCATGAGGCAGCTTGATGTACAGTACACCCCCTGGACAGGACACTATATCTCCTGTTTCTGTATCATGAGGCAGCTTGATGTACAGTACACCCCCTGGACAGGACACGAGTCTATCTCCTGTTTCTGTATCATGAGGCAGCTTGATGTACAGTACACCCCCTGGACAGGACACTATATCTCCTGTTTCTGTATCATGAGGCAGCTTGATGTACAGTACACCCCCTGGACAGGACACTAGTTTATCTCCTGTTTCTGTATCATGAGGCAGCTTGATGTACAGTACACCCCCTGGACAGGACACTAGTCTATCTCCTGTTTCTGTAGTGAGACAGCTTGAGGTACAGTACACCCCCTGGACAGGACACTAGTCTATCTCCTGTTCCTGTATCATAAGGCAGCTTGATGTACAGTACACCCCCTGGACAGGACACTAGTCTATCTCCTGTTCCTGTATCATGAGGCAGCTTGATGTACAGTACACCCCCTGGACAGGACACTAGTCTATCTCCTGTTTCTGTAGTGAGGCAGCTTGATGTACAGTACACACCCTGGACAGGACACTAGTCTATCTCCTGTTCCTGTATCATGAGGCAGCTTGATGTACAGTACACCCCCTGGACAGGACACTAGTCTATCTCCTGTTTCTGTATCATGAGGCAGCTTGATGTACAGTACACCCCCTGGACAGGACACTAGTCTATCTCCTGTTTCTGTAGTGAGGCAGCTTGATGTACAGTACACCCCCTGGACAGGACACTAGTCTATCTCCTGTTTCTGTAGTGAGGCAGCTTGATGTACAGTACACCCCCTGGACAGGACACTAGTCTATCTCCTGTTCCTGTATCATAAGGCAGCTTGATGTACAGTACACCCCCTGGATAGGACACTAGTCTATTTCCTGTTTCTGTAGTGAGGCAGCTTGATGTACAGTACACCCCCTGGACAGGACACTAGTCTATCTCCTGTTTCTGTAGTGAGGCAGCTTGATGTACAGTACACTCCCTGGACAGGACACTAGTCTATCTCCTGTTTCTGTAGTGAGGCAGCTTGATGTACAGTACACCCCCTGGACAGGACGCTAGTCTATCTCCTGTTCCTGTATCATGAGGCAGCTTGATGTACAGTACACCCCCTGGACAGGACACTAGTCTATCTCCTGTTCCTGTATCATGAGGCAGCTTGATGTACAGTACACCCCCTGGACAGGACACTAGTCTATCTCCTGTTCCTGTACCATGAGGCAGC
>NC_140022.1:1931835-1941835 GCF_964263955.1 Coregonus lavaretus
CACACAAACACACATGCATGCATACACACCCGGTTGGACACGCATGCACGCACACGCACACACACATCATCATCCACACAGAGAAATACACCATGGAAATACACCATGGAAATACACCATGGAAATACACCATGGAAATACACCATTGAAATACACCATGGAGACACTGTGTGAACGACAGCTCCCACAGCAGCCATACTGAACGTGTCCTCATTCCTGTTTAGTATTATATTGATATTCACAGCCAGTACAGTATGTTCTCTATTATTATGGAGTGATGACAGTGGCTATATGAATAGCTGATGACGATCTCTAAATAAATAACTTAGTGTGCTTGCTGACAACTAAAACATTACTGCAGTCACTGCTACTAATACAACAATACTTCAAAGACAAGCAGGCACACACATTTTCTTTAGGAAAAAGTAATTTTCTAGTTCTCATTAAAACCTGTTATCGTCAGTCCCACCACATATACAGTGCTATGAAAAAGTATTTGCCCCCTTTCTAATTTTCTCTACTTTTGCATATTTGTGATACTGAATGTTATCAGATCTTCAATCAAAACCTAATATTAGATAAAGGGAACATAAGTGAACAAATAACACAACAATTACATATTTATTTCACTTATTTCATAAACAAAGTTATGCAACACCCAATTCCCCTGTGTGAAAAAGTAATTGCCCCCTTACACTCAATAACTGGTTGTGCCACCTTTAGCTGCAATGACTCCAACCAAATGCTTCCTGTAGTTGTTGATCAGTCTCTCACGTCGCTGTGGAGGAATTCTGGCCCACTCTTCCATGCAGAACTGCTTTAACTCAGTGACGTGTGGGTTTTCAAGCATGAACTGCTCGTTTCAAGTCCTGCCACAACATCTCAATTGGGATTAGGTCTGGACTTTGACTAGGCCATTCCAAGATGGGTCCCATTATGCCTGGCAAAAACCAAACACTGCATTCCACAGTAAGAACATCATACCAAAGGTCAAGCATGGTGGTGGTGGTGTGATGGTTTGGGGATGCTTTGCTGCCTCAGGACCTAGACAACTTGCCTTAATAGAAGGAACCATGAATTCTGCTCTGTATCAGAGAATTCTACAGGAGAATGTCAGACCATCCGTCTGTGAGCTGAAGCTGAAGCACAGCTGGGTCATGCAGCAAGACAATGATCCAAAACACACAATCAAGTCTACATGGAAATTGCTAAAAAGCAACAAATTGGAGGTTTTGGAATGGCCTAGTCAAAGTCCAGACCTAATCCCAATTGAGATGTTGTGGCAGGACTTGAAACGAGCAGTTCATGCTTGAAAACCCACACGTCACTGAGTTAAAGCAGTTCTGCATGGAAGAGTGGGCCAAAATTCCTCCACAGCGACGTGAGAGACTGATCAACAACTACAGGAAGCATTTGGTTGGAGTCATTGCAGCTAAAGGTGGCACAACCAATTATTGAGTGTAAGGGGGCAATTACTTTTTCACACAGGGGAATTGGGTGTTGCATAACTTTGTTTATGAAATAAATATGTAATTGTTGTTTTATTTGTTCACTTATGTTCCCTTTATCTAATATTAGGTTTTGGTTGAAGATCTGATAACATTCAGTATCACAAATATGCAAAAGTAGAGAAAAGTAGAGGGGGCAAATACTTTTTCATAGCACTGTACGTCTAGGCTAGCTAGTCCAATATCTGATGATGGCTAAAGCTAGACTAAGTTAAGGTTAAGTCTAGTCCAATATCTGATGTTGGCTAAAGCTAGACTAGGTTAAGGTTAAGTCTAATATCTGATGATGGCTAAAGCTAGACTAGGTTAAGGTTAAGTCTAATATCTGATGTTGGCTAAAGCTAGACTAGGTTAAGGTTAAGTCTAGTCCAATATCTGATGATGGCTAAAGCTAGACTAGGTTAAGGTTAAGTCTAATATCTGATGATGGCTAAAGCTAGACTAGGTTAAGGTTAAGTCTAATATCTGATGTTGGCTAAAGCTAGACTAGGTTACGTCTAGTCCAATATCTGATGTTGGCTAAAGCTAGACTAGGTTAAGGTTAAGTCTAGTCCAATATCTGATGATGGCTAAAGCTAGACTAGGTTAAGTCTAGTCCAATATCTGATGTTGGCTAAAGCTAGACTAGGTTAAGGTTAAGTCTAGTCCAATATCTGATGATGGCTAAAGCTAGACTAGGTTAAGGCTAGTCCAATATCTGATGATGGCTAAAGCTAGACTAGGTTAAGTCTAGTCCAATATCTGATGATGGCTAAAGCTAGACTAGGTTAAGTCTAGCCCAATATCTGATGATGGCTAAAGCTAGACTAGGTTAAGGTTAAGTCTAGTCCAAAATCTGATGATGGCTAAAGCTAGACTAGGTTAAGTTTAAGGCTAGTCTAATATCTGATGTTGGCTAAAGCTAGACTAGGTTAATGTTAAGGTTAAGTCTGATATCTAATGTTGGATAAAGCTAGACTAGGTTAAGGCTAGTCCAATAGCAACCAGATGGCTGTTGTCCAAGCCTACTATGAAAACTGACAGACCATGTGACCATGGCTGTGTTGGTGAGTTCAAAGCACAAGTAATAAACCTCAGAGAGCCTGTTAAATCTGCTGGCCGAATCCCCGGCTCCTGGTTCACTTTGCCCAGGATTCAATTTAAAAATGAAGACTTTGCCACTAAATCTCTCAGAAATGAGAAGACTCCTACGGCCAATCACAGCACTGGTAAAGCCTTGGAAGATCGTGCCAAACGTAAATGAAACCCAGTATGTTTCTGATTAAACAGTGTGCGTCCCAAAGTGCACCATTTTTTTTGTGTGCACTATTTTTGACCAGGGCCCACAGGGGAAGAAGAAGTGCACTCTATAGGGAACAGGGTGCCATTTGGGATGCTTCCATAGTGTTGGGTTCTCATCCTCTTAGCTGCCTCTCCCTACCAGGCTATCTATCTATCTGTCTGTTGTGGTGTGTTGTGATGTAATGACATGGTGTAGCTAGCTGACGATCAAATACATCCCATGCAGAATATTGGTGGAGGGCTTTAAGGGAGTTAAGGCAGTATGGGAACTGTGGGAATGCCAAGTCAGCGCCTCAGCTCTTGTTAATGGAGCTGTTTCCAATTATATATAAAAAACAACTTTATTATTGTACTACCTTCCCATAATTCTACATGGTTCTGACTTGTTCCCCCTATGCCCAGAATATCTTACATAGTGACACCTGCGGCGTCTGGAGTTAACACATGGAGCTCTTTAAAAGCTACTGAAAATGTGAAGATGAAAGTCAGGAATTTTTAGGTCCAACATCTGGCCTCGTATTAGGTCCAACATCTGGCCTCGTATCCCTGAAAACGTTTGGAGGAATAGCTTCCAGAAACCAGGGAAGCCCAATGACAGCTTCTAGAACCCAGGAATAGCTTCCAGAATCCAGGGATAGCTTCTAGAACCCAGGGATAGCTTCTAGAAACCAGCGATAGCTTCCAGAACCCAGAGAAAGGTCTAGAAACCAGGGATAACTTATAGAATCCAGCAATAGCTTCCAGAACCCAGGGATAGGTGTTAGAAACCAGGAATAGCTTATAGAATCCAGTGACAGCTCTAGAACCCAGGGATAGGTGATAGAAACCAGGAATAGCTTATAGAATCCAGTGACAGCTCTAGAACCCAGGGATAGGTGATAGAAACCAGGGATAGCTTATAGAATCCAGTGACAGCTCTAGAACCCAGGGATAGGTGTTAGAAACCAGGGATAGCTTATAGAATCCAGTGACAGCTCTAGAACCCAGGGATAGGTGTTAGAAACCAGGGATAGCTTATAGAATCCAGTGACAGCTCTAGAACCCAGGGATAGGTGATAGAAACCAGGGATAGCTTATAGAATCCAGTGACAGCTCTAGAACCCAGGGATAGGTGTTAGAAACCAGGGATAGCTTATAGAATCCAGTGACAGCTCTAGAACCCAGGGATAGGTGTTAGAAAACAGGGATAGATTCCAGAACCCAGGAATATGTGTTAGAACCCAGGGATAGATGTTAGAAACCATGGATATCTTCTAGAACCCATATATTCCTTCCAGAACACATTCCTTCCACAACCCCATGGTCTTTGTTCCATTGTGCCCAGTAGAGCTCTGGGGTGTGGAACTGGATACTCTGGCTGTGACCTGAGCTTACCCCGGCCTCACACAAATTCACACACACCACCTGCCTCACTCACACACACACACACACACACACACACACACACACACACACACACACACACACACACACACACACACACACACACACACACACACACACACACACACACACACACACACACACACACACACACACAGCACCTGACAGCACTGAGAAGTTCCAGAGCTGTGTGAGGATAAACAAAGCACACACACACCATTCCATTCAAGACCGATGCCCTCGAAGAGTAATGGATCACATTTACTAGGACAAAGATCTCCTGTATCCTGTGCCAAATCTCTGTCTATTGTTATGCTATGCTATGCTATGCTATGCTATGCTATGCTATGCTATGCAACACACACACACACACACACACACACACACACACACACACACACAGGGTGATAGGGTGCGGCCAGGCCAGCCTGCCAGCGTCATCACATCAGACGTGTTGCTGTTCTGCTGCTCCCAGGGGGGAACCTTTCTCTTCAAGCTGTGTTGTACTTAGGAAGCCTCCACCGTGTAACACCATGGGCTGCCGGCCAATACACACACTCCTCAGAGAGGCAGGCAGGCAGGCAGGCAGGCAGGCAGGCAGGCAGGCAGGCAGGCAGACATGCACGCACGCACACACACACACACACACACACACACACACACACACACACACACACACACACACACACGCCATGCACACACACACACTCCTCTGAGACAGACAGACATAATCATTTCTACATCCCTGGGTTGCCACCCCACCACTCCGCTCCGCCGTTTCTCTCCTTGGCTTTGACCTATTTATGGTCGACCACAGTTTGGTGTGTGTCTGTGTGTGTGTGTGTGTGTGTCTGTGTGTGTGTGTGTGTGTGTGTGTGTGTGTGTGTGTGGTGTGGCGGTCGCTCCGTTGGCCGGTCGGTCGGTAATGCACTGTGTTTAATAATTAAGAACCCACTCTAAAAACATCTACATGTCATCACATCCACAGGACTAGAAAAACAACAACATTGTTTACCTCGATGTTGACAAAACAACATAAACACATGCAGTAATAAACAATCATCTACATCCATCTAATATCAATCCAGTACATCACATGACTAGTGTAATGGAAGGGACACGTGACAGGGAAAATACCAACTAAATCACATAATCACATATTACAGGGAATTAACAGCTAAAGTGGAAAACATGGAGAGAGAGAGAGAGAGAGAAATGGAGAGAGAGCGAGAGAGAGTGTGATAATATGATAATATTATAAACCTCAGATAGGAGATTCAGTTGTTATTCTACACACAGACTCACTCCGTAACATCTGATTGGATGGTCAGATTGGAGAGAGACCAATGAGGGCAGTCGGAGGAGAGCAGCAGGCAAGGCAGAGAATAGTATAGTAACTGATGCTGGGCCTGGCCCCCCTATCAGACAGAGAATAGGATAGTAACTGATGCTGGGCCTGGCCCCCCTATCAGACAGAGAATAGGATAGTAACTGATGCTGGGCCTGGCCCCCCTATCAGACAGAGAATAGGATAGTAACTGATGCTGGGCCTGGCCCCCATATCAGACAGAGAATAGTATAGTAACTGATGCTGGGCCTGGCCCCCCTATCAGACAGAGAATAGTATAGTAACTGATGCTGGGCCTGGCCCCCATATCAGACAGAGAATAGGATAGTAACTGATGCTGGGCCTGGCCCCCATATCAGACAGAGAATAGGATAGTAACTGATGCTGGGCCTGGCCCCCCTATCAGACAGAGAATAGGATAGTAACTGATGCTGGGCCTGGCCCCCCTATCAGACAGAGAATAGGATAGTAACTGATGCTGGGCCTGGCCCCCCTATCAGACAGAGAATAGGATAGTAACTGATGCTGGGCCTGGCCCCCCTATCAGACAGAGAATAGGATAGTAACTGATGCTGGGCCTGGCCCCCCTATCAGACAGAGAATAGGATAGTAACTGATGCTGGGCCTGGCCCCCCTATCAGACAGAGAATAGGATAGTAACTGATGCTGGGCCTGGCCCCCCTATCAGACAGAGAATAGGATAGTAACTGATGCTGGGCCTGGCCCCCATATCAGACAGAGAATAGGATAGTAACTGATGCTGGGCCTGGCCCCCCTATCAGACAGAGAATAGGATAGTAACTGATGCTGGGCCTGGCCCCCCTATCAGACAGAGAATAGGATAGTAACTGATGCTGGGCCTGGCCCCCCTATCAGACAGAGAATAGTATAGTAACTGATGCTGGGCCTGGCCCCCATATCAGACAGAGAATAGGATAGTAACTGATGCTGGGCCTGGCTGGCCCCCCTATCAGACAGAGAATAGTATAGTAACTGATGCTGGGCCTGGCCCCCCTATCAGACAGAGAATAGGATAGTAACTGATGCTGGGCCTGGCCCCCATATCAGACAGAGAATAGGATAGTAACTGATGCTGGGCCTGGCCCCCCTATCAGACAGAGAATAGGATAGTAACTGATGCTGGGCCTGGCCCCCCTATCAGACAGAGAATAGGATAGTAACTGATGCTGGGCCTGGCTGGCCCCCTTATCAGACAGAGAATAGTATAGTAACTGATGCTGGGCCTGGCCCCCATATCAGACAGAGAATAGGATAGTAACTGATGCTGGGCCTGGCCCCCCTATCAGACAGAGAATAGGATAGTAACTGATGCTGGGCCTGGCCCCCCTATCAGACAGAGAATAGTATAGTAACTGATGCTGGGCCTGGCTGGCCCCCCTATCAGACAGAGAATAGGATAGTAACTGATGCTGGGCCTGGCCCCCCTATCAGACAGAGAATAGGATAGTAACTGATGCTGGGCCTGGCCCCCATATCAGACAGAGAATAGGATAGTAACTGATGCTGGGCCTGGCCCCCCTATCAGACAGAGAATAGGATAGTAACTGATGCTGGGCCTGGCCCCCCTATCAGACAGAGAATAGGATAGTAACTGATGCTGGGCCTGGCCCCCCTATCAGACAGAGAATAGGATAGTAACTGATGCTGGGCCTGGCCCCCCTATCAGACAGAGAATAGGATAGTAACTGATGCTGGGCCTGGCCCCCCTATCAGACAGAGAATAGGATAGTAACTGATGCTGGGCCTGGCCCCCCTATCAGACAGAGAATAGGATAGTAACTGATGCTGGGCCTGGCCCCCCTATCAGACAGAGAATAGGATAGTAACTGATGCTGGGCCTGGCCCCCCTATCAGACAGAGAATAGGATAGTAACTGATGCTGGGCCTGGCCCCCATATCAGACAGAGAATAGGATAGTAACTGATGCTGGGCCTGGCCCCCATATCAGACAGAGAATAGTATAGTAACTGATGCTGGGCCTGGCCCCCATATCAGACAGAGAATAGGATAGTAACTGATGCTGGGCCTGGCCCCCCTATCAGACAGAGAATAGGATAGTAACTGATGCTGGGCCTGGCCCCCCTATCAGACAGAGAATAGGATAGTAACTGATGCTGGGCCTGGCCCCCCTATCAGACAGAGAATAGGATAGTAACTGATGCTGGGCCTGGCCCCCCTATCAGACAGAGAATAGGATAGTAACTGATGCTGGGCCTGGCCCCCCTATCAGACAGAGAATAGGATAGTAACTGATGCTGGGCCTGGCTGGCCCCCTTATCAGACAGAACATAGCGTAGTAACTCATGCTGGGCCCCCCTATCCCTGGGAGGTAGGCTGGCATCATTACTGATATGTACTTTACACTGCACAGATAGCATACAGAGCTCAGTGTGTCCCTGCCTGCCCCCTTTAACATGCTCTACAGTCCTAACTACAAGTAAAGCAACAGCAGCATCCCCAAACATTGACTTAAAAACTCTTCCTATTTAAACCCATCAATGTATATCAGTCAAAGTATTTATATGTGTCTTCTATTGCTAACAGTCTGAGTTAAAGGGATACTTCGGCATTTATCTACTTCCCCAGAGTCAGATGAACTTGTGGAGACCATTCTTATGTCTCTGTGTCCAGTATGAAGGATGTTAGAGGTAGTTTCACGAGCCAATTCTAACTAGCATTAGCGCTAGCAGATACCCATAGACTTCCAGTCATTGTTAGTCAACGCTAGTTAGCAATTGCGCTAGCGCTAGTTAGCAACTTCCTTCAAACTGCACGCAGAGACATAAAAATGGTATCCACGAGTTCATCTGACTCTGTGGAAGTAGATAAATGGCCTCATTGCAAAACTCCCAAAGTATCCCTTTAAAGACACCATGCTGTCAGTCTACTATAGCTAACAGTCTGAGTTAAAGACACCATGCTGTCAGTCAGAGGGTACTGAGGTATTGTTGTTGTGGTGGTATCTAAAGTACTGTTACAAAGCAGCGCAGCGCTACAGGGCCTCTTATATAACGGCAGACTTTTACTCCTTTTCCCTCCAAAGAACCATTAAATAAAGAGAGAGAGAGAATGTTGGAACTACATTGTTCCAGACTCCCCTCAGAGAACATTCTAGAAGCATAAAAAATTAACCTGTTTCCTCTCTACTCTGGTTCTTGTGCTAACCGGGATCCTTGGGACGTCCCTACCCCAATGAAGTAGCAATTAAAAATGTTTACGGAGAGGGTTAAGGTTAGGGTAAGGTAAGGGTTAAGGTTAGGGTAAGGTAAGGGTTAAGATTAGGGTTGGATAAGGGTTAAGGTTTAGGGTAGGTAGTTCCCAAGGATCCCGGATAGCACTGACCATTCTACTCTACCACTCCGCCTGACCAACCCCATCTATACATTACAGCTGTCTGACCACATGCCTTTAAAAACCCATGATGGTGAATAAGAGTTGTTGGTGCCGGTGAAATGGCTTGGAGAAATACTGTAGGTTTGACACACAATTCCCCCTCTGTTTGTCCTATTGGGTCAATTCCCCCTCTGTTTGTCCTATTGGGTCAATTCACCCTCTGTTTGTCCTATTGGGTCAATTCCCCCTCTGTTTGTCCTATTGGGTCAATTCCCCCTCTGTTTGTCCTATTGGGTCAATTCCCCCTCTGTTTGTCCTATTGGGTCAATTCACCCTCTGTTTGTCCTATTGGGTCAATTCCCCCTCTGTTTGTCCTATTGGGTCAATTCCCCCTCTGTTTGTCCTATTGGGTCAATTCACCCTCTGTTTGTCCTATTGGGTCAATTCCCCCTCTGTTTGTCCTATTGGGTCAATTCCCCCTCTGTTTGTCCTATTGGGTCAATTCCCCCTCTGTTTGTCCTATTGGGTCAATTCCCCCTCTGTTTGTCCTATTGGGTCAATTCCCCCTCTGTTTGTCCTATTGGGTCATTGTGTGGTTTTGCTGCCGACCGTTCTGATTGGACATTACTGAGTAGAAAACATTGGAAGAGAGGAGGACAGGAGATTCCCTAAGACTCCAGCCTCTGTTGTTCTGTGTGTATTTCCTCAATTTCTTCCCATGACCCCTTGCAACCATCGGCAATTTAGCACATGGGTGCTCCCATATAAATATAATTACTATTAGATCAGGCAAAGCTCCTCAGACCACAGGAATGTCTCTTCTAGTTATTCAATTTATATGTGTGCTCCTATCCTGTGATGTCATTGTGGAATTTAGAATTTATTTAGAATACATTCTATTTATATCTCCTACTCCTCCAAGAGTTCTGTACTTAGTTCAGTTCAGTTCAGTCAATATGGGCTTAAGAGCTTAATATGGAACAGGGAGAGAGGAACTAGGTTAACCAAATGATAGGGCCTTAAACCCAATGTCCAGCAGCACATTTCACTTGATTAAAAACACCCTCATCACACACAGTATTAAACACACACACACACACACACACACACACACACACACACACAC
>NC_140022.1:1946835-1984335 GCF_964263955.1 Coregonus lavaretus
AGACAGTTGTCTTTCTCCACAGTGGTGTTTGTGACCGAAGGCATGAGACTGAAGACAGTTGTCCTTCTCCACAGTGGTGTTTGTGATTGAAGGCATGAGACTGAAGACAGTTGTCTTTTTCCACAGTGGTGTTTGTGACCGAAGGCATGAGACTGAAAACAGTCGTCTTTCTCCACAGTGGTGTTTGTGACCGAAGGCATGAGACTGAAGACAGTCGTCTTTCTCCACAGTGGTGTTTGTGACTGAAGGCATGAGACTGAAGACAGTCGTCTTTCTCCACAGTGGTGTTTGTGACTGAAGGCATGAGACTGAAGACAGTCGTCTTTCTCCACAGTGGTGTTTGTGACTGAAGGCATGAGACTGAAGACAGTCGTCTTTCTCCACAGTGGTGTTTGTGACTGAAGGCATGAGACTGAAGACAGTCATCTTTCTCCACAGTGGTGTTTGTGACTGAAGGCATGAGACTGAAGACAGTCGTCTTTCTCCACAGTGGCGTTTGTGACTGAAGGCATGAGACTGAAGACAGTCGTCTTTCTCCACAGTGGCGTTTGTGACTGAAGGCATGAGACTGAAGACAGTCGTCTTTCTCCACAGTGGCGTTTGTGACTGAAGGCATGAGACTGAAGACAGTCGTCTTTCTCCACAGTGGTGTTTGTGACTGAAGGCATGAGACTGAAGACAGTCGTCTTTCTCCACAGTGGTGTTTGTGACTGAAGGCATGAGACTGAAGACAGTCGTCTTTCTCCACAGTGGTGTTTGCGACTGAAGGCATTAGTCTGAAGACAGTTGTCTTTCTCCACAGTGGTGTTTGTGACTGAAGGCATGAGACTGAAGACAGTCGTCTTTCTCCACAGTGGTGTTTGTGACTGAAGGCATGAGACTGAAGACAGTCGTCTTTCTCCACAGTGGTGTTTGTGACTGAAGGCATGAGTCTGAAGACAGTTGTCTTTCTCCACAGTGGTGTTTGTGACTGAAGGCATGAGACTGAAGACAGTCGTCTTTCTCCACAGTGGTGTTTGTGACTGAAGGCATGAGACTGAAGACAGTCGTCTTTCTCCACAGTGGTGTTTGTGACTGAAGGCATGAGACTGAAGACAGTCGTCTTTCTCCACAGTGGTGTTTGTGACTGAAGGCATGAGACTGAAGACAGTCGTCTTTCTCCACAGTGGTGTTTGTGACTGAAGGCATGAGACTGAAAACAGTCGTCTTTCTCCACAGTGGTGTTTGTGACTGAAGGCATGAGACTGAAGACAGTCGTCTTTCTCCACAGTGGTGTTTGTGACCGAAGGCATGAGACTGAAGACAGTTGTCCTTCTCCACAGTGGTGTTTGTGATTGAAGGCATGAGACTGAAGACAGTTGTCTTTTTCCACAGTGGTGTTTGTGACCGAAGGCATGAGACTGAAAACAGTCGTCTTTCTCCACAGTGGTGTTTGTGACCGAAGGCATGAGACTGAAGACAGTCGTCTTTCTCCACAGTGGTGTTTGTGACTGAAGGCATGAGACTGAAGACAGTCGTCTTTCTCCACAGTGGTGTTTGTGACTGAAGGCATGAGACTGAAGACAGTCGTCTTTCTCCACAGTGGTGTTTGTGACTGAAGGCATGAGACTGAAGACAGTTGTCTTTCTCCACAGTGGTGTTTGTGACTGAAGGCATGAGACTGAAGACAGTCGTCTTTCTCCACAGTGGTGTTTGTGACTGAAGGCATGAGACTGAAGACAGTTGTCCTTCTCCACAGTGGTGTTTGTGATTGAAGGCATGAGACTGAAGACAGTTGTCTTTTTCCACAGTGGTGTTTGTGACCGAAGGCATGAGACTGAAGACAGTCGTCTTTCTCCACAGTGGTGTTTGTGATTGAAGGCATGAGACTGAAGACAGTCGTCTTTTTCCACAGTGGTGTTTGTGACCGAAGGCATGAGACTGAAAACAGTCGTCTTTCTCCACAGTGGTGTTTGTGACCGAAGGCATGAGACTGAAGACAGTCGTCTTTCTCCACAGTGGTGTTTGTGACTGAAGGCATGAGACTGAAGACAGTCGTCTTTCTCCACAGTGGTGTTTGTGACTGAAGGCATGAGACTGAAGACAGTCGTCTTTCTCCACAGTGGTGTTTGTGACTGAAGGCATGAGACTGAAGACAGTCGTCTTTCTCCACAGTGGTGTTTGTGACTGAAGGCATGAGACTGAAGACAGTCATCTTTCTCCACAGTGGTGTTTGTGACTGAAGGCATGAGACTGAAGACAGTCGTCTTTCTCCACAGTGGCGTTTGTGACTGAAGGCATGAGACTGAAGACAGTCGTCTTTCTCCACAGTGGCGTTTGTGACTGAAGGCATGAGACTGAAGACAGTCGTCTTTCTCCACAGTGGCGTTTGTGACTGAAGGCATGAGACTGAAGACAGTCGTCTTTCTCCACAGTGGTGTTTGTGACTGAAGGCATGAGACTGAAGACAGTCGTCTTTCTCCACAGTGGTGTTTGTGACTGAAGGCATGAGACTGAAGACAGTCGTCTTTCTCCACAGTGGTGTTTGCGACTGAAGGCATTAGTCTGAAGACAGTTGTCTTTCTCCACAGTGGTGTTTGTGACTGAAGGCATGAGACTGAAGACAGTCGTCTTTCTCCACAGTGGTGTTTGTGACTGAAGGCATGAGACTGAAGACAGTCGTCTTTCTCCACAGTGGTGTTTGTGACTGAAGGCATGAGTCTGAAGACAGTTGTCTTTCTCCACAGTGGTGTTTGTGACTGAAGGCATGAGACTGAAGACAGTCGTCTTTCTCCACAGTGGTGTTTGTGACTGAAGGCATGAGACTGAAGACAGTCGTCTTTCTCCACAGTGGTGTTTGTGACTGAAGGCATGAGACTGAAGACAG
This sequence comes from Coregonus lavaretus, assembly GCF_964263955.1. Lineage (NCBI taxonomy): Eukaryota > Metazoa > Chordata > Actinopteri > Salmoniformes > Salmonidae > Coregonus > Coregonus lavaretus. The sequence goes on from NC_140022.1 coordinate 1,949,702, forward strand.
TCGTCTTTCTCCACAGTGGTGTTTGTGACTGAAGGCATGAGACTGAAGACAGTCGTCTTTCTCCACAGTGGTGTTTGTGACTGAAGGCATGAGACTGAAAACAGTCGTCTTTCTCCACAGTGGTGTTTGTGACTGAAGGCATGAGACTGAAGACAGTCGTCTTTCTCCACAGTGGTGTTTGTGACCGAAGGCATGAGACTGAAGACAGTTGTCCTTCTCCACAGTGGTGTTTGTGATTGAAGGCATGAGACTGAAGACAGTTGTCTTTTTCCACAGTGGTGTTTGTGACCGAAGGCATGAGACTGAAAACAGTCGTCTTTCTCCACAGTGGTGTTTGTGACCGAAGGCATGAGACTGAAGACAGTCGTCTTTCTCCACAGTGGTGTTTGTGACTGAAGGCATGAGACTGAAGACAGTCGTCTTTCTCCACAGTGGTGTTTGTGACTGAAGGCATGAGACTGAAGACAGTCGTCTTTCTCCACAGTGGTGTTTGTGACTGAAGGCATGAGACTGAAGACAGTTGTCTTTCTCCACAGTGGTGTTTGTGACTGAAGGCATGAGACTGAAGACAGTCGTCTTTCTCCACAGTGGTGTTTGTGACTGAAGGCATGAGACTGAAGACAGTTGTCCTTCTCCACAGTGGTGTTTGTGATTGAAGGCATGAGACTGAAGACAGTTGTCTTTTTCCACAGTGGTGTTTGTGACCGAAGGCATGAGACTGAAGACAGTCGTCTTTCTCCACAGTGGTGTTTGTGATTGAAGGCATGAGACTGAAGACAGTCGTCTTTTTCCACAGTGGTGTTTGTGACCGAAGGCATGAGACTGAAAACAGTCGTCTTTCTCCACAGTGGTGTTTGTGATTGAAAATAAATGTCCCGTGCAGCAAAAATAGAGAATTTGTGTATGTGAAGTGTGTGTGTAATTAAATGTAAAATATAGTGAGCAGTTTACCATTAGAAACTTGGCAGAGAGAGAGAGAAAGAGAGAGAGTGAGAGAGAGAGAGAGAGAGAGAGAGAGAGAGAGAGAGAGAGAGAGAGAGCGAGTGAGAGTGAGAGTGAGAGAGAGAGAGAGAGAGAGAGAGAGAGAGAGAGAGATAGAGAGAGAGAGAAGAGAGAGAGAGAGAGAGAGAGAGAGAGAGAGAGAGAGAGAGAGAGAGAGAGAGAGAGAGAGAGAGAGAGAGAGAGAGAGAGAGAGAGAGAGAGAGAGAGAGAGAGAGAGAGAGAGAGAGAGAGAGAGAGAGAGAGAGAGAGAGAGAGAGAGAGAGAGAGAGAGAGAGAGAGAGAGAGAGAGAGAGAGAGAGAGAGAGAGAGAGGGCGGAATGGATGGCGGCATAGATAATCTCTATGAGATTCTAGTGAATGGCTCCGAAATGTTTCAAGGGTTGTAGATATAAAAACAGATTTAAAGCCAGGCAGGGAGGGAATTCACGTAGGATGTAATCCCTCTACAGTTAAAGTAGAGTTGAGTGGGGTGGTGAGGTAGTAGAGTTGAGTGGGGTGGTGAGGTAGTAGAGTTGAGTGGGGTGGCAGGGTAGTAGAGTTGAGTGGGGTGGTGAGGTAGTAGAGTTGAGTGGGGTGGTGAGGTAGTAGAGTTGAGTGGGGTGGTGAGGTAGTAGAGTTGACTGGGGTGGTGAGGTAGTAGAGTTGAGTGGGGTGGTGAGGTAGTAGAGTTGAGTGGGGTGGTGAGGTAGTAGAGTTGAGTGGGGTGGCAGGGTAGTAGAGTTGAGTGGGGTGGTGAGGTAGTAGAGTTGAGTGGGGTGGTGAGGTAGTAGAGTTGAGTGGGGTGGCAGGGTAGTATAGTTGAGTGGGGTGGTGAGGTAGTAGAGTTGAGTGGGGTGGCAGGGTAGTAGAGTTGAGTGGGGTGGTGAGGTAGTAGAGTTGAGTGGGGTGGCAGGGTAGTAGAGTTGAGTGGGGTGGCAGGGTAGTAGAGTTGAGTGGGGTGGTGAGGTAGTAGAGTTGAGTGGGGTGGTGAGGTAGTAGAGTTGAGTGGGGTGGTGAGGTAGTAGAGTTGAGTGGGGTGGTGAGGTAGTAGAGTTGAGTGGGGTGGTGAGGTAGTAGAGTTGAGTGGGGTGGTGAGGTAGTAGAGTTGAGTGGGGTGGTGAGGTAGTAGAGTTGAGTGGGGTGGTGAGGTAGTAGAGTTGAGTGGGGTGGTGAGGTAGTAGAGTTGAGTGGGGTGGTGAGGTAGTAGAGTTGACTGGGGTGGTGAGGTAGTAGAGTTGAGTGGGGTGGTGAGGTAGTAGAGTTGAGTGGGGTGGTGAGGTAGTAGAGTTGAGTGGGGTGGTGAGGTAGTAGAGTTGAGTGGGGTGGTGAGGTAGTAGAGACTGGGAACATGTGACCTCCTTATCTTGCTTAACTATGTGTTTACTACTAACACTGTCTGTCCACTGGGTTGACATTAAACACTTTCTGCTTACAGTTTAGGTTTCCAGCCAACCTTTTCATGCCAGTAAAGTATATGTTGGACAAAAACACTCCACGACAGGCCTGATGGTTTCCTGATGGAAACAGACAAACTGTCTGTAAACTTCCAAAATGTCAACAAAACAAAATACGCTAGACAAGGTGGGATCTTTTTGTGTCAGTAAAATTAATAATGCGAGAAATGGCAGTGGAAAGACTTTTATGCGCAAATATTGATATAATAACCATCATATCGAAGTAAACTTGGAGTCACGCGATGATATGTTGTGTGGTCCTCCCACTACGACTCGGGAAAGCATGCAGTTTTTCGGCTACAGATGAAATAATAAAGTTATGATTAACTTCACAGGGTGGTGAAAGTACAAGGTGATGAGCTTGATGCTCCTTTCCAATAAATATCGAGGGTTGTATTCTGGTGACATGATGATCGATGCTTGGCTGCCATTTGACAAATAATAATAATAATAATATGGCTCTTTTGTCCATAATAGTTCTCATCAGGCAGGCAACACTGTGGCTCTCTGATTACCATTATTCATTACTGCATTGTTGGGTTTGGAGCTTGACAAGAAAGGCATTTCACTGTACTTGTGCACGTGACATTAAAACTTGAAACTATACCCACACTGTATATGCGAGCTGTTGGCTAGAGCGCACGTGACAATACCAGAGTTGGAACATTTGCTCTATAACGCAACATTTTTTGAGACAAAACCATCAGTAGAGTTGAAAATGACCAGCTATAACAACATTACATCTATCACAGACACAGGGACGTCACTACTACGACCAGCTATAACAACATTACATCTATCACAGACACAGGGACGTCACTACTACGACCAGCTATAACAACATTACATCTATCACAGACACAGGGACGTCACTACTACGACCAGCTATAACAACATTACATCTATCACAGACACAGGGACGTCACTACTACGACCAGCTATAACAACATTACATCTATCACAGACACAGGGACGTCACTACTACGACCAGCTATAACAACATTACATCTATCACAGACACAGGGACGTCACTACTACGACCAGCTATAACAACATTACATCTATCACAGACACAGGGACGTCACTACTACGACCAGCTATAACAACATTACATCTATCACAGACACAGGGACGTCACTACTACGACCAGCTATAACAACATTACATCTATCACAGACACAGGGACGTCACTACTACGACCAGCAATAACAACATTACATCTATCACAGACACAGGGACAGGATGGACTGTCTCATGGCAGTTTAGATGTCCTGGTGTTGATAGTCATTCTTATTCTTGATGGAGACGTCCTTGGGGTCCTGGAGCCGTTTGTTGGACGAGAGGGAATGGTCTGAAATTAGAGGCTTTGATTTTCTTTAGATGAGAAGAAACATGCCATGTAGAGTCTTTGAAGAAATGCAGTGACCCGCCCCCTCTAGATGTTTCCCAGGACAAAGCAGCCTAAATGGTCCTACCACAGAACAAAGGCGTGTGATTGGTGCTGCCGCGCTAATTAGACGCGCTTGTTATTGCAGTGACCCGTGACCCTAAGCTAAACTACAGCCTGGTCTGGTGGAGAGGTGAAGGCCTGGATCTTCTCAACATCTCAAGGCTCTGCAGTCTGCTAGCTAGAGTAACCCTGTCTCTCCTTTTCCCTCCACCTCTCCTAGTCCTCTCCAGACAGTTATCCATACCGAGACAAGGAACACACTGTTGTCCATAAAGGTATGGCGGGTTAAATCAAAGTTTGCATCTGTAGTGTAGAGTCCCTCCCTCCCATCACTCACCTCTCTGACAGGCTCCCTACAGCTCCCAGGACCTCTACCGCCCACCCCTAACCTCTGACCACACCCCTAACCTCTGACCCCACCCCTAACCTCTGAACCCACCCCTAACATCTGACCACACCCCTAACATCTAACCACACCGCCTAACATTTGACCACACCTCTAACCTCTGACCACACCCCCTAACTTCTGACTACACCCCTGCCCTCTGAGTACCATCCCACGACGCCCCCACAACCACACCCAAAGTCTCTCTGACCTCTGACCTCAGTACACTGCTACCACACTTTGAGACAAATGCTCTGCCTTCATAGCAAATCATTGGCCGGCAGTAACAGAAACGGCCCCTCACACACTCAGACACCACCATAAAGTTATTGAGCCTAGTCTACTCTGTACCCCATTCAATATATTTTCTGTCTCCTTTTAAGACAAGGGTAGACAAAAGCATGGATTTGTTTTAGTAATAAAGCCTTAAATCATTAGAGTCCATAAAATAGACCCAGTTCACTTTCAGTTCACTTTCCCTGAACTAAACATGTACCATGAATCTGAATGGAAAACAAGTGAGCGTTAACAACCCCAGCTAGTACACACTGACCAGCCATTATTAGCTTGTGCCACTGGCCAATCCTTCAGCGTGCTTAAGACATAATCTTAACGGAACACTCAATCACCTCCGTCTAATCTGCAGATTTACAGGGGTAGCCCTCTCCTGATGTAAAGCCTGGAAAGCAGATTAGCAGCATCACACCATACTGTTAGCCTAGGCTGAGGCAAGTCCTAACAAGGTAACAATGCAGGGTCGTGTTCATTAGGCACCAAATGGAAGAAATCTGAACTGAAACAGGGAGGGACTACCTGGACTTGTCCAATAAGAAACGCTAATTTTAGCTTTCCGTTGCAAAATGTTTTAAAAGGCTTTAGAAGAACAGCCTGTTTGGTCATGGCCATGATGTCTGTCCTCTACATCGCACCTTGTCCTCCAACTGATTGAATAAACCAATCAGATCGTGCTTTTGTTCGTTTCCATTCGCTTCTTTGGACTTACATTGCTTTGTCCCAAACAGTCCCCATTCCCTGATGGACCCTGGTCAAAAGTAGTGCACTATGTAGGGAATAAGGTGCCATTTGGGACTGTGAAAAAGGACAAGCAAACCTACATTAGCCTTCAAGCGTTGGGAGATCATTTTTAGAATTAGTCCAAAACTAAAATAGATTGCTTATCTGGTGAAACCCTCTTATCCTAACTAACTCCTCCCATCACCCATTTTTAGGTTGAGACTTCTGCCTATAAGCTAGTATCATTACTGACTTAAGAAAGATACTTCTGCCTATAAGCTAGTATCATTACTGACTGAAGAAAGAGACTTCTGCCTATAAGCTAGTATCATTACTGACTGAAGAAAGAGACTTCTGCCTATAAGCTAGTATCATTAGTGACTGAAGAAATGGACTTCTGCCTATAAGCTAGTATCATTAGTGACTGAAGAAATGGACTTCTGCCTATAAGCTAGTATCATTAGTGACTGAAGAAAGATACTTCTGCCTATAAGCTAGTATCATTAGTGACTGAAGAAAGATACTTCTGCCTATAAGCTAGTATCATTAGTCACTGAAGAAAGATACTTCTGCCTATAAGCTAGTATCATTAGTGACTGAAGAAAGATACTTCTGCCTATAAGCTAGTATCATTAGTCACTGAAGAAATGTACTACTGCCTATAAGCTAGTATCATTAGTCACTGAAGAAAGATACTTCTGCCTATAATCTAGTATCATTAGTGACTGAAGAAATTGACTTCTGCCTATAAGCTAGTATCATTAGTGACTGAAGAAATGTACTTCTGCCTATAAGCTAGTATCATTAGTCACTGAAGAAAGATACTTCTGCCTATAAGCTAGTATCATTAGTGACTGAAGAAATGTACTTCTGCCTATAAGCTAGTATCATTAGTCACTGAAGAAATGTACTTCTGCCTATAAGCAAGAGTGTGGTATCTGGGATGCCATGCCATTAGCACTGACCTGACCATCCCTTACTTTATACAGTATGCCCATATCTGCTCAATATCATAGTGTACGGGCAGATATGGGCCCAATCCTCTCCTTGAGTAGACCTTTCCCCAGCCGTTCCACTTCTATGATCTATTCCAGTAGTAATGCTGGTCAAATGGTAAATTGAACTGGTCAAATGGTCAATTCAACTGGTCAAATGGTCTGCCTATAAGCTAGTATCATTAGTGACTGAAGAAAGATACTTCTGCCTATAAGCTAGTATCATTAGTGACTGAAGAAAGATACTTCTGCCTATAAGCTAGTATCATTAGTGACTGAAGAAAGATACTTCTGCCTATAAGCTAGTATCATTAGTGACTGAAGAAAGAGACTTCTGCCTATAAGCTAGTATCATTAGTGACTGAAGAAATTGACTTCTGCCTATAAGCTAGTATCATTAGTGACTGAAGAAATTGACTTCTGCCTATAAGCTAGTATCATTAGTGACCGAAGAAATGGACTTCTGCCTATAAGCAAGAGTGTGGTATGTGGGATGCCATGCCATTAGCACTGACCTGACCATCCCTTACTTTATACAGTATGCCCATATCTGCTCAATATCATAGTTTGATGTACGGGCAGATATGGGCCCAATCCTCTCCTTGAGTAGACCTTTCCCCAGCCGTTCCACTTCTATGATCTATTCCAGTAGTAATGCTGGTCAAATTGTAAATTGAACTGGTCAAATGGTCAATTCAACTGGTCAAATGGTCAATTCAGTTGGCCAACTAATCACCAAGCCCTTGATTTATTGAATCAGGTGTGCTAGTTGTAGAATATATTTAACAAGTGGAGCGGCTGGGGTTACCCTACCCTAGGAACGAAGTAGGACAGGAAACTCTAATGTATGACATCATACTGAACATCTTCCTTCCTGGCCTGGCTAGAATCAACATCAACAACAATAACAACATGTCATTTACAAAATAGCCTCCAACACTCTACTCAGCAAATTGGATGTAGTCTATCACAGTGCCATCCGTTTTGTCTCCAAAGCCCCATACACTACCCACCACTGTGACCTGTACGCTCTTGTTGGCTGGTCCTCACTACATGTTCGTCGTCAAACCCACTGGCTCCAGGCCATCTATAAATCACTGCTAGGCAAATCCCCGCCTTATCTTAGCTCATTGGTCACCATAGCAGCACCCACCCGTAGTCTGCGCTCCAGCAGGTATATCTCACTGGTCATTCCCAAAGCCAACACCTCCTTTGGCCGCCATTCCTTCCAGTTCTCTGCTGCCAATGACTGGAACGAATTGCAAAAATCTCTGAAGCTGGAGACTCTTATCTCCCTCACTAACTTTAAGCATCAGTTGTCAGAGCACCTTACCGATCACTGCACCTGTACACAGCCCATCTGAAATTAGCCCCCCCAACTACCTCATCCCTATATTGTTATTTATTTTGCTATTTTGCACCCCAGTATCTCTATTTGCACATAATCTCTTGCACATCTAGCATTCCAGTGTTAATACTAATTGTAATTATTTTGCACTATAGCCTATTTATTGCCTTACCTCCATAACTTGCTACATTTGCACACACTGTATATATATTTTCTGTTGTATTTTTTGACTTTATGTTTTTTTACCCCATATGTAATTCTGTGTTGTTGTTTTTATCGCACTGCTTTGCTTTATCTTGGCCAGGTCGCAGTTGTAAATGAGAACATGTTCTCAACTGGCTTACCTGGTTAAATAAAGGTTAAATAAAAATAAAAATAAAAAACAACAACAACAGATGGTGTCAGTGATAAACACAACCAAAACAACCTCTATCAGTTTCAGGATCACTAGTCTCTGATCCATGAAAAACATAAGGCTGAGTTTTACATGACAGGATTCATTCAGTAAATCACGTCATCTGCAGGGACATGTCCTCCACAGAGTAATCTACAGGGTATCAAACACTACGAGAGAGAGAGAGAGAGAGAGAGAGAGAGAGAGAGGGAGAGAGGGAGAGAGTCCCCTGGAAATCACAAATCAGTTAATTGTAATTCCCCACAACTGTAATTATTATTCAACTGTGTAGAGATAATTATTAGATCATGGAACGGGAGTAAAAATCTGTCCTGAGATTTCTTGCTTTGTTTTACAAAGGTACGAATAAGACTGCATTAGCTTGCTGAGCTAAAGGCTAAGCATTAGTCAGAGCCTCCAAACTAGAATCCTGTCTCCTCCCCTCAGCCCCATGGCGTGTAACACATCCCCCTCCCTCCCCAGCGTCAGCCTAGCTACTGGAACATCTCTGAGCTGTCAGGACCAGGCATGTCAGGCTGCTCATCTAGCCAAGGAAAACACACAACAAGGAAGAGGGGATGCGCTCAGCGGAGGCACCCTGGCAGTGGTACACTCTTCATTTAACATCCAGGGGGGAAGGAGATGAAGAGGGGGGAGACAGAGGTGGAGGATGGGCTTTAAGAGAGAGATCATTTTGATAAACTCCCTTATCTACTGGGTGAAATACCCGTGTGCCATCACAGCAGCAAGATTTGTGACCTGTTGCCACAAGAAAAGGGCAACCAGTGAAGAACAAACACCATTGTAAATACAACCCATATTTATTTATTTTCACTTTTGTACTTTAACTATTTGCACATCGTGACGACATAATATGACATTTGAAATGTCTTTATTCTTTTGGAACTTGTGTGAGTGTAGTATTTACTGTTCACTTTCTTTTATACATTTCACTTGCTTTGGCAACGTAAACATATGTTTCCCATGCCAATAAAGCCCTTTGAATTGAATTGACAGATTGAGGGAGGTGGGAGAGGGGGGAGAGAGAGAGAAGAATGAGTGAGTGAGTGAGAGAGAGAGAGAGAGAGAGAGAGGGGCACAGAGAGAGAGAGAGAGAGAGAGAGAGAGAGAGAGAGAGAGATAAAGAGAGTGAGTGAGTGAGTGAGTGAGTGAGTGAGTGAGTGAGAGAGAGAGAGTGAGTGAGTGAGTGAGTGAGTGAGTGAGTGAGTGAGAGAGAGAGAGAGAGAGAGAGAGAGAGAGAGAGAGAGAGAGAGAGAGAGAGAGAGAGAGAGAGAGAGAGAGAGAGAGAGAGAGAGAGAGAGAGAGAGAGAGAGAGAGAGAGAGAGTGAGTGAGTGAGAGAGAGAGAGAGAGAGAGAGAGAGAGAGAGAGAGAGAGAGAGAGAGAGAGAGAGAGAGAGAGAGAGAGAGAGAGAGAGAGAGAGAGAGAGAGAGAGAGAGAGAGAGAGAGAGAGAGAGAGAGAGAGAGAGAGAGAGAGAGAGAGAGAGAGAGATAAAGAAAGAAGAGATAAAGAAAGACAAGAAGACCCACATGGTGAGAGGATCAATAGTGACAGAGAAGGCTAATTACCGGGTATCACGGGTACGTTAACAGGGCACACACACACATACACAAACACACACACACACACACACACACACACACACACACACACACACACACACACACACACAGGGAATCACGGGGCCTGCCGCCTCTCCTCTCGCCTCTCCTCTCACTGGCCCACAGAGAAATTGGATTAATTTGCATCTACGCCTTCCTTTATATGTCAGCCTTATTAAAGCTTGTTCTATCTTAGCCTTGGAAATAAGACCATTGAACAAGACTCCTAATGAGCAGTAACAGTGCAGCACACAGTCCTCCTTTTAATGTTGCTACTGGATGCTATTTTGGGGATCTTTAAAGTGCATGATGGGGGTGGTTTACAGTATGAGGTATATTAACCAAAGGTAAAGTACTATAAAGATGCCTTATTCTAAAATGGATCAAATTATTCTCCCCCATCAATCTACACACAATACCCCATAATGACAAAGCAAAAACAGGTTTTTAGAAATGTTTGCAAATGTATAAAAAAAATACATTACTTTGTTGAAGCTCCTTTGGCAGCGATTACAGCCTTGAGTCTTCTTGGGTATGACGCTACAAGCTTGGCACACCTGTATTTGGAGAGTTTCTCCCATTCTTGTCTGAAGATCCTCTCAAGCTCTGTCAGGTTGGATGGGGAGCGTCGCTGCACAGCTATTTTCAGGTCTCCAGAGATGTTTGATCGGGTTCAAGTCCGGGCTCTGGCTGGGCCACTCAAGGACATTCAGAGACTTGTCCCGAAGCCACTCCTGCGTTGTCTTGGCTGTGTGCTTAGGGTCGTTGTCCTGTTGGAAGGTGAACCTTCGCCCCAGTCTGAGGTCCTGAGTGCTCTGGAGCAGGTTTTCATCAAGTAACTCTCTGTACTTTGCTCCGTTCATCTGTCCCTCGATCCTGACTAGTCTCCCAGTCCCTGCCGCTGAAAAACATCCCCATAGCATGATGCTGCCCTAACCATGCTTCACCGTAGGGATGCTGCCAGGTTTCCTCCAGACGTGACGCTTGACATTCAGGTCAAAGACTTCAATCTTGGTTTCATCAGACCAATCTTGTTTCTTATGGTCTGAGAGTCCTTTAGGTGCCTTTTGGCAAACTTCAAGCGGGCTGTCATGTGCCTTTTACTGAGGAGTGGCTCTACCATAAAGGCCTGTTTGGTGGAGTGCTGCAGAGATGGTTGTCCTTCTGGAAGGTTCTGCCACCTCCACAGAGGAACTCTAGAGCTCTGTCACAGAGTGACCATTGGGTTCTTGGTCACCTCCCTGACCAAGGCCCTTCTCCCCCGATTGCTCAGTTTGGTCGGGCGGCCAGCTCTAGGAAGAGTCTTGGTGGTTCCAAACTTCTTCCATTTAAAAATGATGAAGGCCACTGTGTTCTTGGGGACCTTCAATGCTGCAGAAATGTTTTGGTACCCTTCCCTAGATCTGTGCCTTGACACAATCCTGTCTCGGAGCTCTACGGATAATTCCTTCGACCTCATGGCTTGGTTTTTGCTCTGACATGCACTGTCAACTATGGGACCTTATATAGACAGGTGTGTGCCTTTCCAAATCATGTCCAATCAATAGAATTGACCACAGGTGGACTCCAATCAAGTTGTAAAAACATCTCAAGGATGATCAATGGAAACAGGATGCACATGAGCTCAATTTCGAGTCTCATAGCAAAGGGTCTGAATACTTATGTAAATAAGGTATTTATGTTTTCTATTTTTTATAAATGAGCAGAAATGTCTAAAAACCTGTTTTCACTTTGTCATCATTTACATTTACATTTTGGTCATTTAGCAGACGCTCTTAACCAGAGCGACTTACAGGGGTATTGTGTGTAGATTGGTGACTTCCCCATTGAAGTCAATGATGGCATAATGGGTGGATTGGTGACCATTACGAGTGTACCCATAGGAGCAAAGCTAGGTTGAAGATGGTTAAGACAGCGTAATAATTCCATGCGGAAGCAGTCGAAAATAAACAAATCCATGGGACCAGTACAGTTAGCATTGAAAACGTGACCAGCGGTCAGGAAATCCAGTCGAAAATAAAGAAATTCATGGGACCAATGCCGTTACTGGATTCTACAGGATTAGCATTGAAAACGTGACCAGCGGTCAGGAAATCCAGTCAAAAATAAACAAATTCATGGGACCAGTACTGTCACTGGATTCTACAGGATTAGCATTGAAAACGTGACCAGCGGTCAGGAAATCCAGTAATAAAGTGGCTGTAGATTATTTGTAAAACATCTAAACGAATAGAATGACGGTAAAGCGGTTATGCTTTGTGTTCGCTGAGTAGTTAGCTGAAATTCACTACGATTGTGTTTATTTTTCACTTTGATGGAGAACTTTCTGTGCTGCTACCATTCACTCCCAGTCAATGAATAGTGGTGCAATGAGTTTTGTGATATTAGAATCCTCTTGTCTTAACCTGTATATTTTGAACCTAGGCGCAAAGCAGGAAGTAACAGCAGGAAGTAAAAGCAGGAAGTGTACCCATCAATCTGTGCTCTGATTTGTTGAATCAACTCAACTGACATAAAAAAAAATACATTCCATTACTTGAGCAACATCAGTTAGCATCATTTGACTGAACATTCTACATTACCATGGAAATGATTGCATCACAATACCAGGCAGCCATTGCAAGTGTACCCATGATTATTTAGTATTTTTATTGGGATCCCCATTATCTGTTGCTGAAGCAGCAGCTGCTCTTCCTGGGGTCCACACAAAACACAAAACATGATATAATACAGAACATCAATAGACAAGAACAGCTCAAGGACTGAACTACACAAATTAAGAAGTTTACCAGTCAAATTGCCAGGGTTACAGATTCCAAGCCCGTTCTATTGATCTATTTCTATTCAAACACCACTAACGCTAGGTTCATTCAAGTCCGCTAACATCCCACACACACCACGTGAAGGTACTCAGTTTGTTGGATCGGTTAGTCCCTTTCCTTCCAGGATCACTAGTCCAATTAGTTAGGGTTAGGGTTATTAGTTAGATCTGTCTCTGCTTCACGGTAAGGTGCTTACGCAGCAAATCTCTCTGTTAAAGGTTCCTTAAGTACCCTGAACCCTCCAACACTGCAGACAGTGAGCCCTGAACCCTCCAACACTGCAGACAGTGAGCCCTGAACCCTCCAACACTGCAGACGGTGAGCCCTGAACCCTCCAACACTGCAGACGGTGAGCCCTGAACCCTCCAACACTGCAGACGGTGAGCCCTGAACCCTCCAACACTGCAGACGGTGAGCCCTGAACCCTCCAACTCTGCAGACGGTGAGCCCTGAACCCTCCAACACTGCAGACGGTGAGCCTTGAACCCTCCAACACTGCAGACGGTGAGCCTTGAACCCTCCAACACTGCAGACGGTGAGCCTTGAACCCTCCAACACTGCAGACGGTGAGCCTTGAACCCTCCAACACTGCAGACGGTGAGCCTTCTCAGTGAGTCTGCATCCATGGGGCTCTGGTCAAAAGTAGTGAACTATAAAGGGGATAGGGTGCCATTTGGGAAGCAGACCTACTCTCTTCCAGAGTAGGTAGTACTGGACTACTTCAGGAGGTTCACTATAGATACAGATGTAGGATCTTATCAACTGTACATTTCGGTGTTCCTCAAGGTTCCGTTTTAGGACCACTATTGTTTTCACTATATATTTTACCTCTTGGGGATGTTATTCGAAAACATAATGTTAACTTTCACTGCTATGCGGATGACACACAGCTGTACATTTCAATGAAACATGGTGAAGCCCCAAAATTGCCCTCGCTAGAAGCCTGTGTTTCAGACATAAGGAAGTGGATGGCTGAAAACGTTCTACTTTTAAACTCGGACAAAACAGAGATGCTTGTTCTAGGTCCCAAGAAACAAAGAGATCTTGTCAGCTTCCTGCTTCTCCTGTTTGTCTCCTGGCCTCTAGAGGTCAGCTGTGTTCCCTTCTGCCTTAGTTCTTCCTCATGTGTCCTAATTAGCTTATCCATGTCACCTGTGCCTTGTTTCCCCTTGTGTATTTTAGCTGTGTGTTTTCCCCTTGTTTCTCACTTGGTTATTGCGTCCTGACTGTGTGTCTCCTGCTTTGTCTCACCGTGTCTATCCTAGTAAGTTGTTGAAGTTATCTTTAGTTTGTTTTTCTCCCCTCGTGGAGTTGTTTTGTTTTGCCTCCTGTTTTGGAATATTAAATCTACTTGCCTGGAGTATTGCCTTGGGTGTTTCATTTGGGTCCTACAACATCTCCTCTGTGGCTAAGGGGTAGTACCCCCAGCTCTACACATCTGAGACCGGAGTTCTAACCCGGCTTGTGACAGAATAACCAAGTCAATCATGGACCCAGAAACACTCAGTTCCCAGGACCTGTTGGCGGTGATCATTCGACATGAGGCTTCTTTCCAGCGCCATGAAGCCGTTCTCAGCCGACAAGAGGAGCTGATGGCTAGACATTCTCAACTCCTGGCCGAAATGATGAGTTCCCTTCACCAGCTCTTTGAACGCCTCCTTGGTTCTCCCCCTTCCCCCCGGTCACCTCCCAGTGACGACAGGCCTTCTCGGTTGGCGGAGCCCCGACTACCACCTCCCAAGCCCTTTTCTGGGGATCCTAGCTCTTGTCAGGGTTTCCTCACCCAATGCTCCCTCACCTTCGAGCTCCAACCCTCAAGTTTTCCCACAGACCGTTCCAAGATTGCCTACCTCATTACCCTTCTTTCAGACAAGGCGCTCGCCTGGGCCTCTGCGGTGTGGCAGTCCCAGGAGGCCTGTTGTGACTCCCACGCTGCATTTGTAGAAGAGTTCAAGCGGGTGTTCGATCATCCTGTCAGTGGGCGGGAGGCTTCCAAGCGCCTACTGTCTCTCCGTCAGGGCCCCCGAAGCACGGCAGATTTTGCCATTGAGTTCCGAACCATAGCAGCAAGGAGCGGATGGAATGATGAAGCGCTGAGGGTCTGCTTTCAGGGAGGGTTATCTGAGCCCCTTCAAGATGAGTTAGCCACCGGTGAACCAGCTGAAGATCTCGAGTCCCTCATAGCCTTGGCCATCCGCCTGGACAATCGTCTAAGAGAGCGGAGAACGGCTCGCCGTCAGGTGTCTCAGTCCCAAGTTCCTCTGAGCAGCTCTGTTTCTCCTGTTTGGACTCCGTCATTCAGAGCTGCCCCGGCTCCTGAACTGCCCCAGGATTCCCCGGAGAGCATGCAGTTAGGCCGTTCCAGGCTTTCTTCCAACGAAAGGGAACGTCGCATGAGGGAGCGTCGGTGCCTCTACTGCGGGGTTGCCGGCCACTTCCGCCCTACTTGCCCCGAGCTTTCGGGAAACGCCTGTCCCCGCCCAGCTACAGGAGGGTTGTGATGGGGAAGATTAGAGCTCCTCCTACTAACGCGGTCCTAGCTATTCCAGCCACTCTGTCCTGGGAGGGCCACCAGCATCGGGTCCAGGCTATGATCGATTCCGGTGCCGCAGGTGATTTTATGGATGTAACCTTGGCTAAGGAACTTAAGATCCCTACCCAACTACTTCCTCAACCCCAGGCAGTTACAGCCTTAGATGGCAGACCTCTGGAACCAGGAAAAGTTACTGAGGCGACTCAGTCCCTGCGACTTACCATCTCTCAACACCAGCAGGAGGAGACCTTCTATCTCATTGACTCTCCCGAGTATCCTATTATCCTGGGTCACCCTTGGCTATGCAGACATAATCCCCAGATCGACTGGCCTACTGGCACCATTCTTAGCTGGGGTCCCACTTGCCAACTCACCTGCATGCTTCAGAGTTCCTCAGCCTCTAGTACCCAGTTTCAAGAGTCTGTTGACGTCTCCCGAGTCCCCAGTGTTTACCATCGGTTCAAAGCAGTGTTCAGCAAGGCCCGGGCTACTGCCTTACCGCCTCATCGCACTTATGACTGTGCCATTGATCTACTCCCTGGGTGCTGCCCTCCTAGGGGTCGGATCTTTTCCTTGTCCTCCCCCGAGCACGCAGCTATGGACACCTACATTAAGGAGTCCTTGGCAGCCGGCCTCATCTATGCCTCTACTTCCCCGGCTGGGGCGGGCTTCTTTTTTGTTGAAAAGAAAGACGGGGGTCTGAGGCCTTGTATTGATTACCGGGGACTCAACAAGATCACGGTTCGGAATCGATACCCTCTTCCTCTCATGGCCACTGCTTTTGAGCTGCTTCAAGGGGCTTCCATTTTTACTAAGCTGGATCTCCGCAATGCTTACCATCTCGTGCGGATCCGGCCAGGAGACGAATGGAAGACGGCGTTCAACACGCCCACGGGACACTATGAATATCGGGTGATGCCGTTCGGGCTCACCAATGCCCCCGCAGTATTCCAAGCCCTGATTAATGATGTTCTCCGGGATATGCTTAATCTGTTCGTCTTCGTGTACCTGGACGATATCCTCATCTTCTCGAGGTCACTGAAGGAGCATGAGGGGCATGTTAGCCGGGTTCTCCAGAGGCTCCTTGACAATCACCTCTACGTTAAGCCTGAGAAGTGTGAATTTCATGTTTCTCAGACTCAGTTTCTCGGGTTTATTGTCACTCCCGGGCACCTAGAGATGGATCCCAAGAAGGTCAAGGCGGTCCACGATTGGCCCACACCTGCCACGGTCAAGGAGGTTCAACGGTTCATTGGCTTTTCTAACTTCTATCGGAAGTTCATCAAGAATTTCAGCTCGGTGGTAGCCCCCTTGACGACGCTTACCAAGGGAGGAGGGACCAAGATTCACTGGGGTCCGGAAGCAGCAGGGGCCTTCGAGGATCTCAAGCGCCGCTTCACTTCTGCTCCGATTCTGGTGACCCCTGACCCAGAGAGACCTTTCGTGGTGGAGGTGGACGCCTCAGAGGTGGGGGTGGGAGCCGTCCTGTCACAGAGGGGTGCGGATGGGAGATTACACCCTTGTGCCTTCATGTCTCGCCGCCTGTCTGAGGCCGAGCGCAACTACCACGTGGGGGATCTAGAGTTGCTTGCGGTTAAACTGGCCTTGGAAGAGTGGCGCCATTGGCTTGAGGGGGCTCAGCACCCTTTCCAGGTTCTCACAGACCACAAGAACCTGGAATATCTCCAACAGGCTAAGCGGATGAACCCTCGGCAAGCACGATGGTCCCTTTTCTTTAATCGATTCCAGTTCATCCTGACTTACCGACCTGGCACCAAGAACGTCAAGCCGGATGCTCTGTCTCGAGTCTATTCTCCCGAGGTACAAGAGAAGCCCTTGGCATCGATTATTCCGAGGTCTAGGATCGTCGCACCTCTTCAGTGGGAACTAGAAAGAGGGGTACGAGAAGCTCTTGCCCATGAGCCCGATCCAGGCGGTGGTCCTGCCGGTCGCCTGTACGTTCCTCTCTCGGTTCGGGCCCGCGTCTTGCAGTGGGGTCATGAGTCGCCCTTGACATGCCATCCTGGCAGTGCTCGCACACTGGAGTTCCTCCGACGGCGGTTTTGGTGGCCGTCCATCAAGAAGGACGTGCAGGTCTATGTTGAGGCCTGCCCTGTGTGCAACCAGGGAAAGTCGACACGCCAGCGACCCCAGGGACTGCTCCATCCCTTACCTGTTCCTCGAAGGCCATGGTCACACCTTTCTCTGGACTTTGTTACGGGACTTCCTCTATCCCTGGGCAACACCGTCATCCTTGTGGTGGTAGACCGTTTCTCTAAGGCTGCCCGGTTTATTCCCCTGCCCAAGCTGCCCTCGGCTAAGGAGACTGCTGAGCTCCTCATGAACCATGTCTTCCGGATATTTGGCATTCCCCTGGACGTGGTCTCTGACCGAGGTCCCCAATTCTCGTCCCGGTTTTGGGGGGCCTTCTGCAGGCTTATTGGGGCCACAGCCAGCCTATCGTCAGGATTCCATCCAGAGTCTAATGGCCAAACGGAACGGATTAATCAGGATCTGGAGACCACCCTGCGGTGTATGGCGGCCAGTAATCCCACGTCTTGGGCCACCTATATCATTTGGGCTGAATATGCCCACAACACCCTCCAGTCCTCAGCCACCGGTTTGTCCCCCTTCGAATGCCAGTTCGGTTACAACCCTCCATTATTTCCAGAGGAAGAGGCGCAAGTTGGTGTTCCCTCGGCCCAGCGCTTTGTCCAACGCTGTAGGCGGACCTGGAAGAAGGCCAGGTGTACCCTCCTTCGGACCTCCCAGAGATACCAAAGTCAGGCTAATCGCCACCGACGGACGGCCCCTAGTTTCCGAGCTGGTCAGAGAGTTTGGTTGGCCACTAAGAACTTGCCCCTCCGGGTCGAATCCAAGAAGCTTTCCCAGAGATACATCGGCCCTTTCCGCATTGCTAGAAAGGTTAACCCTGTATCGTATCGTTTGGTTCTGCCTCGCTCCCTTAGAGTTAACCCCACTTTCCATGTTTCACTCCTTAAACCTGTCTTGTCTTCTCCTTTTGCCCCCCCACACAGACCCCCGCCACCTCCCAGGATCATAGACGGCCAGCCAGCCTACACAGTCCGCCGGATACTGGACTCCCGGAGGGTCCAGAACTCTCTGCAGTATCTGGTGGACTGGGAGGGCTACGGGCCAGAGGAGCGCTCCTGGGTTCCAGCCAGGGACATCCTGGACCCAGGGTTGATCCGAGATTTTCGCACCCTGAGGCCAGGGTGTTCTGGAAGGAACGTCAGGAGTCGTTCCTAGAGGAGGGGGTCCTGTCAGCTTCCTGCTTCTCCTGTTTGTCTCCTGGCCTCTAGAGGTCAGCTGTGTTCCCTTCTGCCTTAGTTCTTCCTCATGTGTCCTAATTAGCTTATCCATGTCACCTGTGCCTTGTTTCCCCTTGTGTATTTTAGCTGTGTGTTTTCCCCTTGTTTCTCACTTGGTTATTGCGTCCTGACTGTGTGTCTCCTGCTTTGTCTCACCGTGTCTATCCTAGTAAGTTGTTGAAGTTATCTTTAGTTTGTTTTTCTCCCCTCGTGGAGTTGTTTTGTTTTGCCTCCTGTTTTGGAATATTAAATCTACTTGCCTGGAGTATTGCCTTGGGTGTTTCATTTGGGTCCTACAACATCTCCTCTGTGGCTAAGGGGTAGTACCCCCAGCTCTACACATCTGAGACCGGAGTTCTAACCCGGCTTGTGACAGATCTTCTGTTAAATCTGACAATTCATCTTGATGGTTGTAAAGTCGTCTCAAATAAAACTGTGAAGGACCTCGGCGTTACTCTTGACCCTGATCTCTCTTTTGACGAACATATCAAGACTGTTTCAAGGACAGCTTTTTTCCATCTACGTAACATTGCAAAAATCAGAAATTTTCTGTCCAAAAATGATGCAGAAAAATTTATCCATGCATTTGTTACTTCTAGGTTAGACTACTGCAATGCTCTACTTTCCGGCTACCCGGATAAAGCACTAAATAAACTTCAGTTAGTGCTAAATACGGCTGCTAGAATCCTGACTAGAACCAAGAAATTTGATCATATTACTCCAGTGCTAGCTTCCCTACACTGGCTTCCTGTTAAGGCAAGGGCTGATTTCAAGGTTTTACTGTTAACCTATAAAGCGTTACATGGGCTTGCTCCTACCTATCTTTCCGAGTTGGTCCTGCCGTACATACCAATACGTACGCTACGGTCACAAGACGCAGGCCTCCTAATTGTCCCTAGAATTTCTAAGCAAACAGCGGGAGGCAGGGCTTTCTCCTATAGATCTCCATTTTTATGGAACAGTCTGCCTACCCATGTGAGAGACGCAGACTCGGTCTCAACCTTTAAGTCTTTACTGAAGACTTATCTCTTCAGTAGGTCATATGATTGAGTGTAGTCTGGCCCAGGAGTGTGAAGGTGAACGGAAAGGCTCTGGAGCAACGAACAGCCCTTGCTGTCTCTGCCAGGCCGGTTCCCCTCTCTCCACTGGGGTTCTCTGCCTCTAACCCTGTTACAGGGGCTGAGTCACTGGCTTGCTGGTGCTCTTTCATGCCGTCCCTAGGAGGGGTGCGTCACTTGAGTGGGTTGAGTTACTGACGTGATCTTCCTGTCTGGGTTGGCGCCCCCCCTTGGTTTGTGCTGTGGTGGAGACCTCTGTGGGCTATACTCGGCCTTGTCTCAGGATTGTAAGTTGGTGGTTGAGGATATCCCTCTAGTGGTGCGGGGGCTGTGCTTTGGCAGAGTGGGTGGGGTTATATCCTTCCTGTTTGGCCCTGTCCGGGGGTTTCTTCGGATGGGGCCACAGTGTCTCCGGACCGCTCCTGTCTCAGCCTCCAGTATTTATGCTGCAGTAGTTTATGTGTCGGGGGGCTGGGGTTAGTTGGTTATACCTGGAGTACTTCTCCTGTCTTATCCAGTGTCCTGTGTGAATTTAAGTATGCTCTCTCTAATTCTCTCGTTCTCTCTTTCTCTCTGAGAACCTGAGCCCTAGGACCATACGTCAGGACTACCGGGCATGCTGACACCTTGCTGTCCCCAGTCCGCCTGGCCTTGCTGCTATTCCAGTTTCAACTGTTCTGCCTGCGGTTACGAAACCCCTACCTGTCCCAGACCTGCTGTTTTCAACTCTTAATGATCGGCTATGAAAAGCCAACTGAGAGACCTGAGCCCTAGGACCATACGTCGGGACTACCGGCCGTGGTGACTCCTTGCTGTCCCCAGTCCGCCTGGCCTTGCTGCTATTCCTGTTTCAACTGTTCTGCCTACGGTTATGGAACCCCTACCTGTCCCAGACCTGCTGTTTTCAACTCTTAATGATCGGCTATGAAAAGCCAACTGAGATTTATTCCTGATTATTATTTGACCATGCTTGTCACTTATGAACATTTTTGAACATCTTGGCATGGTTCTGTTATAACCTCCACCCGGCACAGCCAGAAGAGGACTGGCCACCCCTCATAGCCTGGTTCCTCTCTAGGTTTCTTCCTAGGTTTTGGCCTTTCTAGGGAGTTTTTCCTAGCCACCGTGCTTCTACACCTGCATTACTAGCTGTTTGGGGTTTTAGGCTGGGTTTCTGTACAGCACTTCGAGATATTAGCTGATGTACGAAGGGCTATATAAAATAAAATTGATTGATTGATTGATCTTAATTTGATCGCTCTTCGTTGCGGAGAATTTTCCACGCACGGCAGGATATGCAAACTGTATTCTAGGCTTAAAAAGGCTTGTAAAGTTTGTAATTTCCACTTTGAAGTTTCAGACTTGATTTGCCCTAATGAAAAATGTATCAACCCCTACAAAAAATGCCCATTAATTATAATCCACATAATAATTCACATTTCCTGTTGCTGTAGGATTATTTTCCTGCTATAGCAAATTGGCTCAAATTAAGATCCTACATCTGTACAGTTTGGCCAAAAAGTAGGCACATTTTATTTTTGTACTTTATTTAAACAGGGAGTCACCATTGAGACCAGGGTTTCTTTCACAAGGGAGTCCTGTACATACAATTCATAGACAAAATCTAATCAAAATCACCAAAAAGTAACTAAAATACAGCACAACAAACAATCAGGAAAAACAGCCACATTCCCCAATCAATATTTTAAATTGCCCAAGCGGCATCATAGCGTCCAATTGCAGTGTATTTTGCAGTTTGTTCCAGCAATGAGGTGCATTACAACTAAAAGAGGATTTACCTAATTTGGTGGAGACCCGAGGAACCTCAAGAGTTAACCAACCCTGTGAGCGAGTTTGGTATCTCATAAAAAAATAAAAAAACTTTAACAACGAAGTTAGGGAAGTTGTGTAGTAGGGCTTTGTATACAAAAAGGGAGTAATCTACGGGATTTTAATGAGGACCAGCCAACCTTTTGATACAGGATGCATTGGTGAGTATTAAAACTGTCACCAGTGATAAAACGAAGGGCGCTATGGTAGACGGCATCCAATGGTTTAAGAGTAGTGGCTGCTGCATTCTGGTAAATGGAGTCACCATAATCAAGAATTGGCAGGAAAGTTGACTGTACAATCTGCTACCTGCTATTTAGGGCGAGGTAAGATCTATTTCTAAAAAAGAAGCCCACTTTAAATCTTAGCTTTTTAACTAGCTCATCCGTATATTTTTTAAACATTAAGTCTTTGTCAATCCAGATGCCCAGATATTTGTAGACGGGAACCCGATCAATGGGAGAATCATCCAATGAATAAATATGTAGTCCATCTGAAACATTATTGAGAGAACTACAGAAAAACATGTATTTAGTCTTGCCCGCATTAAGTACAAATGTTTAACCAAGCAGGGCTTTCTGTTAGGTAAGAACAAGTGGGCAACACGTGTATGGAAGGAGTCACTGAGAAGGTGTAGGCCTAATGTAAGCCTTAACCATTAACTCTGAGTCTGAGAAACAATGCCAGTTGAGACAAGGCACAACAGGGTATTCGTTTAATACCAACTATCCATCTTCTTCTTTACCTCAAATCCACTTCTCAGTCCCAATATTGATATCTTGACAGACTCCAGTCGAATCCGGTCAACAAGATTGGTCATACTGTAGGAAGACCTAAGAAAGAGGAGATAGTCTCCCTTACAGTATGTCTGAAAATAATGTTCTAAAGACCACAAAAGGTCTTATGTCTATATGACCTTATATATCAACATGGTCAAAGGAGATTGATATCGTTCTGAGAAAATAGTTTTCCGAACGATACAGATAAATACCTAAACTAAATCCAGAGTAGCCCTCTGCACTGTGGGCATGGCAACGCACCAGATGGCCCAGGCTAGTGCACGGCTCCCTCCACTCATCATGGGGTAACTCACATGCACTTTCAGTTACGGGGTTAACTTGATATGATCTAGTTAACAAGAACTGGAGATCTGGACAACAGGGGTTCATCTAAGCCCAGCGGGGTAAATAGATCTAGTGAGAGGATTTGCTCCAGAGGGTTCTGGTCCACAGTAGTGCACTATGTAGGGAATAGGGTGGGTGACCTAGGCTGATCCGGAGTAACGTGCAACAGAAGGGAACTATCCCACAGCTACCATCCAGCTAGTTTTTTTCTGGTTGGAAAATAAATACACAACATTGACCTTGTCTGATCCGAAGTAACTGAGAAAAAAGGTAGGCTACTTTGCACACAAAGGCCGTGTCTAGACTTGACAGTTCATGCAGCTTTAGTATTCTGATCATAGAGTTCTGATCAATGAATTCCCAACGCGTCATGCGTCTACACCTACATTTAAATGTGTCTGCCGTGTCCACAGTGTGTCCAGATTCCCTATTCCCGCGCTATGTTTAAATGCCAGTATGCAAAATATGATAATAATACAACTGTCACGCCCTGGCTCTGGGGACTCTTAAATGTTGAGCCAGGGTGTGGATTTTTCTATGTTTAGTTTTCTATGTTTTTTGTTCTAGATCGTATAGATCTATGTTGGCCAGTATGGTTCCCAATCAGAGGCAGCTGTAGCTCGTTGTCTCTGATTGGGGACCATACTTAGGCAGCCTGTTGGCACCAGTTAGTTAGTTTGTGGGATCTTGTTCTGTAAAGGTTTGTGTTGTTGTAACCTCAGGACTTCACGTATCGTTCGTTTTGTTGTTTTTGTTCGTGTGTTGTGTACTAAATAAAATGTACGCTTATCACGCTGCGCCTTGGTTCCACGAGTCATCAGTCAACGTGCGTGACAACAACAACAACTGATGGCAGTAGCTAACTAGCCAGCTAACCTCTGTAGCTAGCAAACAATGCTAAAAGGATTGCAAATGGGTTAGCATAACTCTAACCAAACAAAAAAAATCATTTTACTAAATATTTGCTATATATGGCTAGCATTTATGAGGCCAGCAAACACGTTCCTCACACGCTATGAACGTCTTTCCTCCAACATTATAATGAAAAGATGACTCTCGGTCCCAAAACACTTGTGGGAGGAGTGCTGATGACGTCGCCCACTGTATGCGCTTTCGGTAGCCTGATTGCGTCCAGACTGAGGAGAAATCCGCACACAATGCATCCCTGACCACCTCCTGATGTGGTCAGCCAGATCTGAACACAATGCATCCCTGACCACCTCCTGATGTGGTCAGCCAGATCTGAACACAATGCATCCCTGACCACCTCCTGATGTGGTCAGCCAGATCTGAACACAATGCATCCCTGACCACCTCCTGATGTGGTCAGCCAGATCTGAACACAATGCATCCCTGACCACCTCCTGATGTGGTCAGCCAGATCTGAACACAATCAGACCACAAAGCGACTTTTATGCGTCTAGACCCGTCTTTTCAATGCGATCTTCATATTCTGATAGCAGAAGTCGCATGTAAGTCTCAAGTGTAGAAACAACCAAAGTAGATGGATTCCATTATCTGCCTTTTGCAATTTTTAAGGTATTTTTTTTCCCTGCAGCTGCAGTGGAAAAAGCTTGACACACAATTTGGAGTACTTGCAAAGGAACTAGGAGGAAAGGATACCTAGTCAGTTGTACAACTGAATGTATTCAACTGAAATGTATCTTCCGCATTTAACACAACCCCTCTGAATCAGAGAGGTGTGGGGGGCTGCCTTAATCGACATCCATGTCATCAGTGCCCAGGGAACAGTGGGTTAACTGCCTTGCTCAGGGGCAGAACGACAGATTTTTACCTTGTTAGCTCGGGGATTCGATCCAGCAACCTTCCGGCTACTGGCCCAACGCTCCTACCCGCCAGGGTACCTAAGGACTATCCAGGTAGTAGTGTATATTGTCTGATTGGTAAAGAAGTGCAAGTGTTCCGCTGGCTCCCAAACATGTTTCTTATTATAAGGCTCTAAAAATAGATATGGAAAATAAATATCGCCCTGCCCACTCGATGTACCCCTTCTCTCTCAGTCTCCCCCCTTGCCCCGATCACAGCTTGCCTTTACATACACACACACACACACACACACTCACACACACACACACACTCACACACACACACACACACACACACACACACACACACACACACACACACACCAAGTTTCCCTGTCTGTTGATGTCTCTCTCTGTAACACCACCGCTTGTATCCAACAACGCTACAGCCAAACGCAAACACAACCCATCTGTTGCTATGACACTGTCTGGGGGGTTTTCTCCTGATGGTGAGGAGGATTCCCTGATTCTCTGAGAATTAACAAGATGCATAGAGAGTATTTCTTGAATGGTGAAGCCTTAAATGGTGTATACTGTAAGGGTGAAAGTGAGAAAGTGAGAGAGAGCGATAGAGAGCAAGAGAGAGAGAGAGAGAGAGAGAGAGAGAGAGAGAGAGAGAGAGAGAGAGAGAGAGAGAGAGAGAAGCAGAGAAACATAGAGATGGCCAACCCAGTTGAGTCTCTGGCACAGTTCTGTAAATCTAGGAGAGAGCAGAGCCCTATATATACTGTATGTCTCTGGGAGAGAGTAACTCCTTTTACAATACTACTACGATTCTATTTCATTGGACAGTTTAATTATTATATCTGTTTCACGTCGACAGGTTTAGGTAACAACCACTTTTCTTTTAACAACAGTGTGAGCTGAATATGGCGGCATGGACACACACACACACACACACACACACACACACACACACACACACACACACACACACACACACACATACATACAGTATCAATTACATTGTTATATAGGTCTAGCCGAGGCCTATGGTTGGTAATGACAGTTGGAACGAGCCTGCCTGGAAAGTGAGTGTTATGTGGTTACACTTTTCTGGGCATGTTGCCCTCACTCCCACCCTCCACCTCACATTCCCTCACTCCCACCCTCCACCTCACATTCCCTCACTCCCACCCTCCACCCACCCTCCCTACCACTCACCCTCCACCACAATCTCCTAGCTGAAACAACCCAACAACCTAGCCTCAGGGAGCTGTTTCCCAGGCCTGGAGATCCACCCAGCCAGCCTCAGGGAGCTGTTTCCCAGGCCTGGAGATCCACCCAGCCAGCCTCAGGGAGCTGTTTCCCAGGCCTGTAGATCCACCCAGCCAGCCTCAGGGAGCTGTTTCCCAGGCCAGTAGATCCACCCAGCCAGCCTCAGGGAGCTGTTTCCCAGGCCTGGAGATCCACCCAGCCAGCCTCAGGGAGCTGTTTCCCAGGCCTGGAGATCCACCCAGCCAGCCTCAGGGAGCTGTTTCCCAGGCCTGGAGATCCACCCAGCCAGCCTCAGGGAGCTGTTTCCCAGGCCTGGAGATCCACCCAGCCAGCCTCAGGGAGCTGTTTCCCAGGCCTGGAGATCCACCCAGCCAGCCTCAGGGAGCTGTTTCCCAGGCCTGGAGATCCACCCAGCCAGCCTCAGAGTTGGCCTAAAGACCCAGGCTCAGTGGTCTGGAGGCATGACAGAAGACTGACAAAAACCACCAGAGGTTGAATGACTGCTGACCAATAACAGACAGCCACCTTCCATGCAGACTGACGAGGCTACAGTCGAGGCTACCCCTATAAACAGGGTTGGTTTAGGATGAGGCTACAGTCGACGCTACCCCTATAAACAGGGTTGGTTTAGGATGAGGCTACAGTCGACGCTACCCCTATAAACAGGGTTGGTTTAGGATGAGGCTACAGTCGAGGCTACCCCTATAAACAGGGTTGGTTTAGGATGAGGCTACAGTCAAGGCTACCCCTATAAACAGGGTTGGTTTAGGATGAGGCTACAGTCGAGGCTACCCCTATAAACAGGGTTGCTTTAGGATGAGGCTACAGTCAAGGCTACCCCTATAAACAGGGTTGGTTTAGGATGAGGCTACAGTCAAGGCTACCCCTATAAACAGGGTTGGTTTAGGATGAGGCTACAGTCAAGGCTACCCCTATAAACAGGGTTGGTTTAGGATGAGGCTACAGTCGAGGCTACCCCTATAAACAGGGTTGGTTTAGGATGAGGCTACAGTCGAGGCTACCCCTATAAACAGGGTTGGTTTAGGATGAGGCTACAGTCAAGGCTACCCCTATAAACAGGGTTGGTTTAGGATGAGGCTACAGTCGAGGCTACCCCTATAAACAGGGTTGCTTTAGGATGAGGCTACAGTCAAGGCTACCCCTATAAACAGGGTTGGTTTAGGATGAGGCTACAGTCAAGGCTACCCCTATAAACAGGGTTGGTTTAGGACGGACAGTAACAGTAAACAACAAATGTCAACAACATCAACTGAAACATCAACAAAAGAACGAAAACATCAACAGAAACACGTTCTAAACATCACAACGTAATACAAAGTGGTCGTTCAGCCTAACGGTTAGGATACTGTACATGGATGAACACAAACTATGACAACCTTAGGTCTGAACCTACACATACAGAATGTCCTAGTGTCCTGGAAATAGGCCTGAGATGAGATGCCTAGTGCTTTAACCTATAGGCTACTGTACAACCACAGGTCTGAACACACAGGACTGTACTGTATTGTAGAACTGTCCTGTCTTGTAAATAGGACTGAGATGAGGAGATGATTAGTGCTTTAACCTCTACTGGACAATACCATGTAAACCACAGCAGGTCAGAAGATAACTGTTGTGTATAGTTATTGACATACAGAGATGATTAGTATTTACAATGAACGGTTACAGCGACCTTGACTGAGATGAGGAGATGATTAGTATTTACAATGAACCGTTACAGCAACCTTGACTGAGATGAGGAGATGATTAGTATTTACAGTGAACCGTTCCAGCGGATGATGATGGTCATACGGAGCTATGAGGAGAACCAGATTACAGGGAGTAGACAGAAGAATGTTCCAAAGGTCAGGAAACAAATAGAGAGAGGGAGAAAATAAAAGACTCAGAATGTCACAGAAACATTTTCCCAGCAGTGTATAACT
This sequence comes from Coregonus lavaretus, assembly GCF_964263955.1. NCBI lineage: Eukaryota > Metazoa > Chordata > Actinopteri > Salmoniformes > Salmonidae > Coregonus > Coregonus lavaretus. Next base: position 1,977,030 of record NC_140022.1, read on the forward strand.
ATTTTAAGGGGGTGAATTCTGAAATGCGGATGTGGTCTTGGACAGTCAGAGCGCCGTCCAGCTGAAATAGTGTGTGTTCCTGGAACCTTATACTGAATGATACAGCTATGGTAGCACAGCAGTATGACTGTCCTCAAACAGACCTGGTTTAGGCATTCAAATATATTTGAATTGTAAGTAGGTCATTCACAAATCATATCACATTTATTTTTTTTGTTCTTTGGGGGTGCCTCAGCAATGCTATATTCCAAACAAGAAGTCAGGTCTGACTCTCTGTGTCTGACTCTGTCTGTCTGTCTGTCTGTCTGTCTGTCTGTCTGTCTGTCTGTCTGTCTGTCTGTCTGTCTGACTCTGTCTGTCTGACTCTGTCTGTCTGACTCTGTCTGTCTGACTCTGTCTGTCTGACTCTGTCTGTCTGACTCTGTCTGTCTGTCTGTCTGACTCTCTGTCTCTGTCAGTGTCTGAGGCAGTGGTTGCTAGCCTAGCCTCCAGTGGGTTCCTCTTAGTGAACTCTGTTGACCTGCTCTCATACACATATTTGTCCCAAATGTCGCCATATTCCCTATTTAGGCCCCATTGGGCTCTGGTCAAAAGTAGTGCACTATATAGGGACTAGGGTGACATTTGGGACGCAACCCACGTCTGGGGACGACATCATCATCACCATGTCTGTCCGCCACTAGCCCCAAATGTCTGACAGATGACGGATAGAGAGCAGCAGACAAACTAGAAACAACAACACAGGAGGACTGTCCTCTCCTCTCTCTGGGACACTGTCTTTTACATTTTAAATTTTCGTCATTTAGCAGACGCTCTTATCCAGAGAGGGGTGGGGGAGGGGGAGGGTAGAAGGATTACCATCTCTGTAGGGTTACTGTAACTCAGTCCAGGAGAGGTGTATCATCTCTGTAGGGTTACTGTAACTCAGTCCAGGAGAGGTGTACCATCTCTGTAGGGTTACTGTAACTCAGTCCAGGAGAGGTGTATCATCTCTGTAGGGTTACTGTAACTCAGTCCAGGAGAGGTGTATCATCTCTGTAGGGTTACTGTAACTCAGTCCAGGAGAGGTGTATCATCTCTGTAGGGTTACTGTAACTCAGTCCAGGAGAGGTGTATCATCTCTGTAGGGTTACTGTAACTCAGTCCAGGAGAGGTGTATCATCTCTGTAGGGTTACTGTAACTCAGTCCAGGAGAGGTGTATCATCTCTGTAGGGTCACTGTAACTCAGTCCAGGAGAGGTGTGTCATCTCTGTAGGGTTACTGTAACTCAGTCCAGGAGAGGTGTATCATCTCTGTAGGGTTACTGTAACTCAGTCCAGGAGAGGTGCATCATCTCTGTATGGTTACTGTAACTATAGTCTCTAACCACCACTGCTGCTGTATTGTATCATACACCAGTTAAACACAACAACAGAAGAGAAGAGAAAACACAGAAATGGGACGAGTCATTGTCACAGTGGGACACACTCACACGACAGCATTGTTGTGATGTACAAGAAAAAGAGTTGAGAGAGAGATTGAGAGAGAAGGATTGAGAGAGAGAGAGAGAGAGAGAGAGAGAGAGAGAGAGAGAGAGAGAGAGAGAGAGAGAGAGAGAGAGAGAGAGAGGGAGAGAGAGAGAGAGAGAGAGAGAGAGAGAGAGATAGAGAGAGAGAGAGAGAGAGAGAGAGAGAGAGAGAGAGAGAGAGAGAGAGAGAGAGAGAGAGAGAGAGAGAGAGAGAGAGAGAGAGAGAGAGAGAGAGAGAGAGAGAGAGAGTAGGGGGTCTTTCAAGCATGTTTACTGCAGTAGGACCAGCTCTTAAAGCAGAATATGAAATGTGTCTGTGTGTGTGTGTTGAGATGGAGAGCGATGTGGGGGAACTGCAGTCCTCCTTCACACAGAGGCCGAGGAGAAAGGGGGATGAGGAAGGAGGGAGGATGAGAAGGAGGGAGGAGGCCTGGGGACGGAGAGGGGTGTAACACTGATGGAGGTGTCGGATGCTATTTGGAGCATTAAAATACCATCGAAGTAGGAGGAAATTAAATATGGAAACCACACCACATGTAGTGTAAATGTGTAATGATGTTGTTTTTACTATCTAGGATACCAAGGAGTGTGAGGTACAGTGCAGTGCTGTAACGCCTGTTGTTGCCATCGAGGACGGTAAAGTCAGGCAGCTTTCACCACAGTACAGAGGTGGCATGGCACCACCATCTTGTTTAAGAACCTGTCTATAAAGGTAGTCTCCCCGTTGTTATATATCTGTTTAGGATTTTTTTCAACTCATATATTGAATATCCTGAATTAAAACTGAATTGATCCCAACTCTGGTGAGAAGCATTGTAATATTCTCTAGGGAATAAACCAATGGGAGTTGTTAAATGTAGTCTTTCTTTCCTAGTCTCTGGACCCAATAGGCCCTTTATTAGACAGTAGTCAGGACAAGACCCGCTACATCCCTAACATATGACATCACCTGCAGGCATACCATGCACCTCGTTTGAGAGATCAGATGCCAGACAAGATGTCATTTGGGAATCCCAATGGGATACACAATATTGTTGTATTGCACCAATCGTCAGTCAAGACATGTGCAGACAGAGGGAAGGAAAACCACAGCTAACCAATGAAGTCATGTGTTTTATGCCAGAGTAATACCAGGCTTGTAGTTCCCAGAACGGAAGTCAGCCATGGAAACCACAGGGGCCTTACTTAGTGAGTGTGTTTCATCATGGGGCAAAACAAAATGGCCGCCACCAGATCAGTATGGCTGATGCAGTAATATTTCCCCCCAGATTATTCTGCTTTAACACTGCATTTTACAGCATCAAGCTAAAGACCAAGAGGATGAAGGATGCCATTCTCAGCTCCTACCATCACATTAAGCAGCATCTCTCTCCCTCAGACGTTGGGGCCTGGTAGCAAACCAAGCCTTGATGTGTCTCCAATGGAAATCACAGAGCATTAAACATTCAACGGCCTGTCAGAACCCAGAAGTACATCGAGTGTGAGGGAAAAAGTAGGGCGACTGGGACACTGGCTGCACTGAGGCAGAGAGGCTGCTAGCACACTGTCTATCTATCTGCCCACACACACACTCACACACACACACACACACACACACACACACACACACACACACACACTCACACACACACACACACACACACACACACACACACACACACACACACACACACACACACACACACACACACACACACACACACACACACACACACACACACACACACACACACACACACACACACACACACACACACACACACACAGTCCCTACTTTCAACTTGGCCATAACTATAATTATCTGAGACTGGTGACCTCAACCTGAAGTAACCCTACCACTTCCAACCAACATGAGTGTCCCCAATTTTAGTCGTACACATCAACTCCTTTCAGATCAGTCAAGATGAACACATAAGATGGAGAGGTAGCTTCTACATTGAGATAGAGCCAGACAGATAGATAAGAGTATACTGGTAGTATGTGTAGTATGGGAGGTGTGGAGGATGTGTAGCTGATTAAAGGAAGAAGAAGAAGGTCCCCTGCTCAGACAGACGGCAGCTGGAAGACGACTGCCCCTGCCCAAACCTGTTTTAGTGTGGTGTGTGTGTGTGTGTGTGTGTGTGTGTGTGTGTGTGTGTGTGTGTGTGTGTGTGTGGGTGTGTGTGTGTGTGTGTGTGCGTGCGCGTGTGTTCTATCCTCCTTTATGTGTCTGTAATCAGAGCCCCTGCATGCTTAGACAGACCACAGAGGAGTAGAGGATCCAAACACACACACGCACAAATACACACACACACACACACACACACGCACACACACACACACACACACACACACACACACACACACACACACACACACACACACACACACACACACACACACACACACACACACACACACACACACGACTACAGAGACCCAAACACAGGCAACAGGCAGGAGACGGCAAGAAGCTTTATCACAAAGCAGAAAGAACATCAAAACGAACCGACCGGCAAATCACCCACAGTTAGAAAGGCACCTGACAGACACACCCCTATACTTACAAGTGTTCTCTCAGCTACCCCCACCTTCAGCTGCTGATCCTAGACTAAACCCACCAGGAGACTAGACTACCTAGCTACCCCCACCTTCAGCTGCTGATCCTAGACTAAACCCACCAGGAGACTAGACTACCTAGCTACCCCCACCTTCAGCTGCTGATCCTAGACTAAACCCACCAGGAGACTAGACTACCTAGCTACCTCCACCTTCAGCTGCTGATCCTAGACTAAACCCACCAGGAGACTAGACTACCTAGCTACCCCCACCTTCAGCTGCTGATCCTAGACTAAACCCACCAGGAGACTAGACTAGCTAGCTACCCCCACCTTCAGCTGCTGATCCTAGACTAAACCCACCAGGAGACTAGACTACCTAGCTACCCCCACCTTCAGCTGCTGATCCTAGACTAAACCCACCAGGAGACTAGACTACCTAGCTACCCCCACCTTCAGCTGCTGATCCTAGACTAAACCCACCAGGAGACTAGACTACCTAGCTACCCCCACCTTCAGCTGCTGATCCTAAATGTAAACCCACCAGGAGACTAGACTACCTAGCTACCTTCACCTTCAGCTGTTTTCTTCTTCTTTCTACACAGTGACCAGTATAACTATATGTCCTACTGGCTTTCTGTAACCTTCCGTTAATGACACACTGTTTAAATATGGCAGCATCCAACACATAGGAGCATTATATATGGACTTTTAGTGTACGGAACAAAAGCCATCACTTTCCCACTATAATACCTCTAGGAATTCCCCTGGGTTTAGTGACGACAAACGCTGACATTCACAGGTCCTGCAATGGCTGCTATGTCCTGTGATAATAGATGGGAGTGTTGCTATGTCCTGTGATAATAGATGGGAGTGTTGTTATATCCTGTGATAATAGATGAAGTGTTGCTATGTCCTGTGATAATATATGGGAGTGTTGCTATGTCCTGTGATAATAGATGGAAGTGTTGCTATGTCCTGTGATAATAGATGGAGTGCTGCTATGTCCTGTGATAATAGATGGAAGTGTTGTTATGTCCTGTGATAATAGATGGAGTGCTGCTATGTCCTGTGATAATAGATGGAGTGCTGCTATGTCCTGTGATAATAGATGGGAGTGTTGCTATGTCCTGTGATAATAGATGGGACTGTTGCTATGTCCCATGATAATAGATGGAGTGCTGCTATGTCCTGTGATAATAGATGGGACTGTTGCTATGTCCTGTGATAATAGATGGGACTGTTGCTATGTCCTGTGATAATAGATGGAGTGTTGCTATGTCCTGTGATAATAGATGGAAGTGCTGCTACGTCCTGTGATAATAGATGGAGTGCTGCTATGACCTGTGATAATAGATGGGAGTGTTGCAATGTCATGTGATAATAGATGGGAGTGTTGCTATGTCCTGTGATAATAGATGGAAGTGTTGCTATGTCCTGTGATAATAGATGGGAGTGTTGCTATGTCCTGTGATAATAGATGGAAGTGTTGCTATGTCCTGTGATAATAGATGGAGTGTTGCTATGTCCTGTGATAATAGATGGGAGTGTTGCTATGTCCTGTGATAATAGATGGGAGTGTTGTTATGTCCTGTGATAATAGATGGGAGTGCTGCTATGTCCTGTGATAATAGATGGAGTGTTGCTATGTCCTGTGATAATAGATGGGAGTGTTGCTATGTCCTGTAATAATAGATGGGACTGTTGCTATGTCCTGTGATAATAGATGGGAGTGTTGCTATATCCTGTGATAATAGATGGGAGTGTTGCTATGTCCTATGATAATAGATGGAGTGCTGCTATGTCCTGTGATAATAGATGGAAGTGTTGCTATGTCCTGTGATGATAGATGGAAGTGTTGCTATGTCCTGTGATGATAGATGGAGTGCTGCTATGTCCTGTGATAATAGATGGAGTGTTGCTATGTGCTGTGATAATAGATGGAGTGCTGCTATGTCCTGTGATAATAGATGGGTGGGTTGCTATGTCCTGGCATAATAGATGGGACTGTTGCTATGTCCTGTGATAATAGATGGAGTGCTGCTATGTCCTGTGATAATAGATGGAGTGTTGCTATGTCCTGTGATAATAGATGGAAGTGTTGCTATGTCCTGGCATAATAGATGGGACTGTTGCTATGTCCTGTGATAATAGATGGAGTGCTGCTATGTCCTGTGATAATATATGGAGTGTTGCTATGTCCTGTGATAATAGATGGAAGTGTTGCTATGTCCTGTGATAATAGATGGAGTACTGCTATGTCCTGTGATAATAGATGTGAGTGTTGCTATGTCATGTGATAATAGATGGGAGTGTTGCTATGTCCTGTGATAATAGATGGAGTGCTGCTATGTCCTGTGATAATAGATGGGAGTGTTGTTATGTCCTGTAATAATAGATGGAAGTGTTGCTATGTCCTGTGATAATAGATGGAAGTGTTGCTATGTCCTGTGATAATAGAAGGGAGTGTTGCTATGTCCTGTAATAATAGATGGGACTGTTGCTATGTCCTGTGATAATAGATGGGAGTGTTGCTATATCCTGTGATAATAGATGGGAGTGTTGCTATGGAAGGCGGCAGAATGCAGGTGGATAACCACTCTGAAAACACTGGCTCCACTAACCACTCTGAATACACTGGCTCCACTAACCACACTGAAAACACTGGCTCCACTAACCACTCTGAAAACACTGGCTCCACTAACCACACTGAAAACACTGGCTCTACTAACCACTCTGAAAACACTGGCTCCAATAACCACTCTGAAAACACTGGCTCCACTAACCACACTGAAAACACTGGCTCCACTAACCACACTGAAAACACTGGCTCCACTAACCACACTGAAAACACTGGCTCCACTAACCACACTGAAAACACTGGCTCCACTAACCACACTGAAAACACTGGCTCCACTAACCACACTGAAAACACTGGCTCCACTAACCACACTGAAAACACTGGTTCCACTAACCACACTGAAAACACTGGCTCCACTAACCACACTGAAAACACTGGCTCCACTAACCACACTGAAAACACTGGCTCCACTAACCACACTGAAAACACTGGCTCCACTAACCACTCTGAAAACACTGGCTCCACTAACCACTCTGAAAACACTGGCTCCACTAACCACACTGAAAACACTGGCTCCACTAACCACACTGAAAACACTGGCTCCACTAACCACTCTGAAAACAATGGCTCCACTAACCACACTGAAAACACTGGCTCCACTAACCACACTGAAAACACTG
>NC_140022.1:1989335-2014335 GCF_964263955.1 Coregonus lavaretus
AGAAAACCTTACCGATGTCAACTAGATTGAATCATTGATTCTATCGATGTATGACATACACCGGTAAACATCTGAGTGGTACAGCCATCCCACTGGGCACACACGTCAATTCAACAACTATTCCACGTTGGTTCAGACGTAATTTCATTGAAATTACGTGGAAACAAAGTTGATTCAATCAGCGTGTGCCCAGTGGGATACTGCTATACACTGCCGAGCAGACGAATCAAGACTTGAAGCTACAGATAGAGAAGAGGAGACGCTCTGAACTATCCTCCTGAGAACAAGAAACTACTACTACTACTACTATTACTATTTCTACTACTACTACACTGCTACTACTACTACTACTACTACTACTACTACTACTACTACTACTACTGCTGCTACTATTACTACTACTACTACTACTACTACTACTACTACTACTACTACTACTACTGATACTACTACTGCAATTACTTCTACTGCTACTGCTACTACTACTACTGCTACTACTACTACTACTACTACTACTACTGCTGCTGCTACTACTACTGCTACTACTGCTACTACTACTACTACTACTACTACTACTACTACTACTACTACTGCTTCTACTACTACTACTACTACTGCTACTACTACTACTACTGCTACTACTACTGCTAGGATGTTGTAAGTTAAGTTCCAGCCTCCATATAGTAACATGACACTCCTCTGGGTCTACCTCCTCCTCCTCTCCTCAGGCCAGACGACTGAGAAGAAACTAAACTCAGACATTCTCCAGACTGACTCCATCAATTACACCTTACAGGCCCCTTGAAATACAGTATGATTAAAGAGTTGGACAAAATGAAAACAGGTATCAGTTGAAAGTCTAAACCTCCCTCCCTCATCCTCCCTCTTATCCCCTCCCCCTTCCCATAGCCATCCAGCCATCCAAAGCAGGCCTAACTACAAGGCCTTCAGAAAGTATTCATACCCCTTGACTTATTCCACATTTTGTTGTTTCAGCCTGAATTCAAAATGGATTAAATACATTTTAAAAATGCACCCATCTACACACAATTCCCCATAATGAGAAAGTGAAGACATGTTTTTAATTTTCTTTGCCAATTTATTTAAAATGAAATACAGAAATATCGAATTTACATAAGTATTCACACCCCTGAGTCAATACATGTTAGAATCATGGCAGCGATTACAGCTGAGCCTTTCTGGGTAAGTCTCTAAGAGCTTTGCACACCTGGATTGCACAATATTTGCACATTATTCTTTTTACAATTCAACAAGCTCTGTCAAGTTGGTTGTTGATCATGGCAAGACAGCCATTTTCAAGTCTTGCCATAGATTTTCAAGCCAATTTAAGTCAAAACTGTAACTAGGCCACTCAGGAACATGTCATGTTGTCTTGGTAAGCAACTCCAGTGTATATTTGGCCTTGTGTTTAAGGTTATTATCCTGCTGAAAGGTGAATTTGTCTTCCAGTGTCTGTTGGAAAGCAGAATGAACCAGGTTTTCCTCTAGGATTTTGCCTGTGCTTAGCTCTATTCCGTTTATTTTTATCCTAAAAAACTCCCTAGTCCTTGCCAATGACAAGCATACCCATAACATGATGCAGCCACCACCCTGCTTGAAAATATGAAGAGTGGTACTCAGTGATGTGTTGTGTTGTGTTGGATTTGCCCCAAACATAACACTTTGCATTCAGGACATGAAGTTAATTTCTTTGCCACCTTTATTGCAGTTTTACTTTAGTGCCTTATTGCAAACAGGATGCATGTTTAAGAATATTTTTTATTCTGTACAGGTTTCCTTCTTTTCACTCTGTCATTTAGGTTAATATTGGTTAGTATTGTGGAGTAACTACAATGTTCTTGATCAATCCTCCGTTTTTTTCCTATCACAGCCATTAAACTCTGTAACTGTTTTAAAGTAACCATTGACCTCATGGTGAAATCCCTGAGCGGTTTCCTTCCTCTCCGGCAACTGAGTTAGATAGGACGCCTGTATCTGTGTAGTGACACCATCCAAAGTGTAATTAATAACTTCACCATGCTCTTCACCATGCTTCTCTCTCTTTTTCTCGCTCTCTCTCTCTCCCCCCCACCTTTTCTTTCCCCCCCCCCCCCTCTTTTCTCTCTCTCTCTCTCTCTCGATATTCAATGTCTGCTTTTTATTGTATTTTTACCCATCTACCAATAGGTCCCCTTCTTTGCGAGGCAAAGTTGACACAACTTTGTGGTTAAATCTGTGTTTGAAATTAACTGCTCGACTGAGAGACCTTACAGATAGTTTTATTTGTGGGGTACAGAGATGAGGCAGTCATTCAAAAGTCATGTTAAACACTTTTATTGCACACAGAGTGAGTCCATGCAACTTATTATGTGACTTGTTAAGCACATTTTTACTCCTGAACTTATTTAGGCTTGCCATAACAATGGGGTTGAATACTTATTGACAGAAGACATTTCAGATTTCCATTTTTAATTAATTGGTAAACATTTCAAAAAAACATAATTCTACTTTGGCATTATGGGTTATTGTGTGTAGGCCAGTGACACAAAATAAAAATGTAATACATTTTAAATTCAGGCTGTAACACAACTGTCACGCCCTGGCTCTGGGGACTCTTAAATGTTGAGCCAGGGTTTGGATTTGCTATGTTTAGTTTTTCTATGTTTTTGTTCTAGATCGTTTGATCTATGTTGGCCAGGGTGGTTCCCAATCAGAGGCAGCTGTAGCTCGTTGTCTCTGATTGGGGACCATACTTAGGCAGCCTGTTTTGCACTAGTCTTTGTGGGATCTTGATCCGTAAAGGTTTGTTGTGTTATAACCTCAGGACTTCACGTATCGTTTGTTTGTTGTTTTTGTCGTTAAGTACGTTAATAAAAGTATGTACGCTTATCACGCTGCGCCTTGGTCCGTGTCTTCAGTCAACGATCGTGACAACAACAAAATGTGGGAAAAGTCAAGGGGTGTGAATACTTTCTGAAGGCACTGTAAGCCTGGAATCAAACCTCAATATTGCACCCCTATTCCATTTCAAGAGAGTGATATTCTGCTTGGTTTCCAGGCTAGGCCAGTAGTTCCATAGAATGAGATACTATAACTCATTTAATAGGATCTATGTGAGTAGTTGTACAGTAGAGTTCACAGGAAGGGAAGGCAGTCAGTGCATAACATCCTGGAATTCCCCCTATTCACACAACAGAGATGACATATTAACACTTAGCGTTGTAATTCCACCTATTCACGCAACAATAGAGATGAGATATTGACAGTCTGCTTTATTATCAGTCTGTAGGCATTCTCTAGCCTTATACAGACAGACAGATAGGACAGATAGGAGAGAGAGAGAAAAGAGAGGGGGGGGCAGAGAGAGAGAGAGATTGAGAGAGAGAGAGAGAGATTGAGAGAGAGAGAGAGAGAGAGATAGAGAGAGAGAGTGAAAGAGAGAGAAATAGATAGAGAAAAGACAAAGCTATCTACCTCCTTTTCTTAGCCATGTGTAGTGTAGAGAGTAAGCGAGGGAACGAGGGAGAGAGAGGGAGAAGAGACGCTGCAGTGCATGTCTGTACTGTTACTGTGCTGTGTCTGTAAGGAGGGCGTGGTGTCATCTCTCTCTCTCTCCCTCTCTCTTGCTCCCTCTCTCCACTGCTGCTTCCTGTGACCCACTTCCTCATCTCACCAACACCTAGGTAGCTGGCTGGCTTGTCAGGGCTACAACATGCTATTTAGGGGTTGAACAACGTGGCCACTATGTAACAGACCTCTCATTTTAAAGGCACAATCTGCAATTTCAACAGCCTGACCCTGCTCCACATTATCGTGTTGTAAACATATTTTTAAGCCATACAGATTTTGGGTTTTGATCAGGTAAGAGAGTTGTAGTAAGTTATATTCTTCAAGAACCAATTCGTTAGTACATATATGACCCTTTTCAGAAAGCTGGGCGTATGACGAACGTCACTGCTTCACAGGAGAGGCATTTTTCAAAATCAAAATGCATTATCGTTTTTCAGAAATGCCTTCTTGAACATGTGAACTTTAATGTGCCTTAATAACAAACTGGTATGTCATCTGTCAATATCAGGAACCTTCCTGCTAACCATGATTGGCTGAGATAATGGATGGGCTGGACATGCCGAGAGATTAGTTCTGATTGGTCTGGCATGTCGCAGGCTTCTGTCTATAACATGACCTGCTCAGATAATGCTTGCTACTGGGTTTTAAAAACAAGCTATAGCCACGGAAAAACTGCAAAAGAGTTGCTACTGCTCTCAACCACATTGCTGCCCTCAATTTAGCAGGCGCTATTGACAAAGATCAGTGGAGAAAAAGTTGTGATGGACTACTTTCTGGAGGACGATCGTGCCATGTTGACTCTCTCTGACTCTGAAAATGAATCAGATGATGAGGAAATCCCTGATTTAAGTAAAAACATTTTCATTGAACCAGACATTTGTAGAGTCTTCTGATGACAGCGATGGGGAAGAAATGGAGATCAACAGTGTTGTTGTCACGGAAGAAATTGACAGAGTTTTGAAATCAGTGGAATGCCCTGTGGAAGCCGAGTTTGATTGCAAATGCGGAGGGAGTCGAAAAGAGAACACAGAAGGCTGTTGTATAAAAGACTTGTCTCCGGATTACATCTTCAAACTAAGGGTAACCATGGCCGTGAAGCATTCATCCATGTATACGGGTAAGAGTCTAGCTATATTTTCAGATATGATACGTTTCTAAAGTAATTTTCATTGCAAGTTAAAGTGTACTGTTAGCTAGCTAGCTAATGTTAGCTGGCTGGCTCGCTAGCTAGCTACGTGTATGATATGTGTAGTAATATTGTTCATATCTCAGAAAGCCGTTTGCATTGCTACACTGAACAAAAATATAAATGTAACATGCAAAAATGTCAACGATTATAAGGAAATCAGTCAATTCAATCCAGTCGATCCAGAGCATCGCAAACATGCTCAATGGGTGACATGGGTGTATGCAGGCCATGGAGTTTCCTTCTTTTCACTCTGTCATTTAGGTTAGTATTGTGGAGTAACTCCAATGCTGTTGACCCATCCTCAGTTCTCTCCTATCACAGCCATTAAACTCTGTAACTGTTTTAAAGTCACCATTGGCATCATGGTGAAATCCCTGAGCGGTTTCCTTCCTCTCCAGCAACTGAGTTAGGAAAGACGCCTGTATCTTTGTAGTAACCGGGTGTATTGATACACCATCCAAAGAGTCATTAATAACTTCTCCATGCTCAAAGGGATATTCAATGTCTGCTTTTTTAAAATACACATCTACCAATAGGTGCCCTTCTTTGCGAGACATTGGAAAACCTCCCTGGTCTTTCACTGCTCGACTGAGGGACCTTACAGATAATTGTATGTGTGGGGTACAGAGATGAGCCAGTCATTGAAAAATCATGTTAAACACTATAACTGCAAACAGAGTGAGTCCATGCAACTTATTATGTGACTTGTTAAGCACATTTTTACTCCTGAACTTATTTAGGCTTGCCATAACAAAGGAGTTGAATAATTATTGACTCAAGATATTTCAGCTTTTCATTTGTAATTAATTTAAAAAAAAAAATCTAAACACAATTCCACTTTGACATTATGGGGTATTGTGTGTAGGCCAGTGCCCAAAACAATCTCAATTTAATCCATTTTAAATACGGGCTTTAACACAACAACATGTGGAAAAAGTCAAGGGGTGTGAATACTTTCTGAAGGCACTCTAAAGCATAAACAACACATCTTTTGATTATTTAATTTACCACCAACATGATTGGCACTACTTTTATTGATCTAACATTCTTTATAAAGTGTATTTTTACCTGGAGTTTTCCTTATTGTAGGCTACTACTTTCACCACTTTTAGTCTTGAAATATTTGGTTGTTTACTACACTACCTTACTCACTCCGTTTAGCACATGGCCTCACATGTGACTCCTTAAACAGATGGGTGGGGCTAAGGCTTAAGAGGGTGTGAACAATGCTGAATGGGTGTGAACAAAGAAGTGTAAAAACTTAACCAAAACTTTTCAAGGGCCATTTCTCAAAAGTGTATCAACTTTCAAAGTATTATTGCTTTCCCATTGTTATTTTATCCAATGTCAAAAACACCATTTCAAATTTTGGAACATAAAACCGAAAAGAGATGAGGGGTCACATATTACTGAAATGACCATTGAACAGCAGGAACTCTTATAGACTGTGCCTTTGAGAAAGCCAATCAGATTATCTACAGTGTATATCATGTACGGTAGGGCTCCTGAGCTGAGATCCCAAATGCTTGTTGATTCTCATGGATTAGATTACCGCTGTGAAAAACACAGTCATGCGTCATTCTGATTCACACAGGGTAGCCAATGACATGATGGCCAGAGTAGAGAGGAGAACTCATGGCTCTCTATGCTACACCATATTGCACTCTTGTGACCAGATCAAATGAGGATCATAGTGAAGTTAATCACATTTTACATTTACATTTTAGTCATTTAGCAGACGCTCTTATCCAGAGCAACTTACAGTTGGCCCCCCGTGGGAAACGAACCCACAACCCTGGCGTTGCAAGCGCCATGCTCTACCAACTGTGCTACACGGGGCCCCACCGCCTCTCCTCAAGTAGTAGTTTACACATGCTGTAAATAATCTTTAAACAATAACAGTAATGTAGTTCAATGTGGCTTATTCATCAACACTCAAACATAGCACTGTAAAGGTATGCCTACATGATTATGAAATGTATGACACTAACCCATCCTCTGGACAATGGACGTTGTATCAATCACTAGGGAGCATACTGGAGAGAAACACACATAGTTTAGTGCTAAATGACTCAAATGTCAAATGTGTATGAAAAAGTCCACACCTCCACCTCAGGGGCTGACTGGCCCTTTTAAGGCAATGTTGTCAAGAGCACAACTGATCCATGAACAATCTGTCCTTTCTGTCAAGAGCACAACTGATCCATGAACAATCTGTCCTTTCTGTCAAGAGCACAACTGATCCATGAACAATCTGTCCTTTCTGTCAAGAGCACAACTGATCCATGAACAATCTGTCCTTTCTGTCAAGAGCACCACTGATCCCTGAACAATCTGTCCTTTCTGTCAAGAGCACAACTGATCCATGAACAATCTGTCCTTTCTGTCAAGAGCACAACTGATCCATGAACAATCTGTCCTTTCTGTCAAGAGCACAACTGATCCATGAACAATCTGTCCTTTCTGTCAAGAGCACCACTGATCCCTGAACAATCTGTCCTTTCTGTCAAGAGCACAACTGATCCATGAACAATCTGTCCATTCTGTCAAGAGCATAACTGATCCATGAACAATCTGACCATTCTGTCAAGAGCACAACTGATCCATGAACAATCTGTCCATTCTGTCAAGAGCACAACTGATCCCTGAACAATCTGTCCTTTCTGTCAAGAGCACCACTGATCCATGAACAAGCTGTCCTTTCTGTCAAGAGCACAACTGATCCATGAACAATCTGTCCTTTCTGTCAAGAGTACAACTGATCCCTGAACACTCTGTCCTTTCTGTCAAGAGCATAACTGATCCCTGAACAATCTGTCCTTTCTGTCAAAAGCACAACTGATCCCTGAACAATCTGTCCTTTCTGTCAAGAGCACAACTGATCCATGAACAATCTGTCCATTCTGTCAAGAGCACAACTGATCCATGAACAATCTGTCCATTCTGTCAAGAGCATAACTGATCCCTGAACAATCTGTCCTTTCTGTCAAGAGCACAACTGATCCCTGAACAATCTGTCCTTTCTGTCAAGAGCACAACTGATCCCTGAACAATTTGTACTTTTTGTCAAGAGCACAACTGATCCGTGAACAATCTGTCCATTCTGTCAAGAGCACAACTGATCCGTGAACAATCTGTCCATTCTGTCAAGAGCACAACTGATCCGTGAACAATCTGTCCATTCTGTTCTTTAGGATGTATCCCTCAGGCCTCAGGGTGTCCTATTCACCTGGCTGACCTCTCAAAGAGCACCAGGAGTTTGTGTGTGTGTGTGTGCGTGCGCATGTGTGCTTGTGTTTGTGTGTGTGTGTACCTAGCCCCCCCTCAGGGTCAGTTGTCTTTAGTTTAGACAGGAGGAAATCATTAAGAAACCTTTCAGTTCAGAGAACTAAGAACTGAGGAACACCAGCAACAGCATTGCTGGTAGTGGATGGAACTAAGAACTGAGGAACACCAGCAACAGCATGCCTGGTACTAATGGAACACATGAATGAATGGCATACTGTAAACTACTGAAACTACTCTCTTCTGAGTTCTCCTTGAGTAGAATTCATAGTGAAACTACTCCCTTCTCAGGGCTAAGAGGCCAGGGGGTCAGGGAGCCACGGGGGGTCAGGTCAGGCCTTGATGCCTTTACATGCCCCTCCCCTCCCCTGTGGAGAAGCAGAGAGATGGTCTGGCCTGTCTGGGCTGGTTGTTTTTTATTTAATTTTTAACCTCTTAAGGATCGGACCCTTTTTTTCCAATTTCCGCCAAAAATGACATACCTAAATCTAAATGCCTGTAGCTCAGGATCTGAAGTAAGGATATGCATATTCTTGATACCATTTGAAAGGAAACGCTTTGAAGTTTGTGGAAATGTGAAATTAATGTAGGAGAATATAACACATTAGATCTGGTAAAAGATAATACAAACAAAAAAACATGTGTTTTCTATGTTATTTTTTTGTTCCATCATCTTTGAAATGCAAGAGAAAGGCCACAATATAATATTGCAGTTTAGGCGCAATTTCGATTTTGGCCACTAGATGGCAGCAGTGTGTGCGCAAAGTTTCAGATTGATCCAGTGAAGCGTTGCAATACTGGACTGTTTTGTATCAAGTCTGCCCAAATGTGCCGAATTGGTCAATTGATACATTTTCAAGTACATAACTATAGAGAACATACAAAAATGATATGGTAATGCAAAAATGTTAGTTTACACACTCCCAGGAATGTCATACATTTTAAATTGTTTATTTATTTTTATTTATTTTATATATATTTTTACCTTTATTTAACTAGGCAAGTCAGTTAAGAACAAATTCTTATTTACAATGACGGCCTACCCCGGCCAACGCTGGGTCAATTGTGCGCCACTCTATGGGACTCCCAATCACAGCCGGATTGTGATACAGCCTGGAATTTAACCAGGGTCTGTAGTGACGCCTCTAGCATTGAGATGCAGTGCCTTAGACCGCTGCGCCACTCGGGAGCAGCGGTCTAAGGCACTGCATCATTAGCTTATATACTAACTTACACACATCTAGATGGCCAGGCAAGATGGGTGTGGAGCCAGAGACTGCAGGGTTTCAAACTGTTGAACCCAGTTCCTACATTTGAATATATAAATGGATTTTATCAAACAAAACTATGCTACATTTTATCTCTGGGACCCTCAGGATGACAAATCAGAGCAACCCTATTGAATGTAAGTACATTATTTACCTTCAGAGGTGAATGTTTCAAACCAGTTGCCGTGATAAGTTTTTTGTTGCTGTGCACTCTCCTCAAACAATAGCATGGTATTTTTTCACTGTAATAGCTACTGTAAATTGGACAGTGCAGTTAGATTAACAAGAATTTAAGCTATCTGCCCATATAAGACATGTCTATGTCCTGGAAAGTTTGCTGTTACTTACAACAGTCATGCTAATCACATTAGCTCAACCGTCACGTATACAGGACACCGATCCCGTAGAGGTTAACCTTTATTTAACTAGGCAAGTCAGTTAAGAACAAATTCTTATATACAATGACGGCCTACCCTGGACGATGCTGGGCCAATTGTGCGCCGTCCAATGGGACTCCTAATCGAACCAGGGTCTGTAGTGACGCCTCTAGCACTGAGATGCAGTGCCTTAGACAGCTGCGCAACTCAGGAGGTTTCCCTGGCCGTGAGTCTAACTAACCCCAGCCTCACCACGCTCACAAATATCACCATTCAGCCTCAGCCTCAAACTAAACTGGTTTGGAAATACTAGTATGACAAGCCAGGTTACCCACCATCTCTGTGGAGATGGAGTTATAGAAGGCCGGGCCATCACCGACGATAAGGGTAATCATTGTATGAAACTTCAACTGGCTATGGCTAACTAAGCGTCAGTGTCAGCAAAGAGGTCCACTTCAGGCCAGAGTAGCTACATTTGAAAGTTATTTATTTTCTACACAGTCAAGTTATTTTTTGCAAACAGTTTGAGCACCTGCTAATAACCAACAAATTATTAAACTCAAAACATTTCAGATCAGATCAGTGGGCTAGAAATAGATAGAAATAAATAGTCTCTAGTCTAGATTCCCAGCCCCATTCATTTGCATTGGACAGTAAAGTCAGTGAGATGCATGCTTAACAGGCATAGAAATAGAATTAGGCCTACTAGAACAGGAATCCCCATTCAAGCCAATTGCAATGGCCTGAGGCTTTTTCCTGTTCTAGCTATTACATTTCTTTGAACACAGCATCCCAGAGAGCCAGGGATCAGTTTAACATCAACACTGGAGAGGAGCGATCCTCATCATCTGCCCTCAAATCCAGCCATTGACAATCGTCCCTTCATCCTGTTACTGGCTTGGTTTAGCCATGCTGCTGCCCAGTGTCAGCTAGCAGCCTGCCTCCCTACAGCCAAACCCAGACCACATCATCATCACTGCATCCATCCATCTACACCAGAGTTGGACTCTATCCCCCCCCCCTCCCTCTCTCGCTCTCTCTCTCACTCCCTCTCGCTCTCTCTCTCACTCCCTCTCGTTCTCTCTCTCGCTCTCTCCCTCTCTCTCTCTCACAAAATACTCCATGATGATTCACAGCAACAGCAGTACCACTACCATTTCTAGGCTACAACATCACCATCACATCTCAGCTAGTGGAATATGTGACTGTGTCTCCCTTTGCCTTACGTAACTAAACCATGGCTTGCATTACACTGACTGCCGTGGCTCCAGGAAGAGAGAGGGAGAGAGGGAGGGAGAAGAGAGAGAAAAGGGAAGAGAGGGAAGAGGGAAAAAGCCAGGGTGGATGACTGAAATGAATTTTAAAGATGGAGTCTTGTGTTTCCCCTTCATTTAGCCTGAGGCTTTATAATGTTGTTTAGTTCAGTGGAAATAGAAGGGGAGGTTATGGGAATGAATCCACGTTATGCTGCTTTGCAGGAACCATTTTCAGACAGCCTATAGATGCATAAGGTCAGAGCAAGATACCTACCATTCACTATCTACTACACCATATGATGTAAAAGGGCCATCAAATAATACATAGAACAACAATATATCCAAATCAACATCTAGCCTATTCAGTTCTATGGGCTTGCAGTCCCTCCAATTGAGGCCACTGTGTTTCTTCCCAAATGCATCCATCCATAGAACAATTTTCTGTGTTTAATCATCATCCTAACTGACATAATTACCAGCGATATACTATCTATCCATGACTTCATATTCGGACTGTAATTGTGTAATGTCCATTTCCATATAAATTCATGATTAATGCTAGGACGAGCTGTGCTGTAAAGGGTGGGCTTGCTCTAGCGGTGGATGATGTGTGTCAACAATATTCTACTGCATTCTGAGAACGATATTCAACATTCCATATTTATTCCATAAACTTCCATAATAGAATGTTGCGTTTTACGCATTCCTACCACAGCTATATAAGATGCAGGCTAGGTCACTAACAAGAGATGATGATGATGATGTGGAGGATACTGCCACTGGTACCACTGCCCATTCCAATGCAGACTACACGCCCCTCTGTGGCATGACTTCTCCGGAGCGCAGAAATTCTACATCAAATTATTTGAAAAAACTGTCAAGGGAAAAATACCCACAGCTGTGAAACACCAAACAGCTAATAATGGGTTTGTGTGGGCGTAAATTCCTATTTTCGATTCGTTATAACATATTCTCAATATCAGGGCCAGCTCAGTGCAATGCAGGTGTGCGCATGCATCCGTGTGACACATTTCAATGTGGAAGAGATTCGAGTGTGGGCTCGGGCGCCGAGAAAACCGAGGCGTGCGCGTCCTTACGACTTGAACGCACTGCGATGCCTCGGAATGAATGCAATATAAACACTAATCCCACACATTGCAGAAGCAGACGCAACTCTATAACAAAGCGTACAATTTAGACATTTTAGTCATGGTAGTAGGCTACTTACGCACTGCCTCCTTTTTGGGATCTAGACCGCTGGCGGTCTGTTGGATCCTCCCAATTTTATTCTGCAGAACCCAGACCCTCTGGTTGGTGGACATGATCTCGTTCTCCAGCTCCTGAAATAGGGAGCAGGCATGTTTGGCCAGGTCGGAGAGCTGCCGCAAGGTCCGGGAGAGCACCACATTATTGATGGAGCACAGATCCTCAATGTTGAGCGAGCCTTCGTCATTTGGAATAGGTAGCCTGCACAGTAACTGAGGTTCCACAATCCTTTTGGCAAATGGCATTTTGATCAACCGCAAAAATTATCCAAAATCCCTCCTAGAAAAAGCTGACAAAAAATATCCAAGAAAAAAACTGTCGTTCTTCGGGCGCTCTTCCGTCCCTCGTCCCCTCCTCTCCTCAATCCAAAGTTCCAAATGTCTCCTTCAGACCCTCCATCCTTTCGTTGCTGAGATCTTACTCCGTCCGTCCTCCCGAAGCGTGGCGCAGCCTGCCTGCATATAAGGATCCGCGCTGCCCCAATGATCGTGGGTTGCCTCCGTGGCCTCCCCGGTCCTAGTTTTTCATTGCTCCAGAGTAGAGGGTGAGGGCTTTAAAGGAAGAGAACACAAAAACCCGGAGTGGTGTCCTCATGAACCGGAGCAGGATTCAGGAATAGGGGTAGGCTCCTCAAGCGGCAGTAGCCTGCCTAGTGCGTTGAGCGCCAAATCAACAGTGAAGCGCGTGCTGCATACTTGCGTTTGCTATTACAGTCTTAATGGGAAGAGCAGCGTATGAAAAATAGAAGGCTGGAATATAATCAGATCTTTGTCTTTGAGAAAAGATTCAGGTGATCTTATCTTTAGATGCATTGCCGAGGTCAAGATCATATAAACTGTATGACAAAATAAAAGTCCAAAGGAATAAGGCCCAATACCTACAAAAGTATATTATTTAAAGAACTGACAGACAATACCAATTAATCATTTACATTTATGATAAAACACAGGTTCATTGTTCCTATGTTATAAAACAAGATATGCCACACCTTTCTCAGTTCATCGGCCTTCTTTCAGAACCACTGTTTAAAGCGACAATCAGCAGTATAAACAATAACAAAACAGACTCCGCGCCCCCCTTTCGGTAAAAAGCTGTGGGATGTGTCTGGAGAAATGGAACCACTCTCAAATGCATAGACAGAACTATGGATGCAAGGACTGACCATCTATGATATCAACACTATAGTTTTAACAATGTTTTGAGGCTATATAGAGTTTGTTTACATTTACTTTGTTTACAAACATTGGAGTAAAACAAGCTTATATTTGCGTTCTGATGGGGTACGACAGTTGAACTAAGCTCATGAGGCATTTATAAGTTATATTCTTCAAGAATCAATGGGTACATATAATTAATTTGTAAGTCCAAAAATGGATGTAGCATCTGCTGATTGGCCGTTTAACACAGCCCTGTTAACCCCTGTGAGGCCTGGTGCTGTATAGTAGTCCTAATCTCAGACACATTCAAGTTAAATGAATGGATGTGATTCAAGTTCACTCAATGGGGGTTTCCTGGGCGTTCATTCATATTTTTGCTGAACAAGTGTTTCACTTAATCCATACTGTTGTTGTCAGAATCATTCAGAGGGCCTCAGCCTAAGCTCTGTCTATGTGGTGAGGGTCCCCACCCATGTATTAGAACAGAACTGCTAAGTTAGCAAAGCTGAGGGACAGGGTCTAGAAATGATCTGCAGTGGTTCAGTGTCCGGTCTCATACAAAGCTGGGTTGAATTCTTTGGGAAACAGAAAGTTGCTTTCAGATATTACAGTCGTTGTTGTTCATGTTGAGATGTTGTGGGATGTTAGCATCTTTCGACCGTCTTTAATAACCTTTTACTGCAGTGGGCTAAATCAGGGTCACAGAGGGATTCTTGGTAGTCTTAAACAAATCTACATTGAAACAAAAGTATACACCTCACACACATGGTTATGGGCTTAAAAAAAGAAGACACCTGTATCATGTCAGATATAGAGTTGAAATGTATTCCATTTTCAGTTTGCATCCCAATATTACACTTTATATACATCACAGAAGACTGAAATATAACAAAACTCTTTGACATAGAAACACCGGATTTTCAGTGTAGAAATAAAAGATCCCAGAAATGTTCCATATGCACCAAAACCTTATTTTTCCTCAAATTCTGGGCAAAAATGTGTGTACATCCCTGTTAGTGAGCATTTCTCCTTTGCCAAGATAATCCCATCCACCTGACAGGTGTGGCATATCAAGAAGCTGATTAAACAGCATGATCATTACACAGATGCACCTTGTGCTGGGGACAATAAAAGGCCACTCTAAATTTGGTAGTTTTGTCACACAACACAATGCCACAGATGTCTCAAGTTTTGAGGGAGCGTGCAATTGGCATGCTGACTGCAGGGATGTCCACCAGAGCTGTTGCCAGAGAACTGAATGTTCATTTCTCTACCATAAGCCGCCTCCAACGTTGTTTTAGAGAATTTGGCACGTCCAACTGGCCTCACAACCTCAGATCACGTGTATGGCGTCGTGTGGGCGAGCGGTTTGCTGATGTCAACTTTGTGAACAGAGTGCCCTATGGTGGCGGTGGGGTTATTGTATGGGCAGGCATAAGCTGCGGACAACAAACACAATTGCATTTTATCGATGGCAATTTGAATGCACAGAAATACTGTGACGAGATCTGAGGCCCATTGTAATGCCAGTATCATACTTCTGCGGTAGGCTCTAAATAAATAATTATTTAATAAACAAATTCTGAACAATATGAATAACATTCCCCCCATGAGCCCACTAGGTCACCTGACTGCCGGAAAGGGATACAGTGCTAATTTGAGGGTATTTTCATCCATATAGGGTATACACACTCCTGAGTGGTGCAGTGGTCTAAGGCACTGCATCGCAGTGCTAACTGTGCCACTAGAGATCCTGGTTAGAATCCAGGCTCTGTCGCAGCCGGCCGCGACCGGGAGACTCATGGGCGGTGCACAATTGGCCCAGGGTAGGGGAGGGAATGGCCGGCAGGGATGTAGCTCAGTTGATAGAGCATGGCGTTTGCAACGCCAGGGTTGTGGGTTCGATTCCCACGGGGGGGCAGTATAAAAAAAATTATTCACTAACTGTAAGTCGCTCTGGATAAGAGCGTCTGCTAAATGACTGAAATGTAACTGTTTAGAACTGAGACCATCATCCTTTATAATCGCTTATTATTAGTCAAACGTTTGGAATAATTCCATTCCATCTTTCCCCATTAAAGGCTACAGTATCTTCCTACATTTCTATGAACTGGATAAGATATGTAGCACTGGACACTAAGTAGCCACACATAGGCTACACACTGTCTGATAAAGGTATTCCTGGAATACATGTTAGTAACGTCAGAACACGATGAAGAGGTCAGGCAGACAGAGAGAGAGGCTGATTCTTGTGTCACACGCTGTGATTATAGAGCAGCCCCCTCTTGTGGCAGATCTCGTAACTTCATCTTCCTGGAATCAATCACATGCAGCATCACTAACGGAGGACTCTCTCTCTCTCTCTCTGTCTCTCTCTCGCTCTCTCACTCTCTCTCTCTCGCTCTCTCTCTCTCTTTCGCTCTCTCTCTCTCTCTCTCTCTCTCTCTCTCTCTCTCTCTCTCTCTCTCACTCAAACACACACACACGCACGACACACACACACACGCACTGATTTGGTCTACTAAGAAATCAGGGTGTTGTCTGAGTTGCAATGATATCAAACAGCTACATAATGACAATGACCCAAAAATAGTAATTTCCTGAAAGGACATTAAAAGGGATGGTTTACGATGTTATTGCTCAGCCTGTCAGTCATGACAACAGAAGATGAATCTCTGGTGTAACAGTGAGAAGTGAGGGAACTCTGCGTGTTTTAGCCTGTTTTAGTCACTGACACTTGATATTGGGGTTATACAGACTGTGCCCCAAATGACACCCTATTCTCTATAAAGTGCACTAATTTTGACCAGGGCTCATAGTGCTCTGGTCAAAAGTAACCTAGTGCACTAAATAGGATATAGGGTGTCATTAGGGAGGCAACCAGAGGCAGCCACTGACACCTGATCCTGGGGTAGATAGGGAGGGAGTGATACGTTTGTGTGGGCGATGCACTGAAAGCTTGAACAGGTGGAAAAGTATCCTTCCATCACGACCTAGGGCCACACAGGAAGTGACTCTATGATGCTGGAGGTCAGTCAGGTAAGAAATAAACACCCATGTGACTTGTTGGTCTCTAGGTAACACCTTTTAGCTGTTTCATCTCTCTGGATACTCATGCAAGACACATTCAGTTCAAAATAAACACAACTGCGTTTTGAGGCAAAGAGATAAAAAAAAAAAAATAGTGTATTGACAAAATACAAAAACTCCATTAGATGTTTGGTTTCAGTAGACCAATAAAATGAACACCAAACCATATGATGATATAGTGACATACATCTAAAATGAGTGAGTTAAACAAGATGGAACAACCCCCAGTCCCTTTCTAGCCGTTCTCATGCTGATTCACTAACTGAGAAATAAATACAATACTGGGGACTGCAGGTTCTGGTGTCCGATATCTGTTATCATATTGTGGTAATAACAAGTTTAATACTCAACTTTGCCCTGATCTGATCGATTGTTATCTCCCTTTAGGGCCCAGAGGTGCATGTCTTGCAGTTTCCATTCTGCCTGTAACAGTCCTGGATCTGATAAGGTTTTTACTAGAAGCAAGACGCTAATCATGAAGTGTTGTTTCTTTTAAATCATGTTCCTCTGGTGAAGTACAGCTAAGGACACAGGAAACCAAACAGTTGGGATTTGATCTGTTAAAAACGAGTTTCCTTCCCTGTGTTAATAAAGTATTTCCTTACAAATGATCTATTAAAGGCTTATTGATTAACAATAAATATAAAGTATTTTTGTTAAGTATTATAAAGTATCTATGTTTTGGAAAAGCATTTGCAGTGGTACATTTGAGATGACTAACTGTTAAAAATCTAAACATTTGTACAGTCGTTTTACTGCATGGAACAGAGCTAATAAATGCTAAGCTTGGTTGGAGTTCCTTTTAGCCTGCATCCCAAATGGCACCCTATTCCCCACATAGTGCACTATGGGCCCTGGTCAAAAGTAGTGCACTATATAGGGAATAGGGTGACATTTGGGAGAAAGCCTTAATTTATGTTTTTATGGCCATACAGTATTTATGTACTTTAGTGCAGCTGGACCAGCAGATCAAGGTTATCAAACCTAGCTGCTATCAGCTGTCTCAATAAACTTCTAGTAGTGCTGGTAGCTGTGTGTTGTATAGTTGGGATCGCTGGATTCAGTCGCTGGATGCTTTATTCTTGAGCTGATGGTCAGGGGGCCGGAACATCATTTTCTAATAATTTGTGGACTGCAAATTGACCGCAAGAAGCCCAAACAGATATCATATTTGAATAAAACATAATCATTTCAAACCTTGCTTACATGTGTATAAGATCACATATATCTCTCTATTATGCGTGGGGATACTTTGGAAAAGATATCCAAAATTTAAATCACTTGGAGCTGATTTGCTGGTGTTTTGACAGTCTTTTATGTAAAAAAATAAATCTAATAATAAAACTAATAATTGGCTCAGAGAACTTGGGGGGTCAAATAAAATCACTAATTTGGCTCGCGGGCCGCCAGTTGGGGAACCCTGCAGTATGGATTGTTTTTGTCTATATTTATTGTCATGTGTTCAATGTGTTTTCACTATGTGCTGCAAAATGAATTGCCCCCTGGGGGATAATAAACTCCACTCTACTCTACTCTACTCTACACTACTCTACTCTACTCTACTCTACTCTACTCTACTCTACTCTACACTACTCTACTCTACTCTACTCTACTCTACTCTACTCTACACTACTCTACTCTACTCTACTCTACTCTACTCTACTCTACTCTACTCTACACTACTCTACACTACTCTACTCTACTCTACTCTACTCTACTCTACTCTACACTACTCTACTCTACACTACTCTACTCTACTCTACTCTACTCTACACTACTCTACTCTACTCTACTCTACTCTACTCTACTCTACACTACTCTACTCTACTCTACTCTACTCTACTCTACTCTACTCTACACTACTCTACTCTACTCTACTCTACTCTACTCTACACTACTCTACACTACACTACTCTACACTACTCTACACTACTCTACTCTACTCTACACTACTCTACACTACACTACTCTACTCTACACTTCACTACACTACACTACACTACTCTACTCTACACTACTCTACTCTACTCTACACTACTCTACACTACTCTACTCTACTCTACACTACTCTACTCTACTCTACACTACTCTACACTACACTTCACTACACTACTCTACTCTACTCTACACTACTCTACTCTACTCTACACTACTCTACTCTACACTACTCTACTCTACACTACTCTACTCTACACTACTCTACTCTACACTACTCTACACTACTCTACTCTACACTACACTACTCTACTCTACTCTACTCTACTCTACTCTACTCTACACTACTCTACTCTACTCTACACTACTCTACTCTACACTACACTACTCTACTCTACTCTACACTACTCTACTCTACACTACTCTACTCTACACTACTCTACTCTACTCTACTCTACACTACTCTACTCTACACTACTCTACTCTACTCTACTGTACTCTACTCTACACTAGTGCGAAGGGTTGGGCACGCACACGCACACACACACACACACACACACACACCTCAAACATGTACATTGTTCACTGTCTCAGCGGAGAAGTTACAGTAAGATTTAGAAACTGTCAGTAACTTCAAAACAATGTTATAGTTCTAGAACAAAGGCAATGTCTGAGATAGTACCCCGTCTACCGTGTGATAGCTGGCTGGCCCACTGACGTACACTGTACCCTTCTATCAACCAATCTGTGTACGAAGGACAAGATACACCCTGGAGTTATGACTCTGACCAAAGGGCGAAGACAGCCCTTAGAGTTAGATATAACTGAATAAGAAACTCTCAGTGTGGCCATCTGGGATATTCAGACAGGATGTCTATGACCAGGCTTCTTCTAGTGGGGCTGATTGCTGTGACCTGTGTGGCTACACAGTCAGACTTAGAGAGAAGGGCACAGGAGTTTTTGGACAGGTTTGATGGGAACGCTACTCATCTCATGTATCAGTATTCCCTGGCATCATGGGCGTACAACACAGATATCTCCCAGGAGAATTTAGACAAACTGGTGAGTATTCTGGTAGATTAAAGTGATGCTAATGAAAGGCAGAATTCAAAGCCATCTTCGGAGACCCCTTATTTGACCACCAAGACTGGGGGACCACAAGACTGAATTGAGAAACCCGGTGGATCTATGGTTCTGGTTTTGAACAATGTTAATAATGGTATATTGCTGTCATTTTTGGATTGGTAGGCTACATTGCAACACATAACTCCAGACAGACAACTATTTATTTTCCATTGTCTATTGTATGGTATTGTTAATATTATGAATCTAATGTAATTTCTGTCAACATTTTGTTATGGTTTCAGGGTGTACAGAGTGTAATCTGGGGAGAATACTACAGCAAAGTATCCAAGGAGTCTGAGAACTTTCCAATCGATCAGATCAGTGATCCATTGATCAAACTCCAGCTGACTTCACTCCAGGACAAGGGCTCTGGGGCCCTGTCCGCAGACAAAGTCGCACATGTAAGACGCAGTCTTTTACTGCTGTCTTTGATATTTATTTTCTTGATTTGAATTATTTAACCATTTAAAAGCACAATTCACCAACATGTGGGTACAATGCATTTCAAATCATTTACTATAGCACTGAGAAGAGAAAGGACTTATTTCCATTGTGGTCCTCTTTGTGTTCACATGTAAGAGCTTTTCTTTCTGTCCGCATTTCATCTGTTTGTCTGACTGGTCTTCTGTTATAATATAACCAAAATAACCAATGTAAATCTGTACGAAGGCCAAATACTCACGGGAACAGGCTAGTCAATCATTGTAATAACACAACATAACATAACTGGTTTGTGTTGCTGTTGTTGTATTTCCTGTCAGCTGAACAAAGTGATGAATGAGATGAGCTCCCTCTACAGTACAGGCACGGTGTGCAGGAAAGACGACCCCTTCAACTGTCAAACTTTGGAACCAGGTGAAGGCTGACTCCCAAATGGCACCAGTAGGGCTCTGGTTAAAAGCAGGGCACTATGTAATAATTTGGGTGCCATTTACAAAGTACCAACTGTCAGCTCAGCTGTGGCAACCTTACTTTACGACCGACTGCCACCTATAATGGACGTCCAAGGTCATAACTGTCTCAAATGGCACCCTATTCCCTATATAGTACACTACTTTTGACCCTATATAGCGCACTACTTTTGACCCTATATAGTACACTGCTTTTGACTCTATATAGTACACTACTTTTGACCCTATATAGTACACTACTTTTGACTCTATATAGTACACTACTTTTGACCCTATATAGTACACTAATTTTGACTCTATATAGTACACTACTTTTGAACCTATATAGTACTCTACTTTTGACCCTATATAGTACACTACTTTTGACCCTATATAGTACTCTACTTTTGACCCTATATAGTACACTACTTTTGACTCTATATAGTACACTACTTTTGACCCTATATAGTACACTATCTTTGACCCTATATAGTACACTACTTTTGACCCTATATAGTACACTACTTTTGACTCTATATAGTACACTACTTTTGACCCTATATAGTACTCTACTTTTGACCCTATATATAGTACACTACTTTTGACCCTATATAGTACTCTACTTTTGACTCTATATAGTACACTACTTTTGACCCTATATAGTACACTACTTTTGACTCTATATAGTACACTACTTTTGACCCCATATAGTACTCTACTTTTGACCCTATATAGTACACTACTTTTGACCCTATATAGTACTCTACTTTTGACCTTATATAGTACACTACTTTTGACCCTATATAGTACTCTACTTTTGACCCTATATAGTACACTACTTTTGACTCTATATAGTACACTACTTTTGACCCTATATAGTACACTATTTTTGACCCTATATAGTACACTACTTTTGACCCTATATAGTACACTACTTTTGACTCTATATAGTACACTACTTTTGACCCTATATAGTACTCTACTTTTGACCCTATATAGTACACTACTTTTGACCCTATATAGTACTCTACTTTTGACCCTATATAGTACACTACTTTTGACTCTATATAGTACACTACTTTTGACCCTATATAGTACACTATCTTTGACCCTATATAGTACACTACTTTTGACCCTATATAGTACACTACTTTTGACTCTATATAGTACACTACTTTTGACCCTATATAGTACTCTACTTTTGACCCTATATATAGTACACTACTTTTGACCCTATATAGTACTCTACTTTTGACTCTATATAGTACACTACTTTTGACCCTATATAGTACACTACTTTTGACTCTATATAGTACACTACTTTTGACCCTATATAGTACTCTACTTTTGACCCTATATAGTACACTACTTTTGACCCTATATAGTACTCTACTTTTGACCTTATATAGTACACTACTTTTGACCCTATATAGTACTCTACTTTTGACCCTATATAGTACACTACTTTTGACTCTATATAGTACACTACTTTTGACCCTATATAGTACACTATTTTTGACCCTATATAGTACACTACTTTTGACCCTATATAGTACACTACTTTTGACTCTATATAGTACACTACTTTTGACCCTATATAGTACTCTACTTTTGACCCTATATAGTACACTACTTTTGACCCGATATAGTACTCTACTTTTGACTCTATATAGTACACTACTTTTGACCCTATATAGTACACTACTTTTGACTCTATATAGTACACTACTTTTGACCCTATATAGTACTCTACTTTTGACTCTATATAGTACACTACTTTTGACCCTATATAGTACTCTACTTTTGACTCTATATAGTACACTACTTTTGACACTATATAGTACACTACTTTTGACCCTATATAGTACACTACTTTTGACTCTATATAGTACACTACTTTTGACCCTATATAGTACTCTACTTTTGACTCTATATAGTACACTACTTTTGACCCTATATAGTACTCTACTTTTGACCCTATATAGTACACTACTTTTGACCCTATATTTTGCTCTACGTTTGACACTACTAGGGCCCTGGTCAAAAGTAGAGTACTATATAGGGTCAAAAGTAGAGTCCTATATAGGGTCAAAAGTAGTGTACTATATAAGGGTCAAAAGTAGTGCACTATATAGGGTCAAAAATAGAGTACTATATAGGGTCAAAAGTAGAGTACTATATAGGGTCAAAAGTAGAGTACTATATAGGGTCAAAAGTAGTGTACTATATAGGGTCAAAAGTAGTGTACTATATAGGGTCAAAAGTAGTGCACTATATAGGGTCAAAAATAGAGTACTATATAGGGTCAAAAGTAGAGTACTATATAGGGTCAAAAGTAGTGTACTATATAGGGTCAAAAATAGAGTACTATATAGGGTCAAAAGTAGTGTACTATATAGGGTCAAAAGTAGTGTACTATATAGGGTCAAAAGTAGTGTACTATATAGGGTCAAAAGTAGAGTACTATATAGGGTCAAAAGTAGAGTACTATATAGGGTCAAAAGTAGTGTACTATATAGGGTCAAAAATAGAGTACTATATAGGGTCAAAAGTAGAGTACTATATAGGGTCAAAAGTAGTGTACTATATAGAGTCAAAAGTAGTGTACTATATAGGGTCAAAAGTAGAGTACTATATAGGGTCAAAAGTAGTGTACTATATAGGGTCAAAAGTAGTGTACTATATAGGGTCAAAAGTAGTGTACTATATAGGGTCAAAAGTAGTGCACTATATAGGGTCAAAAGTAGTGCACTATATAGGGTCAAAAGTAGTGTACTATATAGGGTCAAAAGTAGAGTACTATATAGGGTCCAAAGTAGTGTACTATATAGGGTCAAAAGTAGTGTACTATATAGGGTCAAAGGTAGTGTACTATATAGGGTCAAAAGTAGTGCACTATATATGGTCAAAAGTAGTGTACTATATAGGGTCAAAAGTAGAGTACTATATAGGGTAAAAAGTAGTGTACTATATAGGGTCAAAAGTAGAGTACTATATAGGGTCAAAAGTAGTGTACTATATAGGGTCAAAAGTAGTGTACTATATAGGGTCAAAAGTAGAGTACTATATAGGGTCAAAAGTAGTGTACTATATAGGGTCAAAAGTAGAGTACTATATAGGGTCAAAAGTAGTGTACTATATAGGGTCAAAAGTAGTGTACTATATAGGGTCAAAAATAGTGTACTATATAGGGTCAAAAGTAGTGTACTATATAGAGTCAAAAGTAGTGTACTATATAGAGTCAAAAGTAGTGTACTAAATAGATTCAAAAGTAGTGTACTATATAGAGTCAAAAGTAGTGTACTATATAGGGTCAAAAATAGTGTACTATATAGGGTCAAAAGTAGTGTACTATATAGGGTCAAAAGTAGAGTACTATATAGGGTCAAAAGTAGTGTACTCTATAGGGTCAAAAGTAGTGTACTATATAGGGTCAAAAGTAGTGTACTATATAGGGTCAAAAGTAGTGCACTATATAGGGTCAAAAGTAGTGCACTATATAGGGTCAAAAGTAGTGTACTATATAGGGTCAAAAGTAGAGTACTATATAGGGTCAAAAGTAGTGTACTATATAGGGTCAAAAGTAGTGTACTATATAGGGTCAAAAGTAGTGTACTATATAGGGTCAAAAGTAGTGCACTATATATGTTCAAAAGTAGTGTACTATATAGGGTCAAAAGTAGAGTACTATATAGGGTAAAAAGTAGTGTACTATATAGGGTCAAAAGTAGAGTACTATATAGGGTCAAAAGTAGTGTACTATATAGGGTCAAAAGTAGTGTACTATATAGGGTCAAAAGTAGAGTACTATATAGGGTCAAAAGTAGTGTACTATATAGGGTCAAAAGTAGAGTACTATATAGGGTCAAAAGTAGTGTACTATATAGGGTCAAAAGTAGTGTACTATATAGGGTCAAAAATAGTGTACTATATAGGGTCAAAAGTAGTGTACTATATAGAGTCAAAAGTAGTGTACTATATAGGGTCAAAAGTAGTGTACTATATAGAGTCAAAAGTAGTGTACTAAATAGATTCAAAAGTAGTGTACTATATAGAGTCAAAAGTAGTGTACTATATAGGGTCAAAAGTAGTGTACTATATAGGGTCAAAAATAGTGTACTATATAAGGTCAAAAGTAGTGTACTATATAGGGTCAAAAGTAGTGTACTATATAGTCAAAAGTAGTGTACTATATAGGGTCAAAAGTAGTGTACTATATAGGGTCAAAAATAGTGTACTATATAGGGTCAAACGTAGTGTACTATATAGGGTCATTAGGAGTGTACTATATAGTCAAAAGTAGTGTACTATATAGGGTCAAAAGTAGTGTACTATATAGGGTCAAAAATAGTGTACTATATAGGGTCAAACGTAGTGTACTATATAGGGTCATTAGGAGTGTACTAAATTGTGTACCAGTGGGATGCAGACCCTAGACTTCTATAAAACTGTATGTCTCAAGACAACTAGTCACTCTGTCAGATACTGCAACAACAAAAAGCCCTGCCGAAAAAAGGCCCTAATTCTGAAGGAATAGTATTTATTGTAAAATGTGTCTCCTCAGCTTCAGGAGGTGGTGCTTGGTTGTCTTG
>NC_140022.1:2019335-2081835 GCF_964263955.1 Coregonus lavaretus
GTAGAATAGTATAGAATACACTATATACATATGAGATGAGTAATGCAAGATATGTAAACATTATTAAAGTAACTAGTGTTCCATTTATTAAAGTGGCCAGTGATTTCTAATCTATGTATATAGGCAGCAGCCTCTAATGTGCTAGTGAAGGCTATTTAACAGTCTGATGGCCTTGAGATAGAAGCTGTTTTTCAGTCTCTCGGTCCCAGCTTTGATGAACCTGTACTGACCTCGCCTTCTGGATGGTAGCGGGGTGAACAGGCAGTGGCTCGGGTGGTTGTTGTCCTGGGTGATATTTTTGGCCTTCCTGTGATGTGTTGGGCAGACCGCACCACCCTCTGGCAACCCTCAGCCGCGGGCTGTGCAGTTGCCGTACCAGGCGGTGATACAGGCCGACCGGATGCTCTCAATTGTACATCTGTAAAAGTTTGTGAGGGTTTTAGGTGCCAAGCCAAATATCTTCAGCCTCCTTAGGTTGAAGAGGCGCTGTTTTGCCTTCTTCACCTGTCTGCGTGGGTGGACCATTTCAGTTTGTCAGTGATGTGCACGCCGAGGAACTTGAAGCTTTCCACCTTCTCCACTGTGGTCCCGTCTATGTGGATAGGGGGGTGCACCCTCTGCTGTTTCCTGAAGTCCACGATCATTTCGTTTTTTTTGTTGGATGTTGAGTGAGAGGTTATTTTCCTGGCACCACACTCCCAGAGCCCTCACCTCCACCCTGTATGCGGTCTCGTCATTGTTGGTAATCAAGCCTACTACTGTTGTGTCGTCTGCAAACTTGATGATTGAGTTGGAGGTGTGCTTGGCCACGCAGTCATGAGTGAACAGGGAGTACAGGAGGGGGCTGAGCATGCACCCTTGTGGGGCCCCTGTGTTGAGGATCAGCGTAGTGGAGGTGTTGTTTCCTACCTTCACCACCTGGGGGTGGCCGTCAAGGAAGTCCAGGACCCAGTTGCACAGGGTGGGGTTCAGACCCAGGGCCTCAAGCTTAATGATGAGCTTGGAGGGTACTATGGTGTTGAATACGGAGCTATAGTCAATGAACAGCATTCTTACATAGGTATTCCCCTTGTCCAGATGGGATAGGGCAGTGTGCAGTGTGATGGCGATTGCATCGTCTGTGGATCTATTGGGGCGGTAAGCAAAGCAAAGCACTCAAAGCACTTCATGATGACAGAAGTGAGTGCTAGGGGCTATTGTCATTTAGTTCAGTTACCTTTGCTTTCTTGGGTACAGGGACAATGGTGGCCATCTTGAAGCATGTGGGGACAGCAGACTGGGTTAGGGAGAGATTGAATATGTCCGTAAACACTCCAGCCAGCTGG
The DNA here is from genome assembly GCF_964263955.1 of Coregonus lavaretus. Taxonomy (NCBI): domain Eukaryota; kingdom Metazoa; phylum Chordata; class Actinopteri; order Salmoniformes; family Salmonidae; genus Coregonus; species Coregonus lavaretus. The sequence continues at coordinate 2,020,661 of NC_140022.1, forward strand.
TCTGCGCATGCTCTGAAGACGCGGCTAGGGATGCGGTCTGGACCGGCAGCCTTGCGAGGGTTAACAGGCTTAAATGTCTTACTCACATCTGCCACGGAGAAGGAGAGCCCACATACCTTGGTAGCGGGCCGCGTCGGTGGCACTGTATTATCCTCAAAGCGGGCGAAGAAGGAGTTTAGCTTGTCTGGAAGAAAGACGTCGATGTCTGAGACGTGGCTGGTTTTCCTTTTGTAGTCCGTGATTGTCTGTAGTCCCTGCCACATACGTCTCGTGTCTGAGCCGTTGAATATGACTCCACTTTGTCCCTATACCGTAGTTTTGTCTGTTTGATTGACATCAATGCGCTATGTAGCCTAGACGTCAGTAATAAGTGATATCCGTATCGCCCGGTAGGCTACACCACTGCTGTCGTCCTTACCTCCAAGCGTTTATTCAAATTGGATAATCTTTGGATGCCGACATAGTCATAGTTTAGAATGTAGCCTACAAAAGCATATTCCTGCGATCCATCTAACGCATTTGGTGTGTCATAATAGTGGTCTCTGACTTGTTGTCAGACTCGCTCAGGTGGAACCAAAAAAAATGTGCGCCTAATTTCAATGATTTATTTGAATGTCATTGAGAAAACAGAAAGGTGTCAAATAATTTTTTCGCATTCTTTCTGAATTTCAAAATAATCCTAGAAGTAATCATCTAGTTTTTCAAAAGTATCTGTAATCTGATTACAAAAAATGGTAACATAACGGATTACAGTTAGAGCTTTTTGTAATATGTTATATGTATAATCAGTTACTCCCCAACCAGAATGCTTTCTTTGCAAATCTGACTTGCCACATCAAAGATATCGTGTTTTATATGTTTTATTGCACACCACCAACTATATTTTGCCTTTCCAGATCCTCCCCCTCTACAAAGAGCTGCATGCCTACGTGAGGTCTAAACTACAGGCCAAACACCCTGAACACATCCACCCAGAGGGGGGCCTACCTGCACATCTACTGGGTAACATCACCGGACAGGGCTCAGGGAGACCTACTGTGTGCCAGCTTTTGCTCCAACACTGCTGTAACATGACTGATTCAGCTTATGAAGTTATTCTCTCTCTCTCTCTCTCTCTCTCTCTCTCTGTCCAATTCCCTTTTTCAGGTGACATGTGGGGAAGGTTTTGGACAGGTCTTTATCCCATCTCAACCCCTTTTCCAGAGAAAACAGATATTGATGTGACCGACGCTATGATCGCACAGGTTGAGTGAAAATATATTATGATCTGCTATTTTATGTATCCAATATAACCTTGCAAATTGTAGAATAGGAATTGTGGGTTGGATCTGAAGGAAACAAGTGTGACTTTAATAGGGACTTCTGTTACTTTAAATTCTTACCTCCTACTATACAGTATGAGTTAAACACCTTTTCTGTCATTCCCAGAATTGGCCTGAGGACAGACTGTTCAAAGAAGCAGAGAAGTTCTTCATGTCGGTGGGTCTGTACAAGATGTTTGATAACTTCTGGAATAACTCTATGCTGACGAAACCTACTGATGGCAAGAAGGCAGTGTGTCACCCTACGGCCTGGGACATGGGGAACAGAGAGGACTTCAGGTAACAGGAAGCATGTTCATACTGTATTTAACCCTGGACACGCAGTGAGTAGAGCCCTAGGGAGGGACAGAGAGATTGCATGTACTAGCCACTAATAAAAACATTCTGGATATAGAACTCATATCATGTTGTTAGTCACAGCAGCATGTCATAAAGATATGAAGGAACTCTGTTGTGAAACATAAATCATCAAGGTAAAATCCACAGCACATGGAACTTCTTTTCAAAATGCTGTACACACGTAGAATGAATTCTGAGGGAGTTTCTTATTTTGTAGACTATACTCCCTTACACCCAGCATCAACCATTAATGATTAAATATGAATCACTGAACGCTGAACTTCTTCAACTTATTATACTGTATTATACTCTATTACACTGTATTACACTGTATTATACTGTATTGCACTGTATTATTATTCTCTATAACACTGTAGTATACTCTATTACACTGTATACTGTATTACACTGTATTACACTGTATTATACTGTATTATACTCTATTACACTGTATTACACTGTATTACACTGTATTACACTGTATTATACTCTATTATACTCTATTTTACTCTATTACACTGTATTATACTCTATTACACTGTATACTGTATTACGCTGTATTACACTGTATTACACTGTATTATACTGTATTATACTGTATTACACTGTATTACACTGTATTATACTGTATTACACTGTATTACACTGTATTATACTGTATTATACTCTATTACACTGTACTTCCCTGACTTCATCTACTTCTCCAATTTCCCCATTTCCAGGATCAAGATGTGTACGGAGGTGAACATGGACAACTTCCTGACAGCGCACCATGAGATGGGCCACAACCAGTACCAGATGGCCTACAGGAACCTGTCCTACCTGCTGAGAGACGGGGCTAACGAGGGCTTCCACGAGGCCGTGGGGGAGATCATGTCCCTGTCCGCTGCCACACCCAAACACCTGAAGGCCCTGGGTCTCCTGCCAAGCGAATTCGTTGAGGACAAAGGTGACACCTGAGTCAGGGGTAGGGGCAAGTAGTGGTACGAGCAAATCTAGATCTGATAACAACAGTTAGACAACAGTTGTTGTTGTTGTTGTAGCTAGTCTATGGAACAGCAGAGTTCCACCTGAACAGCTGAGTCTGGACCAGGGCAGGCAGGAGTAAATCTACATGTATATCTGATGAGGATAATAGACACTGAGTCAGACCGTGTTGTTGTTGCTTTTGTTTCACGTTGTTTCATCAAAATGGCTCCTCTAGTGACTTTCATGTCCCAAATGACACCCTATTCACTATGAAGTGCCTTACTTTCGACCAGAGACCACTACACCCTATTTCCTATATAGTGTAAACATTGTGGACGAAGCCTCTCTGAAACAGCGCTTCTTTCTCATCCTCCCCTTTGCAGAGACTGAGATCAACTTCCTGATGAAGCAGGCCCTGACCATCGTGGCCACCCTGCCCTTCACCTACATGCTGGAGGAGTGGAGGTGGCAGGTCTTCCAGGGGACCATCCCCAAGGACCAGTGGATGCAGCGCTGGTGGGAGATGAAGTAAGGAAGGACCTCTCCTGGAGCTTCTTCAGCTGGTCATAGGTCATAGGTCATAGCTTATTTAGCTTTAGGTGATGGGAGATAAAGATTCATAAACAATATATCAGTGTTCTATATCAATGTAAAGAAGGACCTCTAGTGGAGGCCTGTTGTTTTTACCTCATAGCTGGTTTAGCAACACAGTCTAGGGACATTACAATGCTAACTTGATGCTAACTCTGTTACCAGGAGGGATATGGTCGGTGTAGTGGAGCCCTTACCCAGAGATGAGACATATTGTGACCCGCCTGCTCTGTTCCACGTGTCCGGAGACTACTCCTTCATCAGGTCTCATTTCAATACCCCTCACATCCAACCATTCTCAATACCCCTCACATCCAACCATTCTCAATACCCCTCACATCCAGACATTCTCAATACCCCTCACATCCAACCATTCTCAATACCCCTCACATCCAGACATTCTCAATACCCCTCACATCCAGACATTCTCAATACCCCTCACATCCAGACATTCTCAATACCCCTCACATCCAGACATTCTCAATACCCCTCACATCCAGACATTCTCGTTGTAATGCCGTATCTGTCTTTTTGCAGATCTGGGTCCAATAGCAATCGAGGTGCGCTTGATTTAGTTTGGAATTTGCATTTTTGGGACTATTAAATTGGTTCCATTGTTCTTGGTAAACTAAATCAAGCTTAGCTCAAGTATTAGAACATATGTAACTATGTACAGTACATGTATAAGGAAGGACCTATCCTAGAACTTCTTCAGTGTGTCATAGGTCATTTAGCTTTAGGTGGTGGGAGATGAAGACGCATAGATATGTATTTGACCCAGGACGGTCTCTGTCTGTCATAGATACTTCACCAGGACATGTACTGTATTTGACCCAGGACTGTCTCTGTCTGTCATATATACTTCACCAGGACATGTACTGTATTTGACCCAGGACGGTCTCTGTCTGTCATAGATACTTCACCAGGACATGTACTGTATTTGACCCAGGACTGTCTCGGTCTGTCATAGATACTTCACCAGGACATGTACTGTATTTGACCCAGGACTGTCTCGGTCTGTCATAGATACTTCACCAGGACATGTACTGTATTTGACCCAGGACTGTCTCGGTCTGTCATAGATACTTCACCAGGACCTGTACTGTATTTGACCCAGGACTGTCTCGGTCTGTCATAGATACTTCACCAGGACATGTACTGTATTTGACCCAGGACTGTCTCGGTCTGTCATAGATACTTCACCAGGACATGTACTGTATTTGACCCAGGACTGTCTCGGTCTGTCATAGATACTTCACCAGGACCTGTACTGTATTTGACCCAGGACTGTCTCGGTCTGTCATAGATACTTCACCAGGACATGTACTGTATTTGACCCAGGACTGTCTCGGTCTGTCATAGATACTTCACCAGGACATGTACTGTATTTGACCCAGGACTGTCTCGGTCTGTCATAGATACTTCACCAGGACATGTACTGTATTTGACCCAGGACTGTCTCGGTCTGTCATAGATACTTCACCAGGACATGTACTGTATTTGACCCAGGACTGTCTCGGTCTGTCATAGATACTTTACCAGGACATGTACTGTATTTGACCCAGGACTGTCTCGGTCTGTCATAGATACTTCACCAGGACATGTACTGTATTTGACCCAGGACTGTCTCGGTCTGTCATAGATACTTCACCAGGACATGTACTGTATTTGACCCAGGACTGTCTCTGTCTGTCATAGATACTTCACCAGGACATGTACTGTATTTGACCCAGGACGGTCTCTGTCTGTCATAGATACTTCACCAGGACATGTACTGTATTTGACCCAGGACTGTCTCGGTCTGTCATAGATACTTCACCAGGACATGTACTGTATTTGACCCAGGACTGTCTCGGTCTGTCATAGATACTTCACCAGGACATGTACTGTATTTGACCCAGGACTGTCTCGGTCTGTCATAGATACTTCACCAGGACATGTACTGTATTTGACCCAGGACTGTCTCGGTCTGTCATAGATACTTCACCAGGACATGTACTGTATTTGACCCAGGACTGTCTCGGTCTGTCATAGATACTTCACCAGGACATGTACTGTATTTGACCCAGGACTGTCTCGGTCTGTCATAGATACTTCACCAGGACATGTACTGTATTTGACCCAGGACTGTCTCGGTCTGTCATAGATACTTCACCAGGACTATCTACCAGTTCCAGTTCCAGAAGGCCCTCTGTGAGGCGGCTGGCCACTCTGGACCCTTATTTAAGTGTGACATCACCGACTCTAAAGCGGCCGGGAACAAGCTCAGGTACTCTTATTAAATCTGTTTGTTGTTGCGTCTGTCATGTCTACTTCTAATAATGCTGAATGGCCAATGAACAAACAAACAAACAAGTAAACAAACAACCAAATTTCATTTTACAGGACGATGCTGGAGTTTGGGAGGTCAAAGTCGTGGACCAGAGCCTTAGAGACGATTTCAGGAAATGCGAAGATGGACTCCGCCCCTCTCCTGGACTACTTCAAGGACCTCCATGTTTGGCTGACGGAAGAAAACAGGAAGAACAACAGGACGCCAGGATGGAGAGCAGCTGAGGACCCATGTGAGTACCTATAGAGTAGTGTCCCTATCCATACTAGGACACTATCTAGTATGCATAGTCAATACATCGCGTCATACTAAGTTGTATGAAATTTTAGATATAGTAAAAAAGATTTTATTCTATATATAATAATGCATCTTTTTTTTATCTGTTCAACAGTCTCAGAGAATGCCTACAAAGTGAGGCTGAGTCTGAAAGCAGCTATGGGTGACAAGGCAGTGAGTACACTAAACTGAATTTACTGTGGTTGTAAAACAGCTCCACTACCTTTTCATTTGGACAATCTCATCATGTAATCCAGTTGAGTTTACTTCATATTTTCTCTTCCAGTACACTTGGAATGCCAATGAGATGTACCTGTTCAAAGCAAACATGGCCTACGCCATGAGACAGTATTACCTTGAGGTCAACAAGACGGCAGCTCTTTTCACGTAAGTGTTTCACAATAAAAGTCCCCAGGTTGCTTCACAATAAAAGTCCACCCAGACATCACTCTCGGCTTTGCTTCTCTTTATGAGGTCATTCACTCCCATCACATTCCAGCATGAAAACGTATATTTTGGATCAATATTATCTATTTGAATCTTCTTGTGACACCACCTCTTTTTATGACCTTTGCCCCAGGACAGAGAACATCCACACCTACAGGGAGACAGCCAGAATCTCTTTCTACTTCGTGGTGACTGACCCTGCCAACCCTGCCATGGTCATTCCCAAAGCTGAAGTAGAGGCTGCTATCAGGTAAAGGAGTCAACCCTTGAACATGAGCTGATTACACATACTAAAATGCACTTTGCCCAATCATATCTGCCAAACTGATGGAGTGAGTGATACCACAGGACTGTCTGAAACAGATTGAGTAATACCACTTTGTGTAGCATTCTTGATGCAGTTTCTGAAACTACAGCCATAAACAAAGTTGTATTTTTCCCCCAGCATTCATTAAATCCTCTTATGGGTGTTTTATTCCAGTATTTGTACTTGAAACACCCCTAACATTACCCATAACCCCATGACTCAAGCCATCGTCCATCTCACTAGGTTGTCCAGAGGTCGAATCAACGACGCATTCAAACTGGACGATAACACTCTGGAGTTTGAGGGTCTCCTAGCAACGCTGGCCCCGCCCGTGGAGCAGCCGGTCACCGTCTGGCTGGTGGTGTTTGGGGTGGTCATGGGACTGGTGGTCTGCATGGGCTGTTACCTCATCATCTCTGGCTTCAGAGACAGGAAGAAGTGAGTCTGGGCTGTATTCATAATAGGGTTGATCATCTCTGGCTTCAGAGACAGGAAGAAGTGAGTCTGGGCTGTATTTATAATAGGGTTGATCATCTCTGACTTCAGAGACAGGAAGAAGTGAGTCTGGGCCATATTAATAATAGGGTTGATCATCTCTGGCTTCAGAGACAGGAACAAGCGAGTCTGGGCCGTATTCATAACAGGGTTGATCATCTCTGGCTTCAGAGACAGGAACAAGCGAGTCTGGGCCATATTCATAACAGGGTTGATCATCTCTGGCTTCAGAGACAGGAACAAGCGAGTCTGGGCCATATTCATAACAGGGTTGATCATCTCTGGCTTCAGAGACAGGAACAAGTGAGTCTGGGCCATATTCATAACAGGGTTGATCATCTCTGGCTTCAGAGACGGGAACAAGCGAGTCTGGGCCATATTCATAACAGGGTTGATCATCTCTGGCTTCAGAGACAGGAACAAGTGAGTCTGGGCCATATTCATAACAGGGTTGATCATCTCTGGCTTCAGAGACACGAACAAGTGAGTCTGGGCCATATTCATAACAGGGTTGCAAAATTCTTCCAACCAGGATTTCTGGAAAAACAGGGAATTTGGGCAAAGTTACTGGAATTTTGCAACCCTTTCATAAAGCATACCAGAGTAGTCATGCTGATCTAGGATCAGGTCCTCCCTGTCCCTGTAATCGTATTCATTATGATCTAAAGGCAAAACTGATCCTAAGTCAGCGCCAACTGTGAGACGCTTTATATTGTTGTTTTAAGGAAGTGAACTTTGTTGTTTTACGGAAGTGAAAAGAGTGAAGAGAGAGGTTCAAATACAGTTTGAACCAAACTTAATCCTGAACTCAAATCATGAATTTAAATCCTGCAATCTAGTCAAGCTAAATCAACAACTCCTCAAGTATTTGACACATGTATTCGACCCAGGTCTGGAATAGACACATTAATTGCGTCATAACTGGCAAAGTGTGAGGTTGTTAATAAAACGTTGAAAATGTATCTTAAATTGCTTGAATGAACATGACACATATAGTTCTTCTTCTTCTTCTTCTTCTTCGTTTACAGGAAATCCGCAGCGAAAGCTGAAGAGAAAGCAGAGAACCCCTACGAAAACGAACCGGTTGGGGGCGTGACCAACAAAACATTTGAGATGGAAGAGGCTGAACAGACAGGATTCTGAGTGTCAGTATGAAGGTTTCAGACCATCTGACAGATCTGAAACCCCTACAGCACAGCTCTTTCAAGTCCAACATTAGAAGTTGGATCGTTTGTGTAAATTATGTACATGGATCAATTCAAGACATTTGTATAGTGTTTTAGAATACTACATTTTATTCTAAATAAAAATACTTAATGAAAGGCACAGAAAAATAATAGAAAAGCATTAATCATCTGACTAAACTACCAATAATTGAAAAATACACAAATAATGATCATTTGTTTGTATGATACATATCTACTTATCTCTGCAATAGCAGAATAACAGGTGCATTATTGCATTTCACATACATATTGTAATATCAGTATACCTCCATACATATTGTAATATCAGTATACCTCAATTTCTCTATATTCAATTCATCTACAGTACATTTATGGTAGTCAGTTTAGTCCACTCAGCAATCATCATTGTTTTCCAGGGATTCCTGGGATCAATACAAAAATACAAATTACATGGTATAAAATGTTGGTATGATATGATGGTATGAAATGATGGTATAAAATGATGGTATATAAAAAACTATAGAAACTACATAGAGTAACATAACATGCAGAAACAACAAACCCTCTCCATCATGTATGGATGACAAAGAAGAATGACTGGTCCCCTGTCATCCCCTGGGGTTTCCCCAAATCTACTTTGGTCTCGTTAGAAGTGTGGATGAACCAACCCTGGCAGTAGGCGGACTCAAACCGACGCTGTCTGCTCATTTCAGCTTTCATGTAGAAGACAAACGGCTGGATCTCCTCATCATCCTTCCTGATGCTTTTCAGTCTATGTTTGTCACAAGCCTGAAAGGACATGTACAGGTTAAAGCTATCATTATTATTATAAAACTATTCAATTACAATACGTTTTAGTCCTTGTGCACATCTATCTAAATATGCTTTTCAAGCCTGAAAGGACCTGTACAGTATGGGGTAACACTATTCACTGCTCGAATTCAACATGAACAACATGGAATAACAATAACAACATGGAATAACATTAACAACATGGAATAAAATTAACAACAGGGAATAACAATAACAACATGGAATAATATTAACAACATGGAATAATATTAACAACAGGGAATAACAATAACAACAGGGAAAAACATTAACAACATGGAATAATATTAACAACAGGGAATAACAATAGTCCTTGATCTCATTTCCTTTACTCGCTACTATGAAGTTATTTGAAAAATATGCAATTGCTGGTGAACTAAAAATACATCTAGTAGCAATTATAATGAACCATCTTAATTCTTAATCCTTAAGAGTCTATTGACGCACCCGTGCGTTAATCTAGTGAACATAATAAAAATATCCCCATCAAAATCCGTCAATTTAAGCTAGAGATATTTGCATGGGCTTCGTCTCAATCCACCACATCCGCCTATGTTGCCCTTCCGCATCTGCGGTGGAAGGCGGCCAAGCTCCAGCTGTGTTTGTCAGACCATGAGACATCCCGAAAATCGGTCTTCTCACAAAAATGTCTGTAGCATCCGAACGGTTTGGCCCTACTAACTCCATGGCAAGTTGAGACTCTCACGAACACTATGGTGTTCTCCGTTTTGCTTTACGACCCCCACACGTGTCACAGGACTCGTCTGAAGGTAACCCATACAATTTTTTATTTGATTTATTTTTTTGTCATTTTAGCAGACGCTCTTATCCAGAGCGACTTACAGGAGCAATTAAGTGCCTTGCTCAAGGGCACATCGACAGATTTTTCACCTAGTCGGCTCGGGGATTAGAACCAGCGACCTTTCGATTACTGGCCCAATGCTCTTAACCACTAAGCTACCTGCTTCCAAATGAACGGAAGTATGGAGGTAGTTTTGTGCCAACAAAAATAAGCGGTTAAATGTGTCCAAAAAAACAAAGATATTTCCTGAGCTTTCTTATATCTCGTAGATATAGGACAGACCACTTCAAACAATGACGGTATAAAATGATGGTATATAAAAAAACTATAGAAACTACATAGAGTAACATAACACGCAGAAACAACAAACCCTCTCCATCATGTATGGATGACAAAGAAGAATGACCGGTCCCCTGTCATCCCCTGGGGTTTCCCCAAATCTACTTTGGTCTCGTTAGAAGTGTGGATGCCCTGGCAGTAGGCGGACTCAAACCGACGCTGTTTGATCATTTCAGCCTTCATGTGGAAGACAAACGGCTGGATCTCCTCATCATCCTTCCTGATGCTTTTCAGTCTATGTTTGTCACAAGCCTGAAAGGACTGAAAGGATGTGTCCAGGTTAAAGCTATCAAAACCTTATTCCTTATAATTTTTGGACTGTCTTTCTTACCATTTATGAATGTGTTATTCAATGTGTTTCTATGGGCTATAGTAGTAAAGGCAAAGTTCAATATGTTATCAAATCTTTTTAATAATTATTTTATACCTAAAGGGGTCTTAAAATTCAAAATAAAATAGCTAAATTATCCATGGTATGACCATCTTAAAACAATTCCATATGTTAGTTTAGTAGATCCTGGATGAAATGTTGTGTGAAGGTAAACCCAGGGATGATCCTGGATCAAATAAGGTACATCTGGGTGAGAACTACCAGATTATGTGTTTAAAAGGTATTACTATGCATTCCGGGTGCTAGACCCAGGGTAAATATCCCTTTATTATACTGTTTAGAAATTATTTTATGACCTGAACTTAAATACATGCAAATTATGTGAATACCAAATGCAAATATGCCCGAAGGGTTCGCCTAAAAATGTAGTGCCCTCTTTATGTCTCATGGAACTGAAATAGTGAAAATACGCCCAAAGGTCTTGCCAAATTTGTAAAATATATAACAAATCTGTTAAAAACCACGGGAGCCTCTAATTATAAAGAACAGGCTGTTGAGTCTGAAGACAAATGGTCACCGGACTACCACAAGGTGAGTAAATGGAGCACTTTCCTAAATCGCAAGTTCGTGGACACCATGCCAAAGGGTGGTTCCCTGGACCGAGCAAGAATCAAATGCTACCACAAAAAGGCATTTGAAATTAAACACGATAGGAACCGTGACCAATGCCCGCTGACAGTAACATTATTTTCCAGTTTGGCTAATTTGAAACACCAGTCTTCCGGTGGTTGAATCTCACAAACACAACATGCAAAAACGAGATGAGGAACTGGAGTCCCAAAGATCTCCTGACAGTACACGCTCCACACTCCGTAGCAGCAATTGTGACGCGGGGGTAGCTGCATTGTTAGAAGCTGTTTCGTTACCTAATGCTGGTGCTATTATTAAACGTGCTGCCCACACTTCTGGGGCCAATTCTGTTACGAAAGGGAACGCCAGTGCTGACATGGCTGCGAAAGCAGCAGCGGCCATGGTTCCTCCTCCCCTCACAGGATTCACCCATGGTGACTGTACATACTTATACTGATGTTGTTAAGTGGTGTTGCTGATACCGTTGAAAAGTGGTGTTGAATGTCTGTAGGCTGTAAACCCGACGACAACCTGGCACCACTCGTACTCCTCCCCTATCTTGCACACATGTAGTATCATGGAACGACGTGTCCAAGGGGGATTTTAGGAATGTGTAGGAAAGAATGGTATTGTCCCAAATTTGGCCCGATTTGCGAAACACTTGTTAAAAACTGCCAGATCTATATGAAACACAATATGAAAGCAACCACTCCAGTTACTGTGATGGGAACCAGATCACCATCAGCTTCAAATCAAATCAAATTGTATTTGTCACATGCACCGAATACAACAGGTGTAGTCCTTACAGTGAAATGCTTACTTACAAGCCCTTAACCAACAATGCAGTTTTAATAAAGAATACACACACATACACATACATATATATATACACACACATATATATATATATATACACAGTGAGGGAAAAAAGTATTTGATCCCCTGCTGATTTTGTACGTTTGCCCACTGACAAAGAAATGATCAGTCTATAATTTTAATGGTGTTTATTTGAACAGTGAGAGACAGAATAACAACAAAAAAATCCAGAAAAACGCATGTCAAAAATGTTATAAATTGATTAGCATTTTAATGAGGGAAATAAGTATTTGACCCCCTCTCAATCAGAAAGATTTCTGGCTCCCAGGTGTCTTTTATACAGGTAACGAGCTGAGATTAGGAGCACACTTTTAAAGGGAGTGCTCCTAATCTCAGTTTGTTACCTGTATAAAAGACACCTGTCCACAGAAGCAATCAATCAATCAGATTCCAAACTCTCCACCATGGCCAAGACCAAAGAGCTCTCCAAGGATGTCAGGGACAAGATTGTAGACCTACACAAGGCTGGAATGGGCTACAAGACCATCGCCAAGCAGCTTGGTGAGAAGGTGACAACAGTTGGTGCGATTATTCGCAAATGGAAGAAACACAAAATAACTGTCAATCTCCCTCAGCCTGGGGCTCCATGCAAGATCTCACCTCGTGGAGTTGCAATGATCATGAGAACAGTGAGGAATCAGCCCAGAACTACACAGGAGGATCTTGTCAATGATCTCAAGGCAGCTAGGACCATAGTCACCAAGAAAACAATTGGTAACACACTACGCCGTGAAGGACTGAAATCCTGCAGCGTACAACCTGGTGCGCATTAGGGAGGGAGATGAGTGGAAGACAGCATTCAGTACCACCTCGGGTCACTATGAGTACCTCATCATGCCATACGGTTTAATGAATGCTCCTTCAGTCTTCCAATCATTTGTGGACGAGATTTTCCGGGATTTGCATGGACTGGGTGTAGTGGTGTATATTGATGACATTCTAATATACTCCGCTACACGAGCCGAGCATGTGTCCCTGGTGCGTCGAGTGCTTGGTAGACTGTTGGAGCATGACCTGTATGCGAAGGCAGAGAAATGTCTGTTCTTCCAGGAGTCCATCTCCTTCCTGGGACATCGGTTGTCCGCGTCAGGGGTGGAGATGGAGATTGACCGCGTTTCAGCCGTGCGTAATTGGCAGACTCCCACCACGGTGAAGGAGGTGCAGCGGTTCTTGGGTTTTTCCAATTACTACCAGAGGTTTATCCGGGACTTTGGACAGGTAGCAGCTCCCATCACCTCCCTGCTAAAGGGGGGCCCGGTGCGTCTGCAGTGGTCGGCTGAGGCGGACAGGGCGTTTAGACATCTGAAGGACCTGTTTGCCTCGGCTCCGGTGCTGGCACATCCAGATCCCTCTTTGGCGTTCCAAGTTGAGGTGGATGCGTCCGAGGCTGGGATCGGTGCTATACTGTCTCAGCGCTCGGGTACACCACCAAAACTCCGCCCCTGTGCTTACTATTCTAAGAAGCTCAGTCTGGCGGAGCGCAATTATGACGTGGGGGACAGGGAGCTGCTAGCGGTGGTTCAAGCCCTGAAGGTGTGGAGGCATTGGCTTGAGGGGGCTAAACACCCTTTTCTCATTCTGACTGACCATCGTAACCTGGAGTACATCCGGGCAGTGAGGAGACTGAACCCTCGCCAGGCTAGGTGGGCTATGTTTCTTACCCGATTTGTATTTAAGCTCACCTATAGACCAGGGTCACAGAACGCTAAGGCAGACGCCCTGTCCCGACTATATGACACAGAGGAGAGCTCCATTGAGCCCACTCCCATACTTCCGGAGTCTTGTCTGGTGGCACCGGTGGTGTGGAAGGTCGATGCGGACATCGAGCGGGCGTTACGTGCCGATCCTACTCCCCCACAGTGTCCAGAGGGATGGAAGTACGTGCCGCTCGAGGTTCGTGATCGATTGATATATTGGGCTCACACGTCACCCTCCTCTGGTCATCTTGGTATTGGTCGGACAGTGCACTGCCTTAGTGGGAAGTACTGGTGGCCCACTTTAGCTAGGGACGTGAGGGTTTACGTTTCCTCCTGCTCGGTGTGCTCCCAGTGTAAGGCACCTAGACACCTGCCCAGAGGGAAGTTACAACCCCTACCCGTTCCACAACGGCCGTGGTCTCACCTATCGGTGGACACTACGATCTTGGTCATTGTGGATCGGTTTTCTAAGGCCTGCCGTCTCATTCCTATGCTAGGTCTCCCTACAGCCCTACAAACTGCTGACACCCTCTTTACTCACGTCTTCCGGCACTACGGGGTGCCTGAGGATATAGTGTCTGATCGGGGTCCCCAGTTCACCTCTAGAGTCTGGAGGGCGTTTATGGAACGTCTGGGGGTCTCGATTAGCCTTACCTCAGGTTTTCACCCTGAGAGTAATGGGCAGGTGGAGAGAGTGAACCAGGATGTGGGTAGGTTTCTGAGGTCCTATTGCCAGGACCGGCAGGAGGAGTGGTCGGGATATATCCCCTGGGCAGAGATAGCCCAAAACTCACTCCGCCACTCCTCTACTAATCTTACGCCTTTTCAGTGTGTGCTGGGTTATCAGCCGGTCCTAGCACCCTGGCATCAGAGCCAGATCGAAGCCCCTGCGGTGGATGAGTGGTTTCGGCGCTCGGAAGAAACATGGAACGCTGCGCATGTCCATCTGCAGCGGGCTATCAGGCGGCAAAAGGCGAGTGCCGATCGCCACCGCAGTGAGGCTCCGGTATATGCACCGGGAGATCGGGTCTGGCTCTCGACCCGAAACCTGCCCCTTCGCCTGCCCTGCCGGAAGCTGGGTCGGCAGTTTGTGGGGCCATTTAAAGTCCTGAGGAGATTGAACGAGGTATGTTATAGGTTACAACTGCCCATTAATTACCGCATTAACCCCTCGTTCCATGTGTCTCTCCTCAGGCCGGTGGTAGCTGGTCCACTCCAGGAGAATGAGGTACGAGAGGCTCCTCCGCCCCCACTAGACATCGAGGGGGCTCCGGCGTACTCAGTCCGTTCCATCTTGGATTCGAGGCGTCGGATGGGGGGTCTGCAGTATCTCGTGGAGTGGGAGGGGTACGGTCCGGAGGAACGGTGCTGGGTCCCTAGGAGGGACATCCTAGATCCCTCCATGTTGAGGGATTTCCACCGGAGTCATCCGACTCGCCCTGCTCCGCGTCCTCCTGGCCGTCCCCGAGGCCGGGGTCGGCGCACGGCTGGAGCCGCGCGTCAAGGGGGGGGTACTGTCACGGATTCAGCAGAGGCTGCTCCTCCTCCTTGCTCGGGCAGGCTTCGGCGTTCATCGTCCCAGGAGTACTAGCTGCTGCCGATCAATGTTTCGGTGTTTGGTCTTTATTGTTTACACCTGTTTCCCATTATGTTGTATTTTATTCCCTATATAACCCCCTGTCTCTCATTGGTTATTGTGTGTGATTGTTCTTTGTCATTCCGGCAGTTGCTTTGGTGTGCGGGTTATTGGGTTTCCTCCTCCCTGTTTGGAGGTTTGTTGTTTTTGTACTCTTTTTACTGTGTTCAGTAAAAGTACGTTGCCAGTCGCTCGGTGTCCTGCGTTTGACTTCGCTGACCGCATACACGTCGCGTGACAACTGAAGTAGTATTTTACTGGGTGACTTTCACTTTTACGTCACTTAATTTTCTATTAAGGTATCTTTACTTTTACTCAAGTATGACAATTGTGTACTTTTTCCACCACTGCTGTTTGGTTATCATCAAACTCACAGGAGAAAGACAGTTAATCTGTTTGGTTATCAATCCACACAACCTGTGAAGAGCATGGTGAGTTTGCTTCCCGTCGACGTCTTCTTCTTCTTCTTCTTCTTCTTCTTCTTCTTCTTCTTCTTCTTCTTCTTCTGTCTTCTCTAAGGGGACATTCCTTAGATTCAAGAGTTTCGGTTTCTTCAGTAGGGGTCTCCCCTCTAGATTCAGTGGTGCAGGATGCGGAGGGGGAGAGGTTGCTAGCACATCACCCCTCTGTCTTTCCTCTACGCCTGTGATGGCGTTTTTGTTTCCTCCCACTAGGAGGTGGAGGTTCTGGAGCAGGAGGATGCCCATCAGAAGGGCCAGGAGCATCGTGGACTTTTACCCTTTACTTGATGGTAAATAGATAACGTCGACGCTGCATGTGATCGTGGTCTGTTACCACGTATGACACGGACAAGGCCAATTATAAACTGTGTGGTTCTAGCCCTGAATGCTGACGCGCTCCACCTCCATTCGGTTAAATTCCCATGTCATTACTGGCACCACCCAAAGTTGAGGGCTCCTGGCCCCATTTTATTCTTGCAACACACCTTAATTGGGGAGAACGGGCTTGTGGTAATGACTGGAGCGGAATCAGTGGAATGGTATCAAATACATCAAACACACGGTTTCCAAGTGTTTGATGCCATTCCATTTGGACCGTTCCAGCCATTATTATGAGCCGTTCTTCCCTCAGCAGCCTCCACTGTCTTGCAAGTATGGTAGAAGTTCCTATTGGAGATAGACTGCCTGGGAAATGGTCATGGGTAAGGACAATGCAAGTTGAGGGCTTGACTCTAATCACTCCTGTACCTTTTAGAAACGGTACTCATGACCAGATGCTATACCACCCTGTCTAACATCTACTGTTCCATTTCAAGCCACCAGCTGTTTCCCATGAAGGAACTAATCTCAGCTGCATCCTGGACATGGGAGAGCCCCTACCCAGCTGTTAACAAACACAGCGCGGACATGTAAAGTCCCTAACGATTACTGTGTTGATGTTAAGAATCATATATTTTCCGATGACACCGCGTTGTTCCCTAGAACATCTAAACATACCCAGTCACTAACCTCAAACATACCTGTTCTGTACATTTCCACTATCCTTAAAGAACTTGTTGAGTTGCACGAATTGACTGAGTCTGCCGTGCCCATAGCACCCAGATGAAGGCTATCTCCATTATACATTCCTCGGTAAATGTCAAGGTGAACGCTGCAATTGGTTCCTTTACCAGTGAAGGGGTGATTGGTGAACAGATTGTGACCTCTCTGGTAAACGGCAATATGTGGGACCCAATCTGGTCCTGGAATGACTCACTGTAGGTGAATGCCTTAAAACTGACTGTAGTTGTGCTATTGTACTCCGTACGTGTCATATGGGTTATGACCCCATGTCTGAGCTGCCTAGTGCCTGGCGGTACAGAAGGCAGGTAAGATGATGTCACTACTGATTGTGAAAATGCTGGTAAAAATTACCCTTATGACGATGTAGGGAGTAACCCTCTGGGTCCCTTGTACCGTTACGATAAGGAGCCAGAGGACTACAGCTCGCTTGAAACATCTAACCCCCGATGTCCATTAGAGGGCCTTGATACACCTAACCCCAATGTGCATTAGAGGGCCTTGAAACACCTAACCCCCGATGTCCATTAGAGGGCCTTGAAACACCTAACCCCAATGTGTATTAGAGGGCCTTCAAACACCTAACCCCGATGTCCATTAGAGGGCCTTGATACACCTAACCCCAATGTGCATTAGAGGGCCTTGAAACACCTAACCCCCGATGTCCATTAGAGGGCCTTGAAACACCTAACCCCAATGTGTATTAGAGGGCCTTCAAACACCTAACCCCGATGTCCATTAGAGGGCCTTGAAACACCTAACCCCGATGTCCATTAGAGGGCCTTGAAACACCTAACCCCGATGTCCATTAGAGGGCCTTGAAACACCTAACCCCAATGTGTATTAGAGGGCCTTGAAACACCTAACCCCAATGTGTATTAGAGGGCCTTGAAACACCTAACCCCCAATGTCTATTAGAGGGCCTTGAAACACCTAACCCCAATGTCTATTAGAGGGCTTTGAAACACCTAACCCCGATGTCCATTAGAGGGCCTTGAAACACCTAACCCCGATGTCCATTAGAGGGCCTTAACACCTAACCCCGATGTCCATTAGAGGGCCTTGAAACACCTAACCCCAATGTCTATTAGAGGGCCTTGAAACACCTAACCCCAATGTGTAATAGAGGGCCTAGAAACACCTAAACCCAATGTGTATTAGAGGGCCTTGAAACACCTAACCCCAATGTGTATTAGAGGGCCTTGAAACACCTAACCCCAATGTGTAATAGAGGGCCTAAAAACACCTAACCCCAATGTGTAATAGAGGGCCTAAAAACACCTAACCCCAATGTGTATTAGAGGGCCTAGAAACACCTAACCCCAATGTGTATTAGAGGGCCTTGAAACACCTAACCCCAGTGTGTATTAGAGGGCCTTGAAACACCTAACCCCAATGTGTATTAGAGGGCCTAGAAACACCTAACCCCAATGTGTATTAGAGGGCCTTGAAACACCTAACCCCAGTGTGTATTAGAGGGCCTTGAAACACCTAACCCCAATGTGTATTAGAGGGCCTTGAAACACCTAACCCCAATGTCTATTAGAGGGCCTTGAAACACCTAACCCCAATGTCTGTTAGAGGGCCTTGAAACACCTAACCCCGATGTCTATTAGAGGGCCTTGAAACACCTAACCCTAATGTCTGTTAGAAAGCCTTGAAACACCTAACCCCCGATGTCTATTAGAGGGCCTTGAAACACCTAACCCCAATGTCTGTTAGAGGGCCTTGAAACACCTAACCCCAATGTCTGTTAGAGGGCCTTGAAACACCTAACCCCAATGTCTGTTAGAAGGCCTTGAAACACCTAACCCCAATGTCTGTTAGAAGGCCATGAAACACCTAACCCCAATGTCTGTTAGAAGGCCTTGAAACACCTAACCCCAATGTCTGTTAGAAGGCCTTGAAACACCTAACCCCAATGTCTGTTAGAAGGCCTTGAAACACCTAACCCCAATGTCTGTTAGAAGGCCTTGAAACACCTAACCCCAATGTGTATTAGAGGGCCTGAAGGGTATGCGCTCACCTCAACACTGAGAGAGACTCTCTCTCCGTCCTTAACACACTTCAGGAAACAGTTAGAGCTGGTGAAGTTGAGGACCACAGGGACCCCCCGAAACTCTCCGTCCACACAGTCAGACTTGTAATGATAGATGGTGATCTTCTCTGAAATAAATAAATAAATAAACAAATCAATAATCAGTTATTATCATAGCAACACAAACATTGGGATAAAGTTAGCGTTGGCAGTCTGTAGTCTATATTCTTCATTCTAACACTATACAGTTTAGACTGTCCGTGATCATCAAGTTAATATTTGTGCACATAATCGCCATTGCAGCGTTTATTAAACACAGTTATATATTTTATAATGATAAAATAATAAGAAAATTGACGGCATAATACAAAAATATTATTCTATAACAAACCTGGAGTTGTTGACAAACTAGGAATAATCTGCATCCTACGTGTAGGTTTACACCGAAGGTATGTGTTATAGAAATAGTTTTCAATAAAGATGTTGTCCAACTGTTTTACGTTTTCCAAGTTGCCCATTCCTCGTGACACTGAACACATAGAGAAAGAAAGAAACAAAAAGACAAAATGGTCATAAAAAAATACAATGAAGATGATGAGGAAACCTCAACAAGCTCTTCGTTTGGATGATGTCATTGTTTGGGACCCATGCCAGAGACACTGGTGCATTGGTGAAGAGATGTGGAAAGGATCAAGTCTAGTTTATAACTATGTGGACAAGATGTGGAAAGGATCAAGTCTAGTTTATAACTGTGTGGACGAGATGTGGAAAGGATCAAGTCTAGTTTATAACTGTGTGGACGAGATGTGGAAAGGATCAAGTCTAGTTTATAACTGTGTGGACGAGATGTGGAAAGGATCAAGTCTAGTTTATAACTGTGTGGAGGAGATGTGGAAAGGATCAAGTCTAGTTTATAACTGTGTGGAGGAGATGTGGAAAGGATCAAGTCTAGTTTATAACTATGTGGAGGAGATGTGGAAAGGATCAAGTCTAGTTTATAACTATGTGGACGAGATGTGGAAAGGATCAAGTCTAGTTTATAACTGTGTGGACGAGATGTGGAAAGGATCAAGTCTAGTTTATAACTGTGTGGAGGAGATGTGGAAAGGATCAAGTCTAGTTTATAACTATGTGGAGGAGATGTGGAAAGGATCAAGTCTAGTTTATAACTATGTGGAGGAGATGTGGAAAGGATCAAGTCTAGTTTATAACTATGTGGACGAGATGTGGAAAGGATCAAGTCTAATTTATAACTGTGTGGAGGAGATGTGGAAAGGATCAAGTCTAGTTTATAACTGTGTGGAGGAGATGTGGAAAGGATCAAGTCTAGTTTCTAACTATGTGGAGGAGATGTGGAAAGGATCAAGTCTAGTTTATAACTATGTGGAGGAGATGTGGAAAGGATCAAGTCTAGTTTATAACTGTGTGGAGGAGATGTGGAAAGGATCAAGTCTAGTTTATAACTATGTGGACATGGTGACTGCGATATGGTATTCATGACCAGGGTTTCACTTCTCTGTCTGAGAAAGGTCATGGGAGATATTATGAGGGAAGTGTATTTTACAGTACACAAATTAACCTGTATTTACTCAGAAATTATGTAATGAAATGGTAATTTAACAGTAATAAAATATGAAAATGTCTATAAGCACCACTAGCCACGATTTGGAACCAGTTAAAAGTTGAATAAATTGTAATTATACAGTAATAAAATATGAAAATTAAAATATGATTGTTTCTGCAAGCACAGCTATTGCCCACAATTTGGAATCAGGTAGAGTTGAGTAAGTAGTACCAGAAAGTATCTATTGTCACCATACAATGTCTTCTTAAATACCAGGCACAAACCAGTTAGAACAGTAGAGCAACATGGCTACAGAAGCACTGCTGGGTTGGCAATACTGACACTATTACTACAAGGAATACCTAGGTTACCAACCAGGTGTGTTAAATGCTTTGAAGTAAGCACCAGAACATACCCTGGGACACCCTGGTTAAATGAAAATAAAGGGTTGCCTGCTGTGGTCTAGCTAGTGGTTATATGCTGCTACTCCCCAGCGCACATGTATCATGTCTGCCTGGGTATGAAACCGTCCCACTACCTATTTGACACAATCTTCTCCTGTCTTTCCTGTCCCCTCTACTCACTGTGCTATCAATTAAAAGCATGTCAAAAATACAAGTGGGGTGGGAACTGCCCCCAGTGCTAAAAAATAAATAATAATAATAATCAGTCTTACCCAGTGTGACTTTGCTGGACTCTGCGACCATGACAACCTCGTTGAAGTTACAATCCGACTTGCCGCAGTTGTGACAAGAGCTCCCGGCGCTGCAGCCACGCCCCCTCACCACGGAGATTCTGGTGTTCGTCATAGCCACCAGGAACAGATCGTCAACCTCACCATCGACTTCGTTGACTTCCTCTTCTGGGAGGTCTTCCATGGGGCGACATGAGTCACTTTTTCCAGGGACGATACAACATGACGTTATTATACATTTTAATGGAGATTCTTTGTGTGAGGCCAGTGATCCATTAAAACAGGGTTTCCCAAACTCGGTCCTGGTGCCCCCCATTGGGTGAACGTTTTGGTTTTTGCCTTAGCACTACAAAGTTGATTCAAAAAATAAAAGCTTGATGATGAGTTGGTTATTTGAATCAGTTGTGTAGTGCTAGGGCAAAAACCAAAACATGCACCCAGGGGGGGCCCCAGGACCGAGTTTGGGAAACATGAAAATACATTATACACAAAATATAATATGCCACTGTGTCAACACACGTTCCAGGAATGTACAGTGAGCTCCAAAATATTGGGACTGTGACCTTTGTTTTGGCTCTGTACTCCAGCACTTTGCATTTGAAATTATACAATGACTATGAGGTTAAAGTGCAGACTGTCAGCTTTAATTTGAGGGTATTTCCGTCCATATTGGGTGAACATTTTAAAAATTACAGCACACAAAAGTAATGTATTATTTACCATTCATTTCTATTGGGCACAAAATAATCTAAAACCAACCAAAACAAACAGAAAATGCATCCAACAAATTTGTAGAGTCACAAGCTTGATGTAGTCATTGCGTGCTATGAATATGGGACCAAATACTTAACTTTTTACTACTTTAATACACATTCTGTATAAGTGAATACTTTTGGTCCCCTAAAATGGGGGGACTATGTACAAAAAGTGCTGTAATTTCTAAACGGTTCACCCGATATGGCTGATTTATTGACTGATTGATAGGATGACTCATTGATTTTTTGATTGATTCAGCCCACCTCTCCAGATCACCCAGGTCATCCTCTCGTCCCATCTCCAGGCTGAAGCTGAGCATGGTGCTCTCCTTGGAGACCGGGTGGAGAGCCCCGGCCCCAGCCCCAGCACCGGGCCCCTCCTCTGGGCATCTCTCTGGGTGAGGAGCCCTGCTGGCTTGGTGGACAGTCTAGAGAGATGGGAAGATAACAGACAACACTATCTGAATAACGTCAACACTGATGTCCTTCCTCTTTCTTCCTGGAGAGTTGAAGAAAACTGTATACCATAAACAATGGTATCATCGCTGTCTCTCTCTCTGTCTCTCCCCTCTCTCTCTCCTTCTCTCCCTCTAGCTCTCCCCCTTTCGCTCCATCTCTCCCCCTTCTCTCTCTCTCCACATTCCCCTGTCTGTCTCTCTCGCTCTCTCTGACTAATATTGAGATTGATGGGTTAAAACAGTAATTCAAAACAAAACAATTGTTGGTCATTTCTGGTAAATATCACTTGGTCACCTCAAGCCATTGTTATGAAAGTTCTCAAGCCGCCCTCTACCAGTGGCAGGGTTGCCATGTCTGCAATTTTCCTTCTAAATTGGGCTACATTGAAAACGATGTTGACTACCTGGCGATGTCAAACAGATTTAATCAGTGGTGAGAAAAGTAGGCTACCCAATTGTCATACTTGAGTAAAAGTAAAGATAACTTAATAGAAAATGACTCAAGTAAAAGTGAAAGTCACCCAGTCAAATACTACTTGAGTAAAAATCTACAATTATTTGATTTTAAATATACTTATGTATCAAAAGTAAACATAATTGCTAAAATATATTTAAGTATCAAAAGTAAAAGTATATATCATTTCAAATTCCTTATATTAAGCAAATCAGACAGCACCATATTCTTGTTTTTTAAATTTATGGATAGCCAGGGGCTATCTCCAATACTCAGACATAATTTACAAACGAAGCGTGTGTGTTTAGTGTGTCCACCAGATCAGAGGCAGTAGGGATGACCAGGGATGTTCTATTGATTAGTGCGTGAATTTGACTATTTTCCTGTCCTGCTAAGCATTCACAATGTAACCAGTACTTTTGGGTGTCAGGGAAAATGTATGGATTAAAAAGTACATACTTCTTTTTGGAATGTAGTGAAGTAAAAGCAAAAGTAGTCAAAAATATAAATAGTAAAGTACAGATACCCCCCAAAAAACGACTTAAATAGTACTTTAAAGTATTTTTCCTTAAGTACTTTACACCACTGAATTTAATAAATAGGCTACATTATAACTTCAGTTTATTGTTGTTGTAGCCTTATGTTATTATGCAATTATTAATGGCCATGTTTAGTTAATGAAATTGGAAGTTATCAATTGTGATCATGGTCACAGCGCTATCTCAATTGCCAATCAGCTGTTTAATAGAATGAATTAGATTGAAGGTAACAGTCAGTCAGATTAGGCTACAAGTAAAAAAATAAAAAATAAAGAACACTGGCTGTTGTTGACAAGCATAGACCTATTCAGTTCATATCCATATTATTAATATTTGATTCAGTGATTGAAATTACGATCCCATCCAGCAGGCAATTCGACAATGGAAGGACTTCTTACCTTGAAATCGCCTCGCTATTCGTATTGAATGAATTAGTCCATCAATTTGAACTAAGCAAGCTGCTAAATCGTTCATCTTACATCTCACCTACATCTTGCCTAGGCTACTGTAGGCTATCTGAAATTAGATGTAGGCCTATCAGGGGCTATAGGCTGCCTGCATCTAGCTAACCAAACCATGGCAAAGTTTAATTACAAACATAAACTTGGATTTTAGTCAGTAGGCCTAGCCTACGCCTATTGAAATGACAAGTCAATCTGGCAAATAGGGCATTTATAACGGTTTGTAGTCTTAACATCTGGCACATAATAACGGCACAATTGCCAGAAAATAGCCTAACATTCGTTTTTTGAAGTTTAATAAGGGCAAATTATATTTTCTCGTGACAATTTAAAATTCCTTAACTTGTCACATTAGTTGAAGGAAAACCGAATTTTGATTCTTAGGTCTTTAGAAGTGAAGTCGATATTCCTTCTTAAAATCGCTCGATAGCATTGTTGAAAAATGGTTTATTGGCTAAATGTGGCAACTCCTTTCTTGCTGCGAGAAAAAAAAAATTGGGCTAGTTTTCAGGCCTTGTGGGCGGGTTTTGAGTAGTCTAGATTTTTACCAGGCCTGGCAACCCTGACCGGCAGCGTAACGGTGGTGCCCTAAAGTCCTGATAAACCCAGTCATTCTGGACGGAAGCTAACGGCTGTTTAGTCTAAACTACACTATAGTGCCTGGAAATAAGATGACAAAGCTAAAGTAGTCAAATGTTTAGTAGGAAACAATTTTTCCAGCTTATCATGTTGTCAAATGTATTTTAGAGAGATGGCAATGTTGTCATTAGCTAGCAAAGTTTGTGAAAAATAGCTAGCCATGCTAACGGTAGCTAGCGCAAACCCGGTGTCCTCCCCTCAATCTTAACTAACTAGCTAAAGTTATACTGCATCTAAAGACAATCTGGCGACATCAAAATGATGACAAAAGGTTTTGCTACTAATTATTTGCATCCTTTTGAATGGCATTGTATTTCTAAGCCACTGTAATGGACGTTTGATTACATCTTCATCGGCGCTCATTGACGATATGTTGAGTAGAACACTCAGTTGGGCATCAGTCCAAAACCAACGTTCAAAACAATTATTGTGATGAAACATGCAACCCATGAATAGTGAGTGAATTAATATAAGAACTTTCCTCCAACTATATCACTCATTCACTCACCAACATTGGGTTTCCTTCTGTCAGAATCTTGACGAAGGCCTTTGGGGATAGGTCTTGTAGGTTCACTCCATTTATCATCAGGAGCTTGTCTCCTTTCCTGAGGAACAACAACACCACATACTGTATAATGGTTCAATCTATGGAGACCCAGGGCTGGAATAATGCAGGGGCTTACCGGAGCTGAAGCCCCTGGGCCCAGGCCCGTGGGGGGCTCAAGAGGCAGCAATTTATATATATACACACACTACCGTTCAAAAGTTTGGGGTCACTTAGAAATGTCCTTGTTTTCGAAAGAAATGCATTTTTTTTTGTCCATTAAAATAACATCAAATTGATCAGAAATACAGTGTAGACATTGTTAAATGTTGTAAATGGCTATTGTAGCTGGAAACAGCTGATTTTTAATGGAATATCTACATAGGCGTACAGAGGCCCATTATCAGCAACCATCAGTCCTGTGTTCCAATGGCACTTTGTGTTTGCTAATCCAAGTTTATCATTTTAAAAGGCTAATTGATCATTAGAAAACCCTTTTGCAATTATGTTAGCACAGCTGAAAACTGTTGTGCTAATTAAAGAAGCAATAAAACTGGCCTTCTTGAGACTAGGTGAGTATCTGGAGCATCAGCAATTGTGGGTTCGATTACAGGCTCAAAACGGCCAGAAACAAATAACTTTATTCTGAAACTCGTCAGTCTATTCTTGTTCTGAGAAATGAAGGCTATTCCGTGCGATAAATTGCCAAGAAACTGACGATCTCGTACAACGCTGTGTACTACACCCTTCACAGAACAGCGCAAACTGTCTCTAACCAGAATAGAAAGAGGAGTGGGAGGCCCCGGTGTCCCCTTGCTCAGTTGTGTACCGGGGCCTCCCACTCCTCTTTCTATTCTGGTTAGAGACAGCTCCACAATTTACAACATTAACAATGTCTACACTGTATTTATTATCAATTTGATGTTATTTTAATGGACAAAAAAATTGCTTTTCTTTCAATAACAAGTGACCCCAAACTTTTGAACGGTAGTATATATATATATATATATATATATATATATATATATATATATATATGTGTATGTGTATATATATATATGTGTATATATATATCTGTGTATATATATATATATATATATATGTGTATATATATGTGTATGTGTGTATATATATTTATGTATATATGTGTGTAAGGGTTGGTGTGAGGTGTGAGGTGTGACCCAGGTGCGGTGCAGGATAGACAGTAGGCAGTAGACAGAGATGGTGAAACAAGGATCTTTACTGGTGGTCCCGAAGCCAGGATACAAAACAACGGACTTAACACGATAACAGAAAGGTGGAGCAAAATTTTTTCCAAAAACAGGCTGACACCCAAAATACGAAATAGTAACTACGACTGAAATAATAAAGAAACAGGGAGAACACTTCTCGAGTACCTGTACATACTTCTCAGATCAGACACTGATTAGTACTGCTGAGCATAGATAAACTAGCAAGGGAACACAGGGAAGTGAGGGCATAAATACACAGGTGAACAGGTAGACACAGGTGACACCAATAGGATCATGATTAGTCCAGACTGTGAGTGAGAAGGTGTCTAAGGTTGTCGGAGGAGGACACCTAGTGGATTGCTCCGGAACTGCGACCCCCTCCTGTAACATATATTAAGGAAATATGTACTGTATATATGATATGTAGTATGTACTGTATTATATATGTAGTATATATTTTATATTTTTTTCACTGCAACCGCCAACCACAGGAGGACTCAGGAGCCCGCTCTCAATGAGTTCAGACAGCCTGCTGCTGCCGCTCTGCTAATCATCAGATGGGGGGAGGAGAGGAGGTAACTGGGGGGCCCTGCCTTGATTGGGTAACTGATTAATGAAATAATTAAAATAAACTGCATAATAAATAAATGTGACTGGTCAATTGTGTGAATAAGGGGCTGGGCCCAAGCCCGTAGAGGCCCAAGAAAATACAAAATAAAATGTTATTTTTGGTATTATCATTTTTTATCCAACCACAGGAGCACGATCTCAATGTTCAAAATACACCAGAGAGCATCATTTAGCCACAGAAGATCAATAGTTTATATAAAATAATACAGCACATACAGTTATCTGCCAAAATTAAGGAAGCATCAACATAAAGTGTCTTAAAAGGGTGTTGCCCCTCCAAGAGCTGCCAGAACAGCTTCAATGCTCCTTGGCATAGATTCTACAAGTGTACATAACATGTACTTTGTATACCTTGCTTACTCAAGTGTTTCCTTTATTTTGGCAGTTACCGTTATGTCTACAGTCGGGAAGGCCGCAGTTTGGGCAGCATACATGCCACATTTAGGCTACAGGTTGTTGCTTGTGGCCATAGACATATAATCCAGAAGGGTTTTGTAACCTCTTTTCCAGACAATTTGACTATTAAACTCATGGGTACACTAGCAATGGATGCCAGTCCTGACTTGAATGGGAACTGCAATCTATGGATTATATTTCTATGGTTGGTTGCGGTTGTCGGTTTGCCTTTTGCAGATTTCAAAATACAATCGCGGGAAAAATGTACAGTTTGGAAAGCAAATTCCTACTGCTGAAAATAAAATACTAATCTGTCTGTAGAACCAATAGAAACATTTTTTCACAACAACTCCCAATTTGTAGCTAACAGCAGCATTCTTTTTCAAAGTAGCTCATCTTGAGATAGGCTATTGCCACGACGAGCGCATCGGGCATCACCGTGAGTAGCCTATGGCTTCATCTTCATCATTAGCTGAGTCAGTGTGCCACTGGACATTTTATTTAGTAGTCTACGATATATATACACTACCAGTCAAAAGATTGGACACTCATTCAAGGGTTTTTCTTTATTTTTTCAACAACAAAAAAATACATTGTAGAATAATAGTGAAGACATCAAAACTATGAAATAACACATATGGAATCATGTAGTAACCAAAAAAGTGTTAAACAAATCAAAATATATTTTATATTTGAGATTCTTCAAATAGCCACCCTTTGCCTTGATGACAGCTTTGCACACTCTTGGCATTCTCTCAACCAGCTTCATGAGGTAGTCACCTGGAATGCATTTCAATTAACAGGTGTGCCTTGTTAAAAGTTAATTTGTGGAATTTCTTTCCTTCTTAATGCGTTTGAGCCAATCAGTTGTGTTGTGACAAGGTGGGGGGGGGGGTATACAGAAGATGGTAAAAGGTGGTAAAAGGTAAAATACCATATTATGGCAAGAACAGCTCAAATAAGAAAAGAGAAATTACAGTCCATCATTTATTTAGTCATTTAGCAGACGACTTACAGTTAGTGAGTGCATACATTTCTTTTTTTAAAAGTTTATACGGGCCCCCCGTGGGAATCGAACCCACAACCCTGGCGTTGCAAACGCCATGCTCTACCAACTGAGCTACATCCCTGCCGGCCATTCCCTCCCCTACCCTGGGCCAATTGTGCGCCACCCCATGGGTCTCCCGGTCGCGGCCGGCTACGACAGAGCCTGGATTCAATCCAGGATCTCTAGTGGCACAGCTAGCACTGCGATGCAGTGCCTTAGAGCACTGTGCCACTCGGGAGTTAATCATTACTTTAAGACATTAAGTTCAGTCAATCCGGAAAATGTCAAGAACTTTGAACGTTTCTTCAAGTGCAGTTCCCACGTAAAGCATGGATGAGGAGCTGTTATGGTGTGGGGGGTGCTTTGCTGATGACACTGTCTGTGATTTATTTAGAATTCAAGGCACACTTAACCAGCATGGCTACGACAGCATTCTGCAGCAATACGCCATCCCATCTGGTTTGGGCTTAGTGGGACTATCATTTGTTTTTCAACAGGACAATGACCCAACACACATCCAGGCTGTGTAAGGGCTATTTTACCAAGAAGGAGAGTGATGGAGTGCTGTCAGATGACCTGGCCTCCACAATCCCCCGACCTCAACCCAATTGAGATGGTTTGGGATGAGTCGGATGGCAGAGTGAAAGAAAAGCAGCCAACAAGTGCTCAGCATATGTGGGAACGCCTTCAAGACAGTTGGAAAAGCATTCCAGGTGAAGCTGGTTGAGAGAATGTCAAGAGTGTGCAAAGCTGTCATCAAGGCAAAGCGTGGCTATTTGAAGAATATCAAATATACAATATATGTCGATTTGTTTAACACGTTTTAGATTACTACATGATTCCATATGTATTATTTCATAGTTTTGATGTCTTCACTATTATTATACATTGTAGAAAATAGAAACAATAAAGAAAAACCCTTGAATGAGTAGGTGTGTCCAAACTTTTGACTGGTAGTGTACACTGCCTCATGATACTGTACAATCTTTGTGTCGCTTCATTGGCCTGGGCTATTGTTTGCTTGAATTCAAGACCAGATTGATCTCAGTTTGTCACTGTCAGAGTAGCCACTCATTTCGGTCATTTGTGTGTTATTAAAAAAGATTCAGCTAATGTCTTTTGTCATGTAAATGATGTAGAATTGCATGAAATGCGTTTTTAAAAGGCAGATTTTTAAAAAGGGGAACTATAAAAAAGCAAAGCCCTGGGGCCTATGATTTCTTAATCTGGCACTGCACAGACCTGGTGGTTCAATCTACACAGACCTGGTGGTTCAATCTACACAGACCTGGTGGTTCAATCTACACAGACCTGGTGGTTCAATCTACACAGACCTGGAGAAAAATAATACAGCTTTTTTATTACATTCAGGGGTGGAATTACCTAATTAAATCACTCTGTGACCTCACCACTGTAAAATCATTGGACATTAGATCAAAAACGATTTTCTTACATCATAAAGGAGTTTTACAATATGGGAAGTCCCTCCTGTTTCCCCCAACTATTTCTCAACTCCTCTATCCAAATCCTCCAACCCTCCCCTGATGAAACATATTTTTTAAAGGTTGCAACCTAAAGTATATTCAAATTCTTCATAGATAAACAGAGAGGTTATCAGAGCTTACCTGGCGAAGGCTCCTCCTCCTTGTCCTTCTTTCTTGAATTTGAGGACCTTCTCCACTTCATAGTGGTGTTTCCCATTCTCCTCTGTGTGAAGTATAGAGATACCTCCCTTCACAGGTGAATCCTATGGAACGTAATGGAAAACATACTCACATTACCATACATTGTTGAAAACAAAGCTTCAGCCTCCACATGACGACTACTACAGTATACATTGTTAAAAAGACCAAAGAGCACATCCCTGATCCCTCACATTTCTACTACCCTACATTGTTATAATTAAAATAGAAAACTACAACATAAAGTGGAAGGGATGCAGTCATATCACTTACTTTGATCTCCATATCCTTCCCTAGGTCTCCCCACTGGTAGTGAGTGTAGGCAGTCTTCCCACTGGTAGTGAGTGTAGGCAGTCTTCCCACTGGTAGTGAGTGTAGGCAGTCTTCCCACTGGTAGTGAGTGTAGGCAGTCTTCCCACTGGTAGTGAGTGTAGGCAGTGTCACAAGTCCTGACTTTTAAATAGCTGTGTCTTTATTTGTATTGGAGGGTTGACCAGGCACTTCTGCGTCATGTGAACCGAGCAGCCAGAGAGGAAGTAGGTACACAAGAGAGAAGGGACTATTATTCTACCAAAATAGGAACTTCTGCAGAAAGAGGAACTGGACATGAGTTGTAAATCAGCATAAATGGAAAAACAAAATGTTGGCTTTCCAGCCATGAAACGGCATCAAAACCATCATCATCATCATCATCATCATCCACACACATACAGTTGAAGTCGGAAGTTTACATACACTTAGGTTGGAGTCATTAAAACTTGTTTTTCAACCACTCCACAAATTTCTTGTTAACAAACTATAGTTTTGGCAAGTCGGTTAGGACATCTACTTTGTGCAGGACACAAGTACATTTTCCAACCTTTGTTTACAGACAGATTATTTCACTTATAATTCACTGTATCACAATTCCAGTGGGTCAGAAGTTTACATACACTAAGTTGACTGTGCCTTTAAACAGCTTGGATAATTCCAGAAAATGATGTCATGGCTTTAGAAGCTTCTGATAGGCTAATTGACATCAATTTGAGGTGTACCTGTGGATGTATTTCAAGGCCTACCTTCAAACTCAGTGCCTCTTTGCTTGACATCATGTGAAAATCAAAAGAAATCAGCCAAGACCTCAGAAAATAAATTGTAGACCTCCACAAGTCTGGTTCATCCTTGGGAGCAATTTCCAAACGCCTGAAGGTACCACGTTCATCTGTACAAACAATAGTACACAAGTATAAACACCATGGGACCACGCAGCCCTCATACCGCTCAGGAAGGAGACGCGTTCTGTCTCCTAGAGATTAACGAACTTTGGTGCGAAAAGTGCAAATCAATCCCAGAACAACAGCAAAGGACCTTGTGAAGATGCTGGAGGAAACAGGTACAAAAATATCTATATCCACAGTAAAACGAGTCCTATATCAACATAACCTGAAAGGTCGCTCAGCAAGGAAGAAGCCACTTCTTCCAAAACCGCCATAAAAAAGCCAGACTACGGTTTGCAACTGCACATGGGGAAAAATATCATACTTTTTGGAGAAATGTCCTCTGGTCTGATGAAACAAAAATAGAACTGTTTGGCCATAATGACCATCGTTATGTTTAGAGGAATAAGGGGGATGCTTGCAAGCCGAAGAATACCATTCCAACCATGAAGCACAGGGGTGGCAACATCATGCTGTGGGGGTGCTTTGCTGCAGGAGGGACTGGTGCACTTCACAAAATAAATACCATCATGAGGAAGGAAAATGATGTGGATATATTGAAGCAACATCTCAAGACATCAGTCAGGAAGTTAAAGCTTGGTCGCAAATGGGTCTTCCAAATGGACAATGACCCCAAGCATACTTCCAAAGTTGTGGCAAAATGGCATAAGGACAACAAAGTCAAGGCATTGGAGTGGCCATCACAAAGCCCTGACCTCAATCCTATAGAACATTTGTGGGCAGAACTGAAAAAGCGTGTGCGAGCAAGGAGGCCTACAAACCTGACTCAGTTACACCAGCTCTGTCAGGAGGAATGGGCCAAAATTCACCCAACTTATTATGGGAAGCTTGTGGAAGGCTACACGAAACAATTTAAAGGCAATGCTACTGTCACGCTCGTTCATTGACGGATCAGACCAAGGCGCAGCGTGATATGGAAACATGTTTATTTTCACGAATAAACACACGACAAAAACAATAAACTAACGACACGTGAAGTCCTAAGGTAACACAACAAATCTTATACAGAACAAGATCCCACAACCCACTAGTGCCAATAGGCTGCCTAAGTATGGTCCCCAATCAGAGACAACGAGCGACAGCTGCCTCTGATTGGGAACCACACCGGCCAACATAGATCTAGACATACTAGACTTATAACATAGACCTACACCACATAGAAAATACACACCCTGACTCAACAAATAAGAGTCCCCCAAGTCAGGGCGTGACAGTACCCCCCCCCCCCCCAAAGGTGCGGACTCCGACCGCACAACCTTTACTTAACAGGGTAGGGGCCGGGTGGGCATTCCGCCTCGGAGGCGGATCCGGCTCCGGGCGTGACCACCACCTATTCTCCGCCTCCCTGTTGCGCCCCTGGTCTGGTCTGGACCTCGGCGCGCTGCTTCCCCTCTCCTTCCTCCCACTATACTCCAAGCCCTGTCTGGACCCTGGTGTGGGAGACCCCGAACCTGGAGAGGGGCTGACGTCTGGGTCTGGACTGGAGCCGCTGACCGGAGCTGGATCAGGCACCGGTGGAGCGGACTGCTCAGGCTCCGGACTGGAGCCGCTGACCGGAGCTGGACTGGGCACCGGTGGAGCGGACTACTCTGGCTCCGGAGTGGAGCCGCTGACCGGATCTGGACTTGACCCCGGTGGAGCGGACTGCTCTGGCTCCGGAGTGGAGCCGCTGACCGGAGCTGGATCAGGCACCGGTGGAGCGGACTGCTCTGGCTCCGGAGTGGAGCCACTAACCGGAGCTGGACTAGACCCCGGTGGAGTGGACTAGTCTGGCTCCGGAGTGGAGCAGCTGACCGGAGCTGGATCAGGCACCGGTGGAGTGGACTTCTCTGGCTCCGGACTGGAGCAGCTGACCGGAGCTGGATCAGGCACCGGTGGAGCGGACTATTCTGGCTCCGGACTGGAGCTGCTGACTGGTGCCGGACCAGGCACCGGTGGAACGGGCACGGGCCGTGCCGGACTGGACACACTCACCACTGGTCTGGTGCGAGGAGCAGGCACGGGCCGAACCGGACTAGGAACATGCACCACTGGCTTGGTGCGAGGAGCAGGAACAGGCCGGGCCGGACTGGCGACGCGCACCACTGGCTTGGTGCGAGGAGCAGGAACAGGCCGGGCTGGTGACGCGCACCACTGGCTTGGTGCGAGGAGCAGGAACAGGCCGGGCCGGGCTGGGAACACGCACCACTGGTTTGGTGCGAGGAGCAGGAACAGGCCGGGCCGGGCCGGGCTGGCGACGCGCACCACTGGCTTGGTGCGAGGAGCAGGAACAGGCCGGGCCGGGCTGGCGACGCGCACCACAGGCTTGGTGCGAGGAGCAGGAACAGGCCGGACCGGGCTGGCGATGCGCACCACTGGCTTGGTGCGAGGAGCAGGAACGGGCCGGGCTGGCGACGCGCACCACTGGCTTGGTGCGAGGAGCAGGAACGGGCCGGACCGGACTGCGAAAGCGGACTGGAGGTCTGGAGCGGAGAGCTGGCACAACCCGTCCTGGCTGGCTACCCACTTTCGCACTACACATGCGGGGCGCTGGCACAGGACGCACTGGGCTGTGCACGCGTACTGGCGATACAGCTCGTAGAACTGGCGCAGGATATGCGGGACCGAGGAGGCGTACTGGAGACCAGGAGCGTTGAGCCGGCACACCCCGTCCTGGCTGGATGCCCATCTTCGCACGGCACGTGCGTGGTGCAAGCACAGGACGTTCAGGACTGTGCCGGCGCACTGGCGACACAGTACGTAGCTCGGCATAACACGGAGCTTGCCCAGTCATACGCCTTCTCGCGTGAGTACGGGAGTTGGCTCTGCTCTAACCCTAGGCTCCGCCAACCACCCCGTGTGCCCCCCCAAAAAATGTTTTCTTGGGGTTGCCTCTCAGGCTTCCTCCTTGACCAGCTTCCTCCGTGTTGCCGTTGCTCCTCTCCTGCCTGGGCATCTACCTTAGCCCATGGTCCTTTCCCCGAAAAGATCTCTTCCCATGACCACAACTTGCCCACCTGTGACATGGCCCTTCGCTCCGCCTGGGCACGCTGCTTGGTCCTCGTTTGGTGGGATCTTCTGTCACTCTCGTTCATCAACGGGTCAGACCAAGGCGCAGCGTGATATGCAAACATGTTTATTTTCACGAATAAACACACAACAAAAACAATAAACTAACGACACATGAAGTCCGAAGGTAACACAACAAACCTTATACAGAACAAGATCCCACAACCCACTAGTGCCAATAGGCTGCCTAAGTATGGTCCCCAATCAGAGACAACGAGCGACAGCTGCCTCTGATTGGGAACCACACCGGCCAACATAGATCTAGACATACTAGACTTATAACATAGACCTACACCACATAGAAAATACACACCCTGACTCAACAAATAAGAGTCCCCCGAGTCAGGGCGTGACAGCTACCAAATACTAATTGAGTGTATGTAAACTTCTGACCCACTGGGAATGTGATGAAAGAAATAAAAGCTTAAATAAATAATTCTCTCTTCAATTATTCGGACATTTCACATTCTTAAAATAAAGTGGTGATCCTAACTGACCAAAGACAGGGAATTCTTTTACTAGGATTAAATGTCAGGAATTGTGAAAAACTGAGTTTAAATGTATTTGGCGAAGGTGTATGTAAACTTCCGACTTCAAATGTATCTGTGGCTTCGGTAACTCCATGTTA
Source organism: Coregonus lavaretus (assembly GCF_964263955.1). NCBI lineage: Eukaryota > Metazoa > Chordata > Actinopteri > Salmoniformes > Salmonidae > Coregonus > Coregonus lavaretus. The sequence continues at coordinate 2,055,615 of NC_140022.1, forward strand.
CCATGGTCGCAGATAACTTTGTGACATCAGGCCAACTCATACGGTCATTGTTTAGCGAGACAGCAAACACAGACCTGGAATCAGTTTGGCGAGACAGCAAACACAGACCTGGAATCAGGCTAGCTCTTTGCCAGACGTCTTCAGGTAGCCTGATGCAACAGGAAGAAATTACTCATTACATCACAATAGAGATGGCTGTTGAAGTGAACCCATTAAATTACCACACGTTTTGGTTGACTGAGCTTCCTCAAAACATCTATTGACATGATGCTCAATTAGAGTTCAGTTTACATATTGGAATGCATCCCTTCGCTGTTTGAAAATAGAGTGCGTTGTTATTTCCAGAAGTGGGATTTAAAAAAGCAGAAGCAATTCTGTATCATTGAAGGTACAGGTGGTCGCTGAATTAACGTACAGAACTGAAAATTAGGGATGTTGATTTGAACAATAAAAGGTTTCTCCATACAGGGGAGTGAACATATGCACACACATATACACACATACACACATACACACACACACACACACACACACACACACACACACACACACACACACACACACACACACACACACACACACACACACACACACACACACACACAGACAAACAAACACAATGACACACTGCCACAATACAGAGACATGGTCCTTCACCTCCATGTGAAAGCCTAGAACAGGAAACAGAGAGGGGAACTGAGATGATGACTCTGCAGACAGGAAGTCAGATCATAATCTCAACTGAAAAAATATGGGGTTCTCCCAGATCAACTTGACCATGTTGACCATTCACAGTGTGTCTGTGTGTTAGATACTTATGTAGAATGATTCTCTCTATGGACAGTGAATGAGGGATTGTATGATTTGTACCATAAGACAAGAACCTGCTCATATGGTTTTTGACAGCCTGATCACCAGACCTAGATGTGTCCACAGACCAGACTATCACTCATCTATGCCTGTACTACATTAACCTAGCCTGCCGAGTTAGGGAATAGGGTGCCATTTGGGACATATTCCCTGTGGAGTGCACTACTTTTAACTAGGGCCCATAGGGTTCTGGTCAAGGTAGTGCACTACATAGGGAATAGGGTGCCATTTGGGATGCGGCCTGCTGTACTGTTTGTTGAATACTTCAGTGCTTCCCCATTCAGACAGGACCAACATGTGATGGTTCCTGATCACGTACATGGAGATGACCTAATAGTAGCTCAGTTGGTAGAGCATGGCGCTTGCAACTGCCAGGGTTGTGGGTTTGATTCCCACGGGGGGCCAGTAGTGGTCATCTCTGAGTCAGCCCTGGTGGGTAGAGTAGTGGTCATCTCTGAGTCAGCCCTAGTGGGTAGAGTTGTGGTCAGAGTATTCTAAACCAAGCTACACGTCAGATGACTGTACTAGACAGATTACTCAGGTCAAACCTTCCATTCTCTTTTATTGAAAAGTGATTAATTATTTGTAATTAAAACATCTGCCATAACCATACACCCTGTGTTTCAGCCTGGTCTGATAGACTAGACGTAACATAGTCAATGTAAATCTGGGACACTCAAATTAGTATGATATGTTACGTTTGGCTACATTGGGCTCCCGAGTGGCGCAGTGGTCTAAGGCACTGCATCTCAGTGCTTGAAGCGTCACTACAGATCCCCTGGTTCAATTCCAGGCTGTATCACAACCGGCCGTGATTGGGCGGCGCACAATTGGCCCAGCGTCTTCCGGGTTTGGCCGGTGTAGGCCGTCATTGTAAATAAGAATTTGTTCTTAACTGACTTGCCTAGTTAAATAAATAAGACAGAAGGTTACTTAAGACAAAACCGAAAGGGGGGTTGATGGGTGGGCTTTTATAAGGACAACGTCTAGCTTTAGCATTTTAGCTAATTAGGAACTTTTCAACTACTTACGACTTTTTAGCTACTTTGCAACTACTTAGCATGTTAGCTAACCCTTCCCCTAACCCTAACCCTAACCTTAACCCTAACCCCTAGCCCAGCTAACGTTAGCCAGCTAGCTAACATTAGCGTTAGCCACCTAGCCACCTAGCTAACGTTAGCCACAACAAATTAGAATTCGTAACATATCACACGTTTAGCAAATTCGTAAAGTTTTATACTTTTTGCAAATTCGTAACATAAACAAATTGTAATTCATAACATATCATATGAAATGGATGATGGACATCCACAAATGAATACATACCATACGAAACGTAACATATCATACTAAATCATACTAAATGTAGGGATGTAGCTCAGTTGGTAGAGCATGGCGTTTGCAACGCCAGGGTTGTGGGTTCGATTCCCACGGGGGGCCGGTATGAAAAGAAAAATAATGTATGCACTCACTAACTGTAAGTCGCTCTGGATAAGAGCGTCTGCTAAATGACTAAAATGGAAATGGAAATGGAATCAAGTCAGTTTAGATAACAGTGGTAATGAGCTGTGAGAGTGTGATGCTGAATGTACACCCCCCCACCCCACCCTGCTTTACGGGAAGGCTATTTTGAGAGCCCTCCCTGTAGCCAATGACACTCCACTGTGTCTATAGATGCCTGGGGTAGATAGGGTTACAGGCCTGACTAGCCGTGGGCCAACTACCACCATTTTCAGCCTTAGTATTTGTTGTTTTCAGCCTTACTGTAAATTGTTTTCAGCCTTAGGTGTTTTCAGCCTTAGTATAAATTGTTTTCAGCCTTAGTATAAATTGACTGTTTATTGTTGACACACTGTGACTGTTAGAGGCTTTGCATATTTTGACAAACTTAATTGACAGATACTGGAATCTTTTAATAAGGTACTGTGTTTTGTGTTTTGTTTTTGTGTTTGAAAAACTGAGTTGACAGATACTGAAAGCTCAATGAGGTACTGTTATGTGTTTACTTTGGCTTGGTACTTTTTAGGTAGCTAAATGACTCAGTAGCCAACGGTAAGTGAAAACGTATCTGAAGCAGTTGGCGTGTAGTGTAGGCACTAGGCAGCTAATGAAATCAGAATCATCTTTCTTATACTGACAGCAATAGACAAGTTAAACTGCCACAACTTCCTGAACGGAAGAGGTTTAGAGGTTTCAAAAAGTCTCACTGTTTTGCTCGGTTGTGCTTCGCGGTGGAGAGTTAGAGATTGACCATGTGTGTGTGTGCATGCCTTCATATGTGTGTGTGTGTGTGTGTGTGTGTGTGCATGCCTTCATATGTGTGTGTGTGTGTGTGTGCATGCCTTCATATGTGTGTGTGTGTGTGTATTATATGAACTGCTTCTACCCGGAAGCCATAAGACTGCTAAATAGTTAGTTAAATAGTTAACCAAATAGCTACCCGGACTATCTGCATTGACCCTTTTTACTCTTCACATACGCTGCTGCTACTGTTTATTATCTATCCTGTTGACTAGTCACTTTACCCCTACCTATATGTACATATCTACCTGAATGACCTCGTTCCCCTGCACATGGACTAGGTACTGGTACCCCGTGTATATAGCTAAGTTATCGTTAGTCATTATGGATTTATTCCTCCTGTTATTATCTTTCTATGATTTCTCTGTTTTCTTTCTCTCTGTGTTGTTGGGAAAGACCTGTAAGTCAGCATGTCACTGTTAGTCCACACCTGTTGTTTACCAAGGATTAGGATGTTTTTTAAATTTGATTTTGAATGTTTTACTTTTCTTTGTGCGTGTGTGTCTCATGCCAGCCGTGTGATGTTGGACGTCCTGATAATAGGTGGAGGGCCCCATGCCCTGACCCTGGCAACCCTGCTGTCCTGTCCAGACCGGGCCCTGTCCCCACCTCCCCCCAACACAGACATCCTGCAGGGGGTACAGCTCAGCCAGGGCAGGGCCAAGACCAGCCGCTCTAAGACCAAGAGAGGAGGAGCTACCAGCCAGGGCAGGGCCAAGACCAGCCGCTCTAAGACCAAGAGAGGAGGAGCTACCAGCCAGGGCAGGGCCAAGACCAGCCGCTCTAAGACCAAGAGAGGAGGAGCTACCAGCCAGGGCAGGGCCAAGACCAGCCGCTCTAAGACCAAGAGAGGAGGAGCTACCAGCCAGGGCAGGGCCAAGACCAGCCGCTCTAAGACCAAGAGAGGAGGAGCTACCAGCCAGGGCGGGGCCAAGACCAGCCGCTCTAAGACCAAGAGAGGAGGAGCTACCAGCCAGGGCGGGGCCAAGACCAGCCGCTCTAAGACCAAGAGAGGAGGAGCTACCAGTGGGGCTAACTACACTACAGCTCAATGTTTTTACATTGGTTTTTCATAAAGGGCCCAGATTTAGCCTATTCCCAGACTAAAGAGTGAATCATTATTAAAAGTGTTTTGTTAGTCAGAGGGTACGCCTCGGTGTGATTTGGGTCGGCCCACAAAGTAGACACACACAGACGTTTTTCCTCACATCCTGGCCTTTCTCGGTTTCAGTTAGGAGAGACATTCCTCTCTAATCTCTCTACACATATACTGTACAGCATGCTGTTAGTGCTGTCTGTTTTTGACAGGCCTCTAATGTCTCCCCATCCCCAGGACAACAGCCATCTGAGGAGCAGGACGCTCCAGGCCGGGCCCAGACCCAGTCTCTAGACTAAAAAGCAAATCTCCATTGAAGTGCTTTTTAGTCAAGGTTGAAGGTGTAGGCCTAATTTGCATCCAAGAAAATGGCCCATGAAGTAGACATGTTATAGACTGTATTGTAGTCTCTCCAGTTCACACCATGCTGCTGGGGATGCTATCTGGTTGACAGGTCTCTAATATCTCCCAGGACAGCAGCCAGCCGAGCCCGAGGAGCAGGCCACTCCAGACCCACAGTCAGTCTCATCCTGCCCTCCGCTGGCCTTCAAAGTGGTGGACTCATACGGAGAATGGACCTCGCTGTGGGAGAGCCAGTTCAGAGCACTCAACATCCCTCACCTCCGCTCACACACCCTGGTGCACACAGACCCACTCAATAAGGTGATGGTCCCTGCAGTAGGGTCGAATGAACGGTTCCTTCTGGACAACGCGGGTTGGGGGTCAAGTCAGTTTTCAATCCAGTCAATTCAGGAAGTGTACTTGTTTTTGCTTATAATCCCTTTGTGTTGGTTTCCCCAAGAGGGCTTTGCAGGAGTTTGTCCTGGAGAACGATCGGACAGCGGAGCTACACTGCCTCCCTGACCACACCTTAATTCTGGATGAGAACGCCTTCTTCAACGACATGCGCCTGGGCAAGAAGGACAGGAGGAGACTGAGCAGCAACAGAGGCCTGCAGAAGAGCCTGTACTTTAGCCTGCCAGGCACCAGGCTCAGTGTGGACTTCTTCAGACAGCAGGTCGGAGATGGAGATGCACGCTGGCCGTGGCTTGAGTTGAGTTGAAGTGAAAAGGCATGGTTGGGGTGAATTCCATTTCAATTCAGTCAATTCAGGAAGAAAACTGAAATTCCAATTGGAATTTAAATGGAATTGACCCCAACCCAGCACTATACTAAATATCCTACATTAGTCCCTCCACTACACCAGTGTGTGCAATAACAGTGATGCTTCTCTGTGTGACACAAATAGGACTTGGTCCTTAACTGGGAGTGGCCAACAAACCCTCCTCCTGGACAGCTACTGGGTTTTGTTCCAGACCTGCACTAATACACTTGATTACTACTAATGATTGTGAATGTGAGTGTTACGGTGAATGCTTGCTACATTGTAGGACTCATATAGTTGTTCATTTAAATCTATGAACTTGTGATATATCATGTAATATGTGTGTGCATATACTCTATTAGTGTAAAAGCCATCAACACAAATCCCCCTGAACAAAATAACTATACAACGACAATACTCAATCCAGGTGGACAAATATGGCCTGGACAGTGTCCTGACAAAGGGCACAGTGGACAGACTGACCCCTGTGATGTCTGAAGGAATTGTGACGTCATTCAGGGTGTTCCTTCAGAATGGGGACGTTCTCGAGGCGCAGCGGGTAGTCATGGCGACCGGGCCGACCCGTGCCCATATGGCCAACATTCCTTCCTGGGTGTCGTCCATAGCGGAGAGCTACCCTGAGGAACGCCTGCAGCACACCGTGCAGCTCATGCACCACCACCCCGCCTCACGGTCAGCACGGCAACAGGAACCAGGAAGCCAGAACCAGGAACAGGAAGAGAGTTCTTCTTCTTTCTCATCAGGTAGGTTGAGATGAGTATCCTCTGGTATTGAAAGCTATAGAAGTAACACATCTGTATAGATGGACCATAAGTCTCCAGATGATACTGTACCCTAATGCCCTCTCCTGGTGTAGAGGTGACATTACATGACACTGTACTATAATGCACCTGGTGTAGAGGTGACATTACATTACATTTACATTTTACATTTTAGTCATTTAGCAGACGCTCTTATCCAGAGCGACTTACAGTTAGCACATACATTATTTTATCGAACCCACAACCCTGGCGTTGCAAATGCCATGCTCTACCAACTGAGCTACATCCCCTGCCGGCCATTACCTGCTGTCAAGCCAAACGCTGCAATACTATAATATCACACTGACTAGGCATCTGTTTGAGTGATCATATGTACAAATTCACTTATTTACTTAGTACTTATTTGTGTTGGGCGATCTTTTTCTGGATTCACTAACTCTGTCTCCATCTAGCAGGACCTTGCATGGTGTCACTAACTCTGTCTCCATCTAGCAGGTACCTTGCATGGTGTCACTAACTCTGTCTCCATCCAGCAGGACCCTGCATGGTGTCACTAACTCTGTCTCCATCTAGCAGGACCCTGCATGGTGTCACTAATTATGTCTCCATCTAGCAGGACCCTGCATGGTGTCACTAACTCTGTCTCCATCTAGCAGGTTCCTGCATGGTGTCACTAACTCTGTCTCCATCTAGCAGGTACCTTGCATGGTGTCACTAACTCTGTCTCCATCTAGCAGGACCTTATCTCCATCTAGCAGGTTCCTGCATGGTGTCACTAATTATGTCTCCATCTAGCAGGTTCCTGCATGGTGTCACTAACTCTGTCTCCATCTAGCAGGACCTTGTCTCCATCTAGCAGGACCCTGCATGGTGTCACTAACTCTGTCTCCATCTAGCAGGTTCCTGCATGGTGTCACTAACTCTGCCTCCATCTAGCAGGTACCTTGCATGGTGTCACTAACTCTGTCTCCATCTAGCAGGACCTTATCTCCATCTAGCAGGTTCCTGCATGGTGTCACTAATTATGTCTCCATCTAGCAGGTACCTTGCATGGTGTCACTAACTCTGTCTCCATCTAGCAGGACCTTGCATGGTGTCACTAACTCTGTCTCCATCTAGCAGGACCTTGCATGGTGTCACTAACTTTGTCTCCATCTAGCAGGACCTTGTCTCCATCTAGCAGGACCTTGCATGGTGTCACTAACTCTGTCTCCATCTAGCAGATCCCTGCATGGTGTCGCTAACTCTGTCTCCATCTAGCAGGACCTTGCATGGTGTCACTAACTCTGTCTCCATCTAGCAGGACCCTACATGGTGTCACTAACTCTGTCTCCATCTAGCAGGACCTTGCATGGTGTCACTAACTCTGTCTCCATCTAGCAGGACCTTGCATGGTGTCACTAACTTTGTCTCCATCTAGCAGGACCTTGTCTCCATCTAGCAGGACCTTGCATGGTGTCACTAACTCTGTCTCCATCTAGCAGATCCCTGCATGGTGTCGCTAACTCTGTCTCCATCTAGCAGGACCTTGCATGGTGTCACTAACTCTGTCTCCATCTAGCAGGACCCTACATGGTGTCACTAACTCTGTCTCCATCTAGCAGGACCTTGCATGGTGTCACTAACTCTGTCTCCATCCAGCAGGACCCTGCATGGTGTCACTAACTCTGTCTCCATCTTGCAGGACCTTGCATGGTGTCACTAACTCTGTCTCCATCCAGCAGGACCCTGCATGGTGTCACTAACTCTGTCTCCATCCAGCAGGACCCTGCATGGTGTCACTAACTCTGTCTCCATCTAGCAGGTACCTTGCATGGTGTCACTAACTCTGTCTCCATCCAGCAGGACCCTACATGGTGTCACTAACTCTGTCTCCATCCAGCAGGTCCCTATGTGGTGTGTGAGCCTGGCCAGAGGGTGGTGGTGGTTGGTGGAGGCCTGACCAGCGCTCACATCATCTCCATCGCTCTGCAGCAAGGAGCCAGTCATGTGACCTGGGTGATGCGCAAACACTTACAGGTCTGTTTCTGTTTAGCTCTATGGCCATGGCCCAATTATCTTTCCTTCCTCCCGAAGTGGAAACTTGATCGTTCTGGAAATTCTCACATAGAAACTTCATTGGGAGGATCAAGGAAGTTTGACATGCTTTTTACACAAACCATTGTTTTGAAAATCATGATGAAAGTGGCCATTTTAGGCCCTTCTTAGACCTATACATGCCTCCTGTAAGACCTTATGATCTGTGAACATACATGATACAGACTCTATGATCTGTGAACGTACATGATACAGACCCTATGATCTGTGAACGTACATGATACAGACGACATCTTGGTGCCATTATACTCTTACAGTGTGCTCTAAAATATGGAGTATGGCAATATTGTGCAAAACCTTTTTACACATGAATTTATTCAACATTAAAACGAATATTATTAATATCTCAAAAGTACCCTTTTTGATTTGGTTCATTTTAAGACATATTGTTTTAAACAATATACTCTTCAAACACATCCCATTTACAGACTGGGCTGTCTGAGTCAGTTTGCTAACATATTCCTTTGTGCATTACAGTGATCTACAGTCGGGGGAAACTAAGGCTGCACTATCAGTCTGAACACACCATTCAGTGAGATTGGCTCATATTCACAGAAATTACCTGGGAAAAATGTGAAAATAAGTTGTTGATGTTCCAGTTGGAGACACGTCCACACAACCCCTTTAGTAAAGGGTAACATGCATTACTAGCTCCCCAGCTTGTATGTAGCGCTACCACAGTCACTCACAAGTCTAGCAGATCTTCAGCATCAATGTCTCCAGCAGGTCTTCTCTTGTACTGTGGCGTCTCGAATGCAAACAACTGCAACATGCAGGATGCCACAACAACACTACCTCACTTTCTTTCCTCTTTTTATAACAGTCATTTCTATTCATTTAAGCCACTCCTTTTTCCACTAGACTTTTATAGCTAGTGGTTGACCTAGAGAAACTCAGGAAGTGGTGTATCTAGCTTGAACAGGATGCGGTGCACAGGTATCCAGCACAACCCCACATACAGTTGAAGTCGGAAGTTTACATACACTTAGGTTGGAGTCATTAAAACTAGTTTTTCAACCACTCCACAAATTTCTTGTTAACAAACTATTGTTTTGGCAAGTCGGTTAGGACATCTACTTTGTGCATGACACAAGTAATTTTTCCAACAATTGTTTAGAGACAGATTATTTCACTTATAATTCACTGTATCACAATTCCAGTGGGTCAAAAGTTTACATACACTAAGTTGACTGTGCCTTTAAACAGTTTGGAAAATTCCAGGAAATGATGTCATGACTTTAGAAGCTTCTGATAGGCTAATTGACATCATTTGACACCTGTGGATGTATTTAAATGCCTACCTTCAAACTCAGTGCCTCTATGCTTGACATCATGGGAAAATCAAAAGAAATCAGCCAAGACCTCAGAAAAGAAATTGTAGACCTCCACTAGTTTGGTTCATCCTTGGGAGCAATTTCCGAACGCCTGAAGGTACCACGTCCATCTGTACAAACAATAGTACGCAAGTATAAATACCATGGGACCACGCAGCCGTCATACCGCTCAGGAAGGAGACGCGTTCTGTCTCCTAGAGATGAACGTACTTTGGTGCGAAAAGTGCAAATCAATCCCAGAACAACAGCAAAGGACCTTGTGAAGATGCTGGAGGAAACAGGTACAAAAGTATCTATATTCACAGTAAAACGAGTCCTATATCGACATAACCTGAAAGGCCGCTCAGCAAGGAAGAAGCCACTGCTCCAAAACCGCCATAAAAAACCCAGACTACGGTTTGCAACTGCACATGGGGACAAAGATCGTACTCTTTGGAGAAATGTCCTCTGGTCTGATGAAACAAAAATAGAACTGTTTGGCTATAATGACCATCGTTATGTTTGGAGGAAAAAGGGGGTGCTTGCAAGCCGAAGAACACCATCCCAAACGTGAAGCACGGGGTGGCAGCATCATGCTGTGGGAGTGCTTTGCTGCAGGAGGGACTGGTGCACTTCACAAAGTAGATGGCATCATGAGGAAGGAAAATGATGTGGATATATTGAAGCAACATCTCAAGACATCAGTCAGGAAGTTAAAGCTTGGTCGCAAATGGGTCTTCCAAATGGACAATGACCCCAAGCATACTTCCAAAGTTGTGGCAAAATGGCTTAAGGACAACATAGTCAAGGTATTGGAGTGGCCATCACAAAGCCCTGACCTCAATCCTATAGAACATTTGTGGGCAGAACTGAAAAAGCGTGTGCGAGCAAGGAGGCCTACAAACCTGACTCAGTTACACCAGCTCTGTCAGGAGGAAAAGGCCAACATTCACCCAACTTATTGTGGGAAGCTTGTGGAAGGCTACCCAAAACGTTTTACCCAAGTTAAACAATTTAAAGGCAATGCTACCAAATACTAATTGAGTGTATGTAAACTTCTGACCCACTGGGAATGTGATGAAAGAAATAAAAGCTGAATTAAATAATTCTCTCTACTATTATTCTGACATTTCACATTCTTAAAATAAAGTTGTGATCCTAACTGACCTAAAACAGGGAATTTTTACTAGGATTAAATGTCAGGAATTGTGAAAAACTGAGTTTAAATGTATTTGGCTAAGGTGTATGTAAACTTCCGACTTCAACTATACATGTCTCTCTTCTTCAGCCTCACCAGGGGTACAGAAAGATAAAGATGATAATAATTGATAGGATTTTTTTAATAGTACTTTTCCAGTGCTCAAAGCGCTTTCCATAGTAACGGGGTAACTCACCTCTTCCACCACCAATGTGTAGCACCCTAGGGATGACGCCACCTCACCATCTCTCCGTCCTCATCTGCTGAACTGTCAGATGGGCAGAGGATCCCCCTCCAGCACTGGCCCTCTCTACCTGTGTGTGTTCCCATTCCCAGCTGACGCAGTTTGACATTATAGACAGATTAGACAACCATGCTCTCCAGCGTCAAACAAGTGGTGGACCCCTCAGGAAGTGGTGCATCACCAGGGATACAGAAAGATAAAGATGATGATGATGATTATGATGATGATTATGATGGTGATTATGGTGATGATGATGATTATGATGGTGATTATGGTGATGATGGTGGTGGTGGTGGTGATGATGGTGGTGGTGGTGATGGTGGTGGTGGTGGTGGTGATGATGCTGATGAAGATGGTGGTGATGATGGTGGTGGTGGTGGTAATGATGATGATGGTAATGATGGTGGTGATGATGATGATGGTAATGATGGTGGTGGTGGTGATGATGGTGGTGGTGGAAATAGCTGAAATAGTTTGATGTTAAGAGTCTGTTATAGTCAGAGTAGTTGACCATGATCTCCAACACCAAGCCCCTCTGCCTCGGTCCTCTCCCCCAGCTGAAGCAGTTTGATGTGGGGGACGTGGAAAGCCTGGTGGGGCGTTACTCCCATGTGGAGCATGGTATCAAGATGGACGGCCTGGCCTACCTGCGTCAGTTCTACAACGAGAGCAGCCTGCATAGGAGACTGGCCATGATCAGACAGGCCAGGAAGGGAGGGGCAGTTACACCTGAGGCCTACGCAGCTCTGCAGCCCTACATCCAGACTGGACAGCTGGCTGTCCGAGCATACTGCCAGGTACAACAATTATTATAATATTGTAATACTACTAGTCCGAATAATACTGCTAGGTAAATAGATATAAATAATATTAATACTACTGCGACCCCCAGGCACACACAACCTCTGTCCACCCTCTCTACTGCTATTGCCCCCCCCCCCCCCCTTTCAGTTTGAACATTAAAAAAAAAACATAGAGCCAAGGTTTTCAGGTGAACCGTGGTTATGAATTCATGACCTGTTCTGTTCTACAGGTGACTGAAGCTAAGTGGTGCTATGAAAGCCAGGTGTGGAGACTGTCGCTGTGTGGACAGAATGGCTGTGAGTCCTGGACTGGGGACAGGATATGGCTGGCTACAGGATGTAAACTGGACGTCAATCAAGACCCTATGCTCTCTTCGGTCATCAAGGAATTCCCTATTCAGGTGTGCTGCTATCATATCATATCTCAACCTCTGCAAGGATCTTTTATGTATCTTTAATATAATCAGTGTCCACAAAATTACTATACTACTACACTATACTAATATACTATACTACACTACAATACTAGTATACTACTATACTACTATACTATAGGATTCTACTATACTACTGTATTATGGGCTACGACTATACTATATTATACTACTCTCCTACAGTTACCTGCACTCGATCCAAGTCTAATTACAACCTGTCTCACCTGTAGGTCCTGGATGGCTGGCCTTGTATATCTGAGAGCTTGCAGTGGGCTCCAGGCTGTCCTCTGTACCTGATGGGACAGTACGCAGCACTTCAGGTATTTTTTGCCAATCACACAATGAAAACATTTTGTAGAAAATTATAGAATGGAACGTCAGAGGGAGAATATTTCATTCACATGGCAGGGCATTTGTCAAAGAATTGACAGACACATTTAAAGAAAAAAGCCCATAAGGATTCAAATAAAAGTCGCTCTTCTGGGTTTGGTGTGGTGGGATAACCCAATGGAGTGTTGGCAAAAACGCAGGAGAGGAGGGATAGCCTTTTGATATGTTTATAAACTTTTATTTTCTTTATAGGCCCTGAAATATAGACTGCAAATACCTACTAAACATGTCTGTAAAGGGCGTAGGCCTACGTGAGAATCTCTTTTCTAGGGTACTTGGTGTGCCTATTATCAATGTCCACAGTCGATCGAGTCAGTTGGTTATGTGTAGCCCACTCTTGACTACTGTCAAGTCAGTGTGACTCAGTCAGTTGGTTTGACTACTGTACAGTCAGTGTGACTCAGTCAGTTGGTTTGACTACTGTACAGTCAGTGTGACTCAGTCAGTTGGTTTGACTACTGTACAGTCAGTGTGACTCAGTCAGTTGGTTTGACTACTGTACAGTCAGTGTGACTCAGTCAGTTGGTTTGACTACTGTACAGTCAGTGTGACTCAGTCAGTTGGTTTGACTACTGTACAGTCAGTGTGACTCAGTCAGTTGGTTTGACTACTGTACAGTCAGTGTGACTCAGCTGTATTCTCGTCTTTGTTATCACGAACAGGTTGGTCCGCACGCGCTGAATCTGGCAGGAGGACAGGCGGCAAGCGCGCGCATCGCGAAGGACATTGTATCCCAGCACAGCCAGAGTGGAGACGAAGGGACAGGGACACAAACCACCGTGGAGAGAACACAGACCGAAGATTATATTCAACAGATGCACGGGCTGATGTGGTTATGATTAAAGGGATATTTACGCATAGATCATGGATTCAGCTGCCTCCCCCCTCTTTTCTTTCTTCAAACGAATCCCTCGCGGTTAAGCCACGCCCTTCATGTCCGTACCTGCGCGACAGGGGCGGGGCTGGCAACCACGAAAACAAATGACTGCGCTTGGAAGATGATAGCCTTGTAATTCTGTTGTTGCCTACACACTTGGAGGATTTGATAGCCTACATTACATGCTTGTCTGATTGTAGTTGTTATTCGGAGTAAATTAGTCTCGTTGACTCCACATCCAACTTCTGCCAGGTTAGTGACATTAAAGTTTCATGTATCGGACTAAAGTTTTCCTTCACCATGGAGTGGAGTTTAGTCCGCTAAACGTCATGTATCCTATCTAGAGACCGATGCTGGTATTGTTCTGTCATGTTGTCTTTTTACTCCATACTATCCCAATAAAGGTATTAGCAAAATAAGCAATATTGTAACATCTAATAACACTCGTTATGGTGTTTGGTATTGACGTGGTGTTTGGGTATTGACATTGAACAATAATGGTGGGTATTTGAAGGTTTAGGCTATATTCAATGCAGTTATTTTTCCCTTATTCTTCAGTATTTCTGTTCAAGGTGTACCATAATAAATAAGGTACTACTGGGTAATAACCCTATCCTCTACAATGAGGATAAGAAGAGTTGTGAAGACAGTTTTGAGTGTGGAGCAGGCAGAAGGTATGGGAGCCCGTGTCCGCAGGAGTATAGGAAGAAAGGAGGTAAGTTACATCTGCTTAGTTTAGCATGTTTAATAATATCGTCCTATTACAATACCGAACTAAACCACTTATTATGACATGGTAGGTTGATATCTTGTCCATCCATTTATTTCAGCTGAAGAACCTGGATCCTTTCTTGATGTTGGATGAGTTCAAAGTCGCAAAGCCTGCTGGCTTCCCTGATCACCCTCACAGAGGATTTGAGACCGTGAGTAGGCTATCTGTTCTCTCTCTCTCTCACACTCTCTCTCTCTCTCTCTCTCTCTGTCTGTTTAGCTAGCGTGATGCAGCATCTATTGTCTCTTTCTCTGTCTAGAGTGATACAGTGTTGTGTTCTGACTAATCCCCTGGCAGATTGGACCGTCATGTGGAATAACAGGTTCATATGAGGCCGTTGAGGGAGTGTGAGGCACATACACCATTAATGCTGAGGGAGTGTGAGGCACATACACCATTAATGATGAGAGATGGTGAGACACATACACCATTAATGCTGAGGGAGGGTGAGGCACATACACCATTAATGATGAGGGAGGGTGAGGCACATACACCATTAATGCTGAGGGAGGGTGAGGCACATACACCATTAATGATGAGGGAGGGTGAGGCACATACACCATTAATGATGAGAGATGGTGAGACACATACACCATTAATGCTGAGGGAGGGTGAGGCACATACACCATTAATGATGAGGGAGGGTGAGGCACATACACCATTAATGCTGAGGGAGGGTGAGGCACATACACCATTAATGATGAGGGAGGGTGAGGCACATACACCATTAATGATGAGGGAGGGTGAGGCACATACACCATTAATGCTGAGGGAGGGTGAGACACATACACCATTAATGATGAGAGATGGTGAGGCACATACACCATTAATGATGAGAGATGGTGAGGCACATACACCATGAGGGACGGTGAGGCACATACGCCATTAATGCACTTCCTGCTAACGCCAGTAGATGGCACTAACAGACCTACTGTACTGTATGCCTCGTCCAGAGAAAGCTTCTCAATAGGTTTGTTATACATAGCATTAACATGCTTTTGGAAATTGGGTTTTAATGAAAACCAATTACACATATTTAGACAAAGAGGGGAGGAAGGAAATTATGCTTCTGCTTTTTAAGTGGTGTTGGTGAATCATGGTTTCCTCAACCATAAAGCCACTGGCCCACAGTGGGAATTTATAGAGCCAAAACAAGTGGTTTTAATAGAAAAGTCTTGGCCTGTGTTTGATACTGTAGATGCATGTGTAACCTAGCCTAGTGTCCACCATGGCCCAGACCAGATGAGGCCATAGGCCCAGCTGATACTGTAGATGTGTAGTTTAGTGTCCAACTGGCCGCGGACTGGACCAGACCTGACGGGGGCGTGGCTGAAGCGCCCATGGCCCAGCATGCCGTGCAGCAGGTGTGTTGGCTCACGGTCACATCTCAGAGCTCATAGCCACGTGCGCTGCCAGATCACAGAGAGAGGCTCTCGCCCCCCGGCTGGAGGTTGGGAAGCCTCGCTGAGAGACAGATGTTTACCTCTAACCTCTATAGCTTTCTGCTTCCTGTCCGGTTTGATGTGGGAGTGGAATGGACACAGAGTGAACACGTGCTCTTGTCTTGTAGTGGCCAGCTAGTGCCTTGTAGACTCTTGTCTGTCCTGCTTGACGAACACTGCATTACACACACACACACACACACACACACACACACACACACACACACACACACACATTGTACATATTTCATCTGTTCGACTTACATGAGGAAAAATATGAAATAACTTCTTTACCATACCATGTTTCCAGTCTTACAAGCTTTATGAAGTGATTTCCGAGGAGATTCCCTTCTGAAACCATTAATGTTTACAACTGAGAATCATTCATCTCTTTCCTAACCTCAACCTCAATTGGCAAAGACTTAGAGAAAGTTGTTTTCCATTGGTTGGTATTCACAGTTAATGTTGTGTTTTGCCTCTCAACTCTTATATTACAGTTTTTTCCAACTGCTTACACACAAAATCTTTTCATGTCACACGATTTTTGAAACCTCTCACTCAAAGTGAAAAACTACAAACCAAATCTCCAAAACCATTAGCTATTTCTCAGCCTTTGACTCAGTTGTCAATTGCATAAAACACTTTTTTTCAAAACACTACACACAATTCTCTACCTAAAACACAAAACTCTAACAGGAAGTGACTTGCTTTCCTTTTCCAAACACAACCAATCAAAATGCTACACTTATTCACCAGGTCACACACACACTCCTCACATGTGCCAATCACTGCTTTACTGTAGTATAGGCCTATAAATAGGTCAAAGGTCAGATTACCTGTTTTGAACAATGGATGCCAACAATGGACAGAGAGCAAGAGGAGTAGGAGGGAGAGGCAGGGGACAACAACGAGGACAAATTCAAAGATGAAGAGTTGGAGGAGGAGTAGAAGGAAGAGGAAGAAGAGGACGAGGGCAAAGAAGAGAAGGAAGGAGAGCCATCTCTGATGAGATTAGGGCAACACTTGTTGATCATGTGATCAACCACGGTTTGACCATGAGAGAGGCTGGACTGAGAGTCCAGCCCAACTTGAGTCGATTTACAGTGGCGTCCATAATTCGAACCTTCAGAAATGAGAACAGGTATGCAACTATCTAATTACTATTTTAGCATTACAGTAATGTACTGTAAAATACTTATGACTGCATAGTATTGCATAAACATTTGTAACTCTAAGCCATCCAGTTACTGCACTGCATTGAATGAATGAGGTTGGTTATCATGCTGTACTACATTTTTTTGTACATTGTTTACAGTTCCTATGCTGAACACATACTGTGTTTGAATTCTGTACAGAGTGGAAAGGCAAAGACATCATGGAGGACGAGGACGCTTGTTTACAGATGTACAAGAGACTGCAATTATAAGTATGGTTTTGGCCAACAATGCAATTAGGATTCGAAAGATAAGAGAGCCTATCTTGAATAATGACACCATATTTCCAGTACTTCAGACATACCATATTTACTCATCTGTATATCCTTTTGTCTGTTACAGAGAGTATTGGAGATGGATGCCCATGTCATTCGCCATTAATTTATTTATGTGGATGAGGTTGGCTTCAACCTCACCAAAACCAGGCGCCGCGGAAGAAATGTAATAGGACAGAGGGCAATTACCAATGTCCCTGGACAGCGTGGGGGTAATATAACTATGTGTGCTGCCATCACTCAAAACGGGGTCCTCCATCACAATGCCACACTGGGTCCGTACAACACCGGCCATATGCTCACTTTTCTGGATGCAATTTACACAATGCTTGTCCCTGATCCAGATCAGGAGCCTGCTAGATTTGTGGTTATATGGGACAATGTTATTTTTCCCCGGGCTGTTCTGGTCCAAAACTGGTTTGCCACCCATCCACAATTTGTAGTTTTGTACCTACCCCCATATTCACCTTTTCTAAATCCCATAGAGAAATTATTCTCAGCCTGGCGCTGGAAAGTGTATGATCGCCAACCCTATTCCCGCATGCCGCTTCTCCAGGCAATGGAGGACGCATGTGGGGACACAGAGGTTGCCTCTGTCCAAGGTTGGATACGCCATGCTAGGAGACACTTCCCTCGATGTTTGGCAAGAGAAAACGTATCTTGTGATGTGGACGAAGTATTGTGGCCAGACCCAGCCCGGAGAAGAGATGAAGCGTAGCTTAGCACTGGTGACTGCCCCCCCCCCCCTACCAATTTCTGGACTGCCCCCCCCCCCGGGTGTTTACAGTGTACTTGCTACCCCTCTCAGCAGATTACTTTCGCTGTAGAACATTGTATTGAAATGTAGATATAAGCCTATGAAAGACCAAAGAGCTTTAGATTTAGAACAACAGTGTTTACATGGTATATCCAAAAATGTACTATTATGAAAGAAGTGTTTGCCATTTGATGCAAATGCTTCATTCTGACATGTGTCTATGGCATTTTGAATGCAGTGTTACATTTTGAAGGAGATGTGAGGCATTTTTGCATTTTGTGTGTGCAGTTTTGGGAATTGTGTGTAGAGTTTTGAAAAAAGGAGACATCGTTTTGAAAACGTGTGTAAGCAGTTGGATTTGCATATGGGTTTGTGAACATATTCTGATCTATTTTGCCTTTGTTTAGGTGACGTACCTTTTGAAAGGCGTTTCAGCCCATGAGGATTTCTGTGGCCACTCTGGACTACTGAAACCAGGGGATTTACAGGTAGAGAAACATATTGTGACACACACAGTACTGTATGTAGGTTCCTACACTTCCCCACACTCCCACCAGAACTAATGAAGGATCGTGCCTTCAGGGCATTTCCTGTGTTTCCCCATGCAGCAGTCGTAAAGCAGTTTTCCCTGGTTGTCCCTGGTTAGTAAGTCAGCAACAACCAGGGAGTGGGTTGAATAGGCATTAAATAGACACTAATGCCACTGGCATTAAACAAAGCATGTGTGTCCAGGTATGCTGATGAGTCAACCATATACGCATCAGCAACCACAGCTAATGAAGTCACTGAAACCCAGTAATAAACTGGTTATGAACATCTCTAAAACTAAGAGCATTGTATTTGGTACAAATCATTCCTTAAGTTATAGACCTCAGCTGAATCTGGTAATGAATGGTGCGGCTGTTGAACAAGTTGAGGAGACTAAATTATGTCATGTTTCATGTTCTGTGTGTACCCCAGGAAGAGTAGCTGCTTCTTTCGCAAAAGCTAATGGGGATCCTAATAAAATACCAAAATACCAAGTATCTTGTAGTCATCCGTGTGTTTGTGTGTGTGTGTGTGTGTGTGTTTGTGTGTGTGTGTGTGTGTGTGTGTGTGTGCGTGTGTGGAGTGGTAGTTACTAACCTGGGGCGGATGGGTTTCCTCACAGTGGAACAGTTGAAGCTCGCATCCGCTACAAGACCATGGTGCTTGCCTTTGGAGCAGTGAGGGGAACGGCACCCCTGTACCTTCAGGCTCTGATCAGTCCCTACACCCAAACGAGGACATTGCGTTCATCCACCTCTGGCCTGCTGGCTCCCCTTCCTCTGCGGAAGCACAGCTCCCCCTCAGCCCAGTCAAAACTGTTCGCTGCTCTGGCACCCCAATGGTGGAACAAGCTCCCTCACGACGCCAGGACAGCGGAGTCACTCACCACCTTCCGGAGACATTTGAAACCCCACCTCTTTAAGGAATACCTGGGATAGGCTAAAGTATTCCTTCTAACCCCCCCCCCCCCCCCCCCAAATTGTAAAGTGGTTATCCCACTGGCTATAGGGTGAACGCACCAATTTGTGAGTCGCTCTGGCTAAGAGCGTCTGCTAAATGACGTTAATGTGCCCTTGAGCAAGGCACTTAACCCTAATTGCTCCTGTAAGTCGCTCTGGTTAAGAGCGTCTGCTAAATGACTAAAATGTAAATGTAAATGTAAACAGGAGAGGAAAGCTGCTGACGAAGCTTTAAGTGTTATTGCTCAATTAGCTTCCCACAGCAACGCTGCATCACTCTCATGGCACTGTAAAGTTGCATCAGAAATGGTCCCCTATTCCCTATGTAGTGCACTACTTTTGACTAAAACCCCTATTCCCTGAGCCCTTATACTCTAGACCAGGGGTACTCAACTCTGACCCTACGAGGTCCGGAGCCTGCTGGTCTTCTGTTTTACCTTGTAATTCATTGCACACACCTGGTGTCCCAGGTCTAAATCAGTCCCTGATTAGAGGGGAACGATGAAAACATGCAGTGGAAACAGGCTTGGAGGTCCCAGCGTTGAGTTTGAGGGCACTAGACCCTAGTTAGTGCACTACTTAGCCCCGAGACCAAAAGTAGTAGCACCCATTTAGAACACAACCTCTTGTTTTGATGTTAGTGGAGCTTTGAGAAGACTAATGGACATCCAGTAGGTGCATATCACAGGAGTGGGGAAGGAAATATGTAAATGTCCAGTTCATTTCCTCCTGTTATAAAGCATGAATCACTACCTGGAAACCAGTTAGCTCCAGTATCAAGTCCACATGGGTGGTTTATTATGGAAATCATATCAGACATCATTGATTTCATATATATTATACAGTACAATCCTCTTTTATGTGGTTAGTAACTGTGTGTTTTGTGTGTGTGTGTGTGTGTGTATGTACATGTGTGTGTATATGCCTCTCTGTATCTCTGTGTGTGTGTGTGTGTGTGTTTCTGTGTGCGTCTCTGTGTGTCTCTGTGTGTCTGTGTCCATGTCTCATCATCAGTGGATGACGGCAGGCCGGGGGGTGGTCCATGCTGAGATGCCTGTGTCTGAGGAGCCCGTCCAGGGCCTGCAGCTGTGGGTCAACCTGAGGAGGGAGGACAAGATGGTGGAGCCCCAGTACCAGGAGCTGAAGGACAGCCAGGTCCCCAAGCCCAGCAGGGAGGGGGTCACTGTGGCCGTCATCTCTGGACAGGCCCTGGGGGTACAGGTGAGGAGCACCGTACTAACCATAACCCTGGGGGTACAGGTGAGGAGCACCATACTAACCATAACCCTGGGGATACAGGTGAGGAGCACCATACTAACCATAACCCGGGGGGTACAGGTGAGGAGCACCATACTAACCATAACCCGGGGGGTACAGGTGAGGAGCACCATACTAACCATAACCCGGGGGGTACAGGTGAGGAGCACCATACTAACCATAACCCGGGGGGTACAGGTGAGGAGCACCATACTAACCATAACCCGGGGGGTGGTAGTGGGCTTGGCCAATGGTGCGGTTTTAGAGGCTCTCTTCTTGGCCGCAGAGACAAAGTGCTGCTGTTTTAAAGCAAGTTTCCTGCATTTCAACGGATCAGGCTGCTAGGTGTTAAAATAGGAAGTGTGAAAGGTAACACCAACGGATCAGGCTGCTAGGTGTTAAAATAGGATGTGTGAAAGGTAACACCAACGGATCAGGCTGCTAGGTGTTAAAATAGGAAGTGTGAAAGGTAACACCAACGGATCAGGCTGCTAGGTGTTAAAATAGGAAGTGTGAAAGGTAACACCAACGGATCAGGCTGCTAGGTGTTAAAAGAGGAAGTGTGAAAGGTAACACCAACGGATCAGGCTGCTAGGTGTTAAAATAGGAGGTGTGAAAGGTAACACCAACGGATCAGGCTGCTAGGTGTTAAAATAGGAAGTGTGAAAGGTAACACCAACGGATCAGGCTGCTAGGTGTTAAAATAGGAAGTGTGAAAGGTAACACCAACGGATCAGGCTGCTAGGTGTTAAAAGAGGAGGTGTGAAAGGTAACACCAACGGACCAGGCTGCTAGGTGTTAAAATAGGAAGTGTGAAAGGTAACACCAACGGATCAGGCTGCTAGGTGTTAAAATAGGAAGTGTGAAAGGTAACACCAACAGATCAGGCTGCTAGGTGTTAAAATAGGAAGTGTGAAAGGTAACACCAACGGATCAGGCTGCTAGGTGTTAAAATAGGAAGTGTGAAAGGTAACACCAACGGATCAGGCTGCTAGGTGTTAAAAGAGGAAGTGTGAAAGGTAACACCAACAGATCAGGCTGCTAGGTGTTAAAAGAGGAAGTGTGAAAGGTAACACCAACGGTTCAGGCTGCTAGGTGTTAAAAGAGGAAGTGTGAAAGGTAACACCAACGGATCAGGCTGCTAGGTGTTAAAATAGGAAGTGTGAAAGGTAACACCAACGGATCAGGCTGCTATGTGTTAAAAGAGGAAGTGTGAAAGGTAACACCAACGGATCAGGCTGCTAGGTGTTAAAAGAGGAAGTGTGAAAGGTAACACCAACAGATCAGGCTGCTAGGTGCCTGTCTCGCAGAATTTGCAGACAGGGTATATAGACGAAGAATTTATACAAATAACATACAGCAATAAATAGTGTTCTGTTTGTAACACTCCATGCCCATTAGATAACTCAGTGAGTGGGGTGCTGCCTGGAATGTTGGGGTCAATGAAACTCAGAAATACTATAAATGTCTTGTCCTTTTTTTGTCCAGTCAAAAATCTTCACCAGGACTCCAACATTGTTCCTGGACTTCAAGCTGGATGGAGGTGCCAAGCATGTACAACCAGTTCCTTCAGGTAAGAACCATCTTTACTGAATAGGCCTTCTGCGGCTCTGGTCCAGGGCGTTACGTGCTCCTTGAAGAAGGCTCAAGCTGCATGTAACACCATGGACCAGAGCTTGACCTACTGTAGCTATAGTGTTCTGTGTGCCCCATTAGAATTCATCCACAATCTGGCAAACAAATCTGTTAACCTTTTCACTAAAGTTAGCAGAAGCTTTCAACTCCAACCCTAGCTAAGTGCTGTGTGGTTTGTATGACACAAGCTTTCTCATTCTGGGAACTGTACTGTACCTGACGTTGGTTTGTGGTGGGAGAGAGATGCTATCTACTGTCCGTGACAAACAGAAGTCCTCCAGGGGTTGGGAGTCTCCAGGGGTTGGTCACTCTGCCTGATTTCTATGGAGTCAGTGGTGCTGCGTGATTCTCTATGGAGTTAGTGGTGCTGTGTGGTTGTCTATGGAATCTGGTCACACTATACGTAAGGCGTTAAGTAGTCCTTTACTCAGTGTGTGTGTGTGTGTGTGTGTTGGTGTGTTGAATGGATGGCTCCCACGTCATCGTACTACAGGGCCATGTGGTGGATTAGATATTAGACAATCTCACTGTTACGGCCCACAGCTCACATGGCAAGACATTGGTGTACCAGACTCCCCCACCAAGAATATAACAGATTATAGATGTCATGACTGTGGCAGTTAACTTGTTAATGAGGCGACAAAATGCATTAGCAATGCCAGCCCAAAACAGCGTACGGTCAGGGAAGACATGTTGCCCTTTGGTGTTTGAGTCTCTAGTTTTCTCTGTTTTTTTTAATCATCTCTGCTAGGATGGACCACGTTTATCTACACACTGGCAGGATCTGTATGTGTTGGTGAGTTACCTCTCTTTAGTTTCTCTTCAACAGTTTTCCATTAGGTCCTAACTGCCCTAAAGCCTCGTGTTGATGGTCATCCAGAACAGTGTTGTGTTTGGTAGTGTTTCAGAAACACTGCGTCTCGTTGCTGTCTCTCGTCCAGAGAGGGGGACAATCAAACAGAGCAGGTGCATTTATTTCATTATTTTCCCTTTCCTCCTCTCCTCCGTCCTCTCTGGGATGTCATGTCAAAGTTGGGAGTAGCCTTGTGATCTGAAGCCAATAGCAACTCTAGGAATGCATTAGGAATGGGACAAAATCACACTGGAACTCAGAATTTATTTCTACAGGAAGTTGCATTATGATCTGATTAAAGTGAATCGTTGCTTTGTAGGATCTCACGTAAAGCTCCTTTTAATTATAGTCAGATGTTTTTTCAAAACAGAAGAAAGTTGAACCGTTCGCTTTAACTAAGATTAAAGTGGGTTTGAACCGAGATGCCACTGAATCGACAGAGTGTAGTCTGAAAGGCAAATCAAGCACAGATGTGTCTGATAAATATATCCACCACAACTTGAAGCGTTTGGCATTTCAGCATTTCTTTTGAACATATTATTCAGACGAAGGAAGCAGACTTAACCAGGTCAGAAACGTATACGGAGAGAAAATGCACATTTTCTTTGGTTCTTGATTTCAGTTTTTCCCCTCAGGTTAAAATCTGAATTAAAGTTGCATTGTTTGCCATTTCATTTGAGGTAATAATCAATGTTTTCATCCCAAGCCATTTTCAGCCAGGGGCCATGTGTAGAGTTGTATTCTGTTTTCCATTGCTCTTTCAGGCCCAGAAGCAGAGCAGCAGAAGGTGGAGCCACATCACACCATAGTGTTTGATGATGGAGACTGTATAGCAGTAGAAAACAAGGTAGGGTATCTGAGCTCCTTACAGTGGGTCTGACTCTTAACACAGTTTTCAGGAATTGCAAATTCACTACAACTCAAATTCCTTTCTCCAGACATCAGAGGTCTCCCATTTTGTCTTGATTGCGGGACAGCCGATCAATGAACCGGTGGTCCAACATGGTAAAGTCCTTCATTTCTTTACGTTACTGAACTCAGTTACCACAATATTGTATTGTTCTTGTGTGACGTGACACACTACACCTTCCTCTTTCTCTCCAGGTCCGTTTGTGATGAACACAGAAGAGGAGATCAACCAGGCAATCAGGGACTACAGCACAGGGACCAATGGGTTTGAGAGGGCTAAGGCTTGGAGGTCTAAGATCAGGGATTCCTTCTAAGAATCAGCAGGCACTTCTAATCATGTTATAGGTCATGTCTTGTTATGGTCACGTGACCAAAGTGTATTTTAATCATGAACTAGCTTGTTGTGTGTTTGTCTCTTTTTAAATCATTAAATTAAACTGAAATGTAAATGAGGAAAAATACACTTTAATTGAACCTCAGTAAAACTATCCTGCCGTGATGTCTCCAGAATATATCTAATGGAACCACTGATTAGTTCCTGATAGTTCCAGTCATTATGTCTTTAGACAGACCTCAGAGGAGATGCAAGTATCCATTACGGGAAGGAGGGGAAACCAACCACGTCTCACATTTCAAGGTCATTTGCATCTGGCAGAATGACGCCTCATACTAAGAAACAGTAGATCTCTCTCTCTCTCTCTCTCTCTCTCTCTCTCTCTCTCTCTCTCTCTCTCTCTCTCTCTCTCTCTCTCTCTCTCTCTCTCTCTCTCTCTCTCTCTCTCTCTCTATCACATCTCCCCTCCCTCCCTCCCTCCCTCCCTCCCTCCCTCCCTCCCTCCCTCCCTCCCTCTCTCTCTCTCTATCACATCTCCCCTCCCTCTCTCTCTATCACATCTCCCCTCATTCCCTCCCTCCCTCCCTCCCTCCCTCCCTCCCTCCCTCCCTCCCTCCCTCCCTCCCTCCCTCCCTCCCTCCCTCCCTCCCTCCCTCTCTCTCTATCACATCTCCCCTCCCTCTCTCTCTATCACATCCTCCCTCCCTCCCTCCTCTCCCTCCCTCCTCCCTCTCTCACTCTATCACATCTCCTCTCCCTCCCTCCCTCCTCCCTCTCTCTCTATCACATCTCCTCTCCCTCCCTCCTCCCTCTCTCTCTCTATCACATCTCCCCTCCCTCCCTCCCTCTCTCTCTCTCTATCACATCTCCCCTCCCTCTCTCTATCACATCTTCCCTCCCTCCCTCCCTCCCTCCCTCCCTCCCTCCCTCCCTCCCTCCCTCCCTCCCTCCCTCCCTCCCTCCCTCCCTCCCTCTCTCTCTATCACATCTCCCCTCCCTCTCTCTCTATCACATCCTCCCTCCCTCCCTCCCTCCCTATCACATCTCCCCTCCCTCCCTCCTCTCCCTCCCTCCTCCCTCTCTCACTCTATCACATCTCCTCTCCCTCCCTCCCTCCTCCCTCGCTCTATCACATCTCCTCTCCCTCCCTCCCTCCCTCCCTCTCTCTCTATCACATCTCCTCTCTCTCTATCACATCTCCTCCTCCCTCCCTCCTCCCTCTCTCTATCACATCTCCTCTCTCTCTATCACATCTCCTCTCCCTCCCTCCTCCCTCTCTCTCTCTATCACATCTCCTCTCCCTCCCTCCTCCCTCTCTCTCTCTATCACATCTCCTCTCTCTCTATCACATCTCCTCCTCCCTCCCTCCTCCCTCTCTCTATCACATCTCCTCTCTCTCTATCACATCTCCTCTCCCTCCCTCCTTCCTCCCTCCTCCCTCTCTCTCTATCACATTTCCTCTTTCTCCCCTCCCTCCTCCCTCTCTCTATCACATCTCCTCTCTCTCTATCACATCTCCTCTCCCTCCCTCCTTCCTCCCTCCTCCCTCTCTCTCTATCACATTTCCTCTTTCTCCCCTCCCTCCTCCCTCCATCCCTCCATCCCTCCCTCCGCAGACAATCAACCCGCTGGGAACACACTGGTTGAATCAATGTTGTTTCCACGTAAATAGACGTTGAAATGACGTCTGTGCCCAGCGGGAAGTGAGTTTTGGATGGGATAGGGGTGGGGTGGGGTGGGAGGGTGGGAGCTTCAGTCCATTTTCCCTCCCTGGCC